>NC_137613.1:55551099-55997761 GCF_963280865.1 Gymnoscopelus braueri
AAGAAATCTAGCGTTCCCGGATTGAATGGGTTAAGCGGTTAAGAATTCAGAATCTCAAACGACACAGTTTTTTTTTTGGTAACTGTATTGACAGGAAAGAGGCAGAGGAGAAACGTGTATAATCAGCTGCATGGGTCAAGGCCACTGAGGCCTCAGGACATTTTCTTTTTTAAAGGAGCAGAATGCAAAGTCAACCTCACATACTGTACACACACACACACACACACACACACACACACACACACACACACACACACACACACACACACACACACACACACACACACACACACACACACACACACACACACACACATGGCATGAACAGACACATCTTCATATTTTTCTCTTTTTAGGGTGGCAGCTTTTCACTCACTTTGTGGATTGAATAGCGACTTTTGATCATGACCAGAGGAGGGATATCAAAAGCAGAGGCATGGACAAAGGTGTAAAAAGAAAAGTGTACAAAGTGTCAGAGTGAAACCTAGGAGGACCTCAGGGACCGTGTTTAAAGGATGGAATGCAAAGATAAACAAGCACTTCCTTATCTGTCAGCTCACATGAGCTACTGTGACGTCACTGCTAACCTCCCGTCTGTCTGCTGTGGTGTGCATGGTCTAGCTAGCTAACCTCCCGTATGTCTGCTGTGGCGTGAAAGTCAAGCTACGTGTCTGCTGTGCATGTCTACTACTGCTCATTGGTCTCTGGCCATGTCCCCTCCTATTTTAAGCAGGCCGTTGTTGAGCCACTTTTAAAAAAGCCCAATTTAGACGCCTCACTATCCAGCAATTATCGTCCTATCTTTAAGTTGCCTTTGTTGCTCACCAGCTTATAACCATTTTAAATTAACATTTTATTTTCAATAAATTCCAATCTGGTTTTCTACAGAGACAGCTCTATTAAAAGTGTCAAGCGACTTGATGATGGCAGCTGACTCTAGTAAGAGCTCCATCCTTGTTCTGCTTGACCTTAGTGCCGCTTTCGACACTGCAGACCACAGTGTCATGATTGATAGGCTCAGGGACTGGGTGGGTGTTACAGGGACTGCTCTGGATTTATTCACCTCTTACCTCACAGGTAGATGAGATTTAAAGTAGCTGTAGGCCCTCATATGTCAGAATCTGTCCCCCTCTCCAGTGGTGTGCCCCAGGGTTCGGTTCTTGGACCGATCCTTTTTGCACTTTATATGCTTCCACTTGGTCATATCATTGACAGTTTTAAAGGCATATCCTACCACTTTTATGCGGACGATATCCAGCTGTATTTTTCTTTTAACCCTGACAGTCCTGATGATTTAAATTTAAATTTAAATGTATTGCAGGGGTGTCTGTCTGCCATTAAGGACTGGTTGGCTAACAATTTCCTTCAGCTCAACGAGGCCAAAACTGAGGTGCTTGTTGCTTCCGTATCGCTCCTAGGGTGGCTAACTGTATTGGGTCCCTCAAATCTAATGTGCGCCCTAACATTAGGAACCGTGGTGTCATTATTGATCAGGCTTTGCACCTCGACACGCACAATAAAGTCGGTGACCTGCACATGCTTTTTCCACCTCAGGAACATTGCTAAGCTCAAGTCTATTGTCTCACACAACGAGTTAGAAATGATTATTCATGCCTTTGTTTCCTCTCGTCTGGACTATTGCAACTCACTTTTCACCTGCCTCAGTAAAGCATCCATAGACCGCCTCCAATTAATCCAAAATGCTGCTGCCAGACTGTTAACCAGGTCCAGCCGAAGGTGTCACATTACTCCTATCCTGGCCTCCTTGCATTGACTTCCTGTTGCTTTCAGGGTTAATTTCAAGGTCCTGGTGTTCACATATAGAGCTCTGCATGGTCAAGCACCAGCATAGCTAGAATGGTATGTGCCGAGCAGGACCCTAAGGTCAGCCGACCAGGGTCTGTTAGTCATCCCTCGAACCAACTACATAACCAGGGGCGACAGAGCCTTTCAGTCTGTAGCTCCCAGACTCTGGAATGCCCTTCTGCAGGCCCTGAGAGCTGCAGCGTCTGTGGGTATTTTCAAGAACCACCTGAAAACACTTCTGTTTGGACATGCTTTCGCAGAATATCTTTGATTTTCTTTTTATTTCTTCTCTGTAATATGTCTTCTGTTTTTGTTCTGAGTTCTATTGTACAGTTTTTGCTGCTGTTTATTTTTAATTGTTGTATTTTTATTGTATCTAAAGCACTTTAGAGTTTTCTCTGTGAGAAGTGCTATATAAATAAAATGTATTTACTTACTTACTTACTGCGACAACTATTATTATAACTAACCTAGTCTCCATTGCTTTGGGGGCATTGCTGTCACTGTACATTTGCACATACTTGTATGTTAAAGTAGTCCTCATTTATCCACCCTCACTATTAGGAGCAATGAGCGCTTTTGGGGGCAGTTGCCGGTGGAGCAGTTAGGGGTTCAATGTCGTGCTCATGGACACTTCGGCACATAAACAAGGGCCGGGGTGGGGGGGTTGTTACCAGGGACCTTCTGGTTCCCAGGCGGCCTCTCTACCCACTTATATAGGATGGCCTTAGCTGGATGCTTACACAGCCATCTGTCTGCTGCATACCACCGATTCTAATTTATATTATTTAGCTATCTCTGGGACCCCCAATCCTGTTTATCCTGTTTATTTAACACTCTCAGAGTTACAGACCTGTAAGGGTCCATTTGGTTCCATTTGTACACTCTCAGAGTTACAGACCCGTAAGGGTCCATTTGGTTCCATTTGTACACTCTCAGAGTTACAGACCCGTAAGGGTCCATTTGGTTCCATTCGTACACTCTCAGAGTTACAGACCTGTAAGGGTCCATTTGGTTCCATTTGTACACTTTCAGAGTTACAGACCTGTAAGGGTTGATTTGTTGATTGAGAACCAGTAGACTACACGCATGGAGCAATATGCTTAAGAACTGTGCTCTGAATTATTAATTATATTCATATCATATATACTGTATCTCTCAAAGATTCCTACATTTTCTGTAATTTTCTACACATGCTCAGTTTTTTTAAGATCACATTTGACTGATTGTTGTCATCACTTCTATTCAGTGAAACAGAGATGGTTGTTGTCTGGTGCTGATGCCACCGCCATATATATTGTGTGTTGTACATATATTTTGGAAACACGCAAGAATCAAAGGTAGGCGAAAGCAGTGGTGGAAAAAGTACTTGCTTAAAGGGATAGTTCACCCAAAAAAAATCTTTTTTTCTATGGATTAGTCACCCCATGGAGACTTGAATTCATGGATATTTTTATTTTTGTCACATTCCTAAGACAAAAATGTGATGACCAATGGACCGGTAGGCAGCGGTTCCGGTAGGAGACACAAAGGAGACTCTTTGTGTCTCCTACCGGAACCGCTGCAGGTCATCAAATTATTGGCTTAGGAATGCGACAAAAAACATTAAAATAAAAAACGATAAAAATATCCATGGGGTGGGTAATCCATAGAAAAAAAGTCATTTTGGGGGTGAACTATCCCTTTAAGTAAAAGTATCAATACTGCAATGTCGAAACAGTCTGTTACAAGTAAAAGTCTGGTTAATAAAAATTTACTTGAGTAAAAGTACACAAGTATTGGCATCAAAATATACTTAAAGTACCAAAAAGAAAGTACTCATTGTGCAGAATGTCCTGTTTCACAAGTTATCTTATGTCTAAAATGTATGAAAAATCTTTTAAAAATAGCAGATCTACAAGCCCACAGCACGTTGCATAGTTGATCGGCTATGTAGATCGGCTATTTTCAAATAGCCAAAGTTTAAATAGGGCTGAAGTGATTAATGTATGTTTTGTAATAATAATCAAAATCTACAAAGTAACTAGCCACTAAAGTTTTATAATTGTGGAGAAACAAATACAATATTTGCATCTGAGATGTAGTGGAGTAGAAGTAAGTATTGAAAAATGGAAATACTCCAGGAAAGTAAATGTACCTCAAAATTGTATTTAAGCACAGTACTTGAGTACATGTACTTAGTTACTTTCCACCACTGGGAGAAAGGGCAAATTTCTTCAAACCATGTGTGTCATAATTTATAGAATGTTTATATGTAAACAAGTTTACATTGGCTTGGGAACTATCAGCAAAATTTCTAACCTTAACCCTAACCTCACAAACACTATGCCTAAACCTAACCTTAACCCTAACCTCACAAACACTATGTCTAAACCTAACCTTAACCCTAACCTCACAAACACTATGCCTAAACCTAACCTTAACCTTAACCCTAACCCCAAACCTCTGAACTCTGCTGTGTACAGGGTGAAGAGAAGGGGGGCCAGCACAGTCCCCTGAGGAATATCTGCAGCACAGGGGACTGTGCTGGCCCCCCTTCTCTTCACCTTGTACACAGCAGAGTTCAGACACCTGAGTTCGGAGATGTGCCACCTGCAGAAGTTCTCAGACGACACAGCCATTGTCGGGTGTATCAAGGGGGAGTACAGGAAAGTCCAGTTCCAGCGTCGTCTTCTACGCTGGTGTGCTTGGGAGGCAATGCCAGACAGAGAGATACAGTCAGACTGGACAGACTGATTAGGCGGGCTGGCAAAGTTATAGGGACTGGGACTGAGCTTGAGTCTGTGGTGGCTATGACAGAGAGGAGGACCTTGGCTAAGGCATTGTCCATTCCGGATGATGTCAGCCACCCACTGCACACAGCACTTTACGCACAGAAGAGCAAATTCAGTAATAGGCTCCTATCACTGCACTGTAGCACGGACAGATTCGGGACAGATTCTCTTTCATCCCAAGGGCCATTAGGCTTTATAATGAAGCACTGGGGGAGAGAGGAGGGAGGGGGAAGGGGTTAACATTTTTTTACCTTGGTTTTTAACCTCTTATAACTGATAACTCTATTCAAAATGGCTTATGTGCAATTATGGTATGTTTGGCCAATATTTACTCTTTTTTTTTTTAACATTTAACTTTGGGCAATTGCATGCCTTGTATGTTCCTTTTAGTCACTGTGGATAAGACTAAATGACGTACATTTCTTGAAATTATCATACACCAAGAAAAGTATTAATTACATTGATTACATCCACAGCAATTGTATGATGATTCTGATTTTCAAATGAAAGAATTGTCAATGATTTTGTTCAAATCTTTATTTTATAGAAAACTCACCCATAGGGTTTCATACAAAAATATTTATATACAAAGTTTAAAAGATGCATAGCATAATGTCTACATTCTCAACAGTGAGTCCATTTAGTGGAAGAACAATAATGTTTGGAGTTAGCAGCTCCAATGAAATGCTTGTGTTGAAAAGATTGCTTTGCTGAAAAGCTCACGTAAGGTGCCTGCTTGTCTGTCTGCGTGGAGGAGTGTGAGGTTTGGCACTTTGTAGTGTCAAAGATCTGTGGCTTTTTACTCCGTTGCTTTGTAATAAAACTTAAAAGTTTGAGGTCTTAACTATTCAGCATCAGAAACATTGTTCATAATGACACACAAACAAAACAGAAACTTGCTCGTAGGCAGTTTTACAGCAACGAAAATGCATCCATTAGAAAGTGCAATACCATATAGGAATCAAACATAACTTGGAAAAAAAACAAAAAAACACTGGAACTCAAGAATATACGGATGCTGCATGGTGAGGCCCTTAATATCTAAGGAAGACATATTTAACATGCAGTAATTCTCAAACGCAATCAATAATCCCTTGACAAAATGTTCACAACATTCTGACATATATTGCCATGTATCCTTTTGAAATCAACACAAAAGTAACAAGAAAGGATGTGCTGGCGAAAATCCCTATAAGAAAAATACAGGGCTCATTTTGGAATGGCGAAAAATTGCAAAGAACAGGCAGCCCTTGGAAAAAAAAGTCATGGAGTGTTCGCATTGGTTTATGCAATTGACAAGCGCAGCCTCGCAAGTCCTCAAGTCCTTGACTTAAAAACGACGAGGTTCCGGAAAGTAGCATCGTATTGACACACAGTGGCACGCCTGCAGAAGAGCTCAGAGCGGCGGTGTTTGACACCGGCCAAGATGGTGGAGATTGATGAGCGATAGCTTGAAGAGCACAGGCAGAGAAGACCTTGACCTCTCGTCTTTTTGACGTCCAGCATGGTGTGATCGGGCGTCACAGCGTCCATTCAACGCGTCTCTCAGTAGTTCGCGGATCTTCTCTCGGGTCGTACGAAGTGGTGAAGTGAGGAGTAGTTCCCTGACAAGCCGTTCAGCAGACTTGGAGCATGCGTGCGTTCCCGTTGTACTCCTCGTCAACCTATAACCACGACAAAAGACAACAAAAACGCTGGTCATATTTGTTCGATTTATTCGTTGGGCCTGTCGCAATTATTACATAAATCGCTTGATCACAATTATTTTTGCGTCATAATCGTTTCCATGTCGAAAGAGGTTCATACATATTCAAACATTTTCAAAAATGGTGGAAATGGTAGATGCTATTTCCACAAAACATTTTAAACAAATGTTGAGTATACAATGATTAAATATGGCCTATTTTAGCATAGTAAGTTATTTATTTTGATATTGGTATTGGTAATTGTCGGTCATGGTTTCTAAACAAAAACTGCACAGTGCAGATATAACAAATAACTAATAAATAAATGCCTAAAAGTTAATTTTTAAGTGCCAATAATAAAAAAAATTATAATCTTTGAATATATATTTTTTAAACGAAACATTTGTAATTTGCCTCTGGTGATTCAACACATGCCTTCTAAATCAACAGTTTTTTGAAAAAAATGTTGGATGCCGTTAGACCCCCATCTCCAAATATTTTGTTCCACCCCCAGAAGTTGTAGAGTTAAAAATGTTCGCTTTAAAGATATTTATATTCAAAGATTTGCAAAAAAATCTCTTCCACAGATCTACAAGTTCTTGTAGATCTGCTATTCTTGAATAGCCAAATAAATCTTAAAATGACACAGATGCGTTCCCGGTCTTAAAGGGTTACATTGTAATCCATGTTTGTGACAGCCCTAGTCGAACAAACAAAAAATAAGGACATTTACACGGTGACGTCTTGGCGTGCGTGCGGGCGGACCCTTTTACCTCGGTGTAGGCGGGCGGGGGTGGGAACTGGAAGGCAGGGGCGTTCATGAAGATGGGGCTGTCGCCGTCGTCGAAGTCGTCCAGCAGCGGTGTGAGGGGCTGGTCCAGGCGGCAGTCGCGCGTCACGTCGCAGTAGCTGGGCGGGTTGGAGGGACAGCGCAGGGACACCCAGCTCTGCGAGGCGGTGCTGCTGACCACCGAGCCGTCCTGGCTGCTCACGCTGTTGCTGCGGCTGCCCAGGCCGGCCGTGCCGATGACCAGGGGCAGCTCCAGGATCAGCTTCTCGCTGCCCGGGATGTGGATGTAGATCTGGGGAGGGAGGGTTGGCGTTAGAGAGATTCATTTATTTTTTATGATTTTTTTGATCAATTAATGCCCTACTTGATCATACTAGAACGTCAAAAGTAGCAGATCCACAAGCCCGAAACGCGGCACGAAGCGACGCGTTTTGAGCTTGTCGGTCTGCTACTTTTGCCATTTTTTTTTTTGAATCCTGAAAAGTAACAGTTTTGAACATATGAAGTTTCCATTGGACAGAGGCGATGTGTCAGTGCATTAGCCCCAGTGGATCTTAAACATTTTTCATTTCAAGGACCCCCAAATTCATATGCAGTATATTTGGCCACGGACCTCCCCATCTGAAAATATGTTGTGCCGGTGACCCCCATGTTAAGATTTGTGAGCTTGTAAATACAAGCTGTGAGCTTGTAGATTTTCATATACAGTAGCTGATCTTTATACAGGGTTTAAGTGGTTAAACTGATTTTGATGCTATATTAACTAATTTTGCTGGGATGGATGGATGGATGGATGGATGGATGGATGGATGGTGTAGATATGTCAATGCTTCAGCCCATACTTATCAATCACCCCATGTGTTGGAGGCAGACATTTTCCGAAATGTTCAAGAATTGTGTAAAACAGTGAAAATAGCCCATCTAGAAGCTCACAACATCAGCAGCTTGTGAGCTCGTAGATCGGCTTGTAGATTGTCTATAACTTGTAGATTAATAGCTTGTTGATCGGCTATATTTCACTATTCATAGGGTTTAAGTGGTTAATTCATATTGTATTTCTTGTAAGTTTGGGACCCGGGGGGGGGGGGGGGGGGGGCTTCCTAGAAATGCTGTGGAGTCAAAAAGTAAATGTACACCACTGGTTGTAGACTAGGCTAAAAACTCTCCAGAAGTATATGGAACTCACCATGAGGGCGTATTCCACACGGATGATGTTGCAGCCAAGCATGGAGGGCTTGATCTTGGGCACTCGGATGCTCTTGCCCTGCCAGGCGTCGCCCATGCCCGAGATGATGTGGTTCCCGCGCACCGACGACAGCTTCTGGCGGAACACCTTGGTGCGTCCGTTGGCCTGGTAGATATGCTTGGAGATGATGGCGGCCTTGGGCACCACGATGCGCGAGCAGGTGTTCTCGAACTTGGCGTTGATGCAGATGTCCTCGCCCTCGCAGAAGCCCTGTCGGTCGATCTTGGCGTTCAGGGACACCTGGCCGTCCGGGATGAACATGCACGTGACCTTCTTCTCCTTCATGCCGCCTGCG
This sequence comes from Gymnoscopelus braueri, assembly GCF_963280865.1. Taxonomy (NCBI): domain Eukaryota; kingdom Metazoa; phylum Chordata; class Actinopteri; order Myctophiformes; family Myctophidae; genus Gymnoscopelus; species Gymnoscopelus braueri. The sequence continues at coordinate 55,559,696 of NC_137613.1, forward strand.
GGAGACTGAACCCAAAAAAACACCATTCCGTCAGATGGCTGGTTTAGCATGGACATGGCATTGCTAGCCTCACGGTTGCATGTTTGTGTTACTTAGCTTGTTTTTCCTTGTTAGAAATGTAACTTAGGTAGCATGTTATTTAAACAGATGCTAGGTCCATTGTTTACCTGGTATCCTATAGTTTCAATGAACCAAATGGACCTCAGATATAAATAAATACTGGGGATTTTGCCCTGTAGTTTGGGGTCTCAAAAATGATATGTGTTTGGCCATGGACCCCCAAGATTTGCAAAAATGTAGATCTGCTATGTTTCAAAAATAGCAGATCTTCAAGCTCATAGCGCGGCACTCGCTGCCGCGCTATGAGCTTGCATATCTGCTATTTTTTTATAGCCAAAGAAATCTTAAAATGACACAGATGCATTCCCGGTCTTAAAGGGTTAAATTGTAAATTGCAGCGCATGTTAGGCAACTCACCAGCAGGTCGGGCGTGTTGACGTCCAGGGGCTCCTCCACCTCAAAGTGTTTCTTGCACTCCTGAGCAGGCTGACCGGGCCGTTCCATCAGGGCCTTGACATAGTACTGGACGTAACCGAACTTACCCTTGTAGGAGGACACCAGCTGCCTGCCACGCACAAAACAAAAACTCCATTTAACAAAAGGTCGAACTAATGACCATCGTAGGTTTGCGTTTGACGAGGGGATATTGTTTTGGATGCAATTGCTATAGTGTCAGGGACTTACCCTTGCTGTGGCAGCTCGAACCCGAACATGTATTCATACTTGTTGCCTGGCCTCAGGATGACCGAGCCGTCGGAATCTGCCACAAAAACAATACAAATATGACACTTCATTACAATGGTGTACATTACAATATGTTTTTTTTGGGGGGTATTTCTTTCTTTACAACAAGAAGTCATAGTCCTATCGTTTAACGTGGCATTTAGTTTGAATCAATGTTATGTCCACATCTTAAACTTTTTTGTTTTATTTTTGTTTGTTTGTTTGTTTATTTTACTGTTCCATACTCTTTGACTTACTCTTTTAGCAGTTTTATCTTATTATTATTTGTATTTGCTATTTTCATATGAAGCCATTTGGGCTGCATTTTATGAGTGAAATATTATTATTATTATTATTATTATCATCATCATTACAATGGCGTTGCATTGCTATGTCAGGGATTGCCAAGTAAGGTGAAATGTCAGGTTGCTGCTCCAACATTAGATAAACATTTGATATACTGTCCAATGAGCAATGACACAGTTGAACTTTGGCCAAAAAATGCTTTCAAAGCTAGAAGTGCCCCCCACTGACACCAACACCACGCCAATGTTTACTTCACTTGATACTTGAGTCTTCAACTGCAGCTGTTAATTTATTACATGCATATAAAATAACCTCCTGATATATTACTTGTTAATCTTTCCATTTGCAAACTCTGGCAAGGGTACCAAGTGGAACCATATGGACCCACTTGTACCCTTGCCAGAGTTCAATTATAAACTAGATGCACATTTAAACAATGTTATTTGATCTTAAATAGTTCAATTATTACCGCATACATTATGAAATAATGTGGGTTTCATCTTTAAGTTCGAACCCATGCAAATGAAACAATGTTTTATGTATCTTAAAGAGTTATATGATGCATATTTAATTCATAACATATTGTAAATAGGTTCATTTGGTTCCACTTGTACCTTGACAGAGTTAAATTATAAACCATATTTTTCAAATATGATGCATATTTCATAACATATTGTTAATCTTAACCACTTTTCTTGATGAGTCGAATACACAGGACCACAATGGAAACAAGCCCTTTAATAGGGCTTTTTTTTATCCTTTTAGCATCATTGTATAATCGTACCACTGTACTGTTTGCAAACTGTTGATAAAGTATTCAATCAATCAAAATCCAGTGACGGAAAGTAACTAAGTACATTTACTTAACTACAAGAGGTATTTGTACTTTACTTGAGTAATTCCAATTTCCAATACTCCACTACATCTCAGAGGCAAATAATGTACTTTTACTCCACTACAATTATTTGTCAACTTTAGTTACTAGTTACTTTTTAGATTTTGGTTGTTATTACAAAACCACTGCAGCCCTATATTTCAGCCATTTGAAAATAGCTGATCTACAAGCTCACAATGCGATCTGCTTTTTTCAAAAGATTTTTATACATTTAAAAACTTGAAATGGGACATTCTGCATTTAACGAGTAGCCTACTTTTACTTTTGGTAGCCTACATCAAGTACATTTTGATGCCAATGCTTTTTTGCACAACTCAAGTAACATTTTGAATTTCGGACTTTCACTTGTAAACACAAGTATTCTACATTGCAGTATTGATACTTTGACTTAAAGTAAAAAATGGGTCGTACCAGCAGGCTGATCGTCCAGATGAAGGGTCTCCTCATATCTCAGGTACTGCATCTCCTCCCTGCAGCGCTGCTTGCCCTTAGCATACTCCACCTTGGCGACCCCCAGGCCCAGGACCCTCAGGGCGGACACCCGCGTCACCTCGGCCACCTCCACGCGCACCCTGCCGGCCACCTTGTCCCCGGAGCAGTAGAACGTCTTGCTGGGGTCGGAGAACACTATCTCGAACGTCTTCACTCTCTTCATCGCCACCATGATGACTGCTTATTACAAATAATAATAATGGAACTGTTGCCCCCGCGACCCGACTCCTGATAAGCTGATAAGCGGTTGAAGATGGATGGATGGATAATAATAATGATAATAATCCGACAAAAACAAAGGCTTGGAGAAGTTTCCTAGAGGAAAAAAGAAAATCCAAATTGTAATGCGATCAAAAGATAGAAATGATCGGATGTAATAAAGCAAAGCTGGATAACAATAATAACCACTCCTTATTATAATGAGATCAAAAGGCTGGTTATTATGTATGATAGCAGCGTGTGTCCATTGCTGTGTGTGTGTCAGTGTGTCATAAACAACCACGGCGCTCAGGCTGGGTTTTTATACCAGGACGTGTTGTTGATCACACACACGGCCATGCTCGGCGCATGCACACCGCTCCCATTGGTCGAGGAGCGGGTGTTTGGCTCGGCCGCGGCCAATCAGCGCGCAGGAGCGACGCGTGGACACCGCGTGGCCGCGGGCTGGGCTGCGATGCGAAGCTCTGCCGCAGCTGTCTGGGTGGTGGTGGGGGGTGGTTGGTGGTGGGGGGCGTCTGGAAGATTTCAGACTATATACCTCGAGGACAAAATAAATGCTACATACTCAAGTAAATAAGCAGTGGTGGGGAAAAGTAGGCTAGCCTACTACATGTCTTTAAGTAAAAGTATCAATACTGCAATGTAGATATACTCTGCTACAGGTAGAAGTCCTGTATTCAATGTACTTTACCAAAGGTAAAAGTAATCATTGTGCGGAATGTCCCATTTCACAAGATCAAAATGTGTAAAAAATCATTTGAAAATACCCGATCTACAAGCTCACAATGCTTTACATTGCGACGCATTGTGAGCTTGTAGATCTGCTATTTTCAAATGGCCCAAATATAGGGCTGAAGTGGTTAATGTATGTTTTGTAATAATAATCAAAATCTACAAAGTAACTAAAGTTTTCAAATAATTTTTGTGGAGTAAAAGTACAATATTTGCCTCTGAGATGTAGTGGAGTAGAAGTAAAAGTATTGAAAATTGGAAGTACTCCAGTAAAGTAAAAGTAGGCTACCTAGTAAAATTGTACTTAAGTACAGTACTTGAGTAAATGTACTTACTTTAAACCACTGTAAACAAGTATTAAAAAGAACAAATTACATTTCACTACTGTATAGAAATGCACAACGAATGTGAAAATAGCCCAATCGACAAAGTAACATGTCTATCTGCTATTTTCGCTATACTTTTGAAAAATAGGGTGGCATAATAAAAAAAAAGTTTGGGACCCAAGAGAAAGCTTTTTAGACTAAATACCTTGAGTGTATTTCTGCTCTGAAATAGGTTTGCACTACACTTTTATCACTTAAGTTTTACACGTATCAGTTTAATGTGCGTTTATTGCATGAACTTAAAATTGAGTTAATCATGCTGTAACCTTGAGCACATCTTTGCAGAGTGTATTTAATACTTAACACTAACAGGACTACTAAGTATTTCACTTATCAGTGTTATGTTTCTTAGAGGACGATTGTTTAAAAATAATAAGCAGCAGAAAGACAAAAGACTCTCCTTGAAGGTCAAAGCAGGGCTGAATGTTTGTGACTATATAAAATATAGTTTTGTTTTGTTTTTCGGTTCTGAGACATTCCTAATGAATAGAATTATACAACTTAATACAAACCATTTGAATATACTGTATTAAGAAGACTAAATATTAGTTTGTTTGTTTGTTTTAGGTTAAACCTGCATAAAGAAATAAGTCATAGATGTGTTTGTGCTTCAGAATTGTGCCGCAGTGTATGCAATGCATATACTACAGTATACTTGAGTGTTGAATTTGTCAAATCTTGGGGTGAGTTTAAGTGAAATAGCAGCATTATTGTTGTGGACAGGGGGACAGCTGTGGGTGTGGACATGTCTCTGTAGTGTAAGTGTAACTAGAGTAAGTGTACAGTAGGTGTAACTAGAGTAAAGTCATTTCTCAGAAGCGCTAAAGCAGAGAATAGCAGTCCAATGGACCATTAGGCCATTTTGGGTAATGAATGTAAATTGTGCCTACAGTAGGCTACATCAGTGGTGGACAGTAACTAGTACATTTACTTGAGTACTGTACATTTTTGGAGTATTTGGGTTCTTTGCAAGCTCATGACTTTCACTCTGCTAGGAAGGGACTCTTGCACCCAAACGTAAAAAATATATATATAATTATGAATTAACCACTTTTCAAATATTGTGGAAATAGGCGATCTACAGGCTCACATTTTTTTAATTTTCAAAATTTCAACACATCAATGCATCGATATTGAATAAGTCAATCAGGCTAAATGGGGCCTTTCGCCCTCATTGTAGCTGATGTGCTGTAAAGATGAACACACTAAACTTTAGGATACTTCAAAGAGACAATACCATGTTTAGTAAACAATATGTGAACAGTAAGGGGGGAGGCCGGAGGGTTATTGTGTACTAGAACAGGTGGGCTTGTTGGAGACAAGCCTACGCGGTTGAAATAGTAGAACACTGTGTGTAAACACATTCACTGTCCACTGGGGTTCAGGTTGCATGGAGGGGACAGTTCAGTCTATTTGAGGATGTTTTTTGGGAAGCTTTGTCCAAAACAACACCAGCTGCATGCAGCATGTCCCCAAAAGAGAGTGTCCAGAAATCACATTGACATTCCTTTACAGTGTAAACAGAGTTGTGGGGGCGGGTGAGATTTCACAGGAAACCAGAGTTCACTTTGTTCTCAGTCTTGAACTTTAGCCTAATTTTCCTCCCGAAGAGAAATGGTGACACCTAGAGGCCTGTCATGCATTCAGCCTTCAACGTCACTGTTCAGCAGGCTTTAGCGCCATCTGGTGGGTAGAATGTGTCCAAATAAAAATACCAGTTGAGTGAAACCCGACTATACCAGCGGTTCCACTGACTAGGTAGAATGGCATGGACCCAATCTAGTCTAGATGGAAAGGGGGGTCCACGCGCATAGGGTGGATTTTTTGACGCCACCTGTTTTTTCTTAATCCTTGAAGGGTTTATTTTAAGATTCTGCCAGGTACCAGGCTGAAAAAATTTGCCATGGGGTTCATTTTTAACCCTTTGTTACACATATCCTACCCAAATCCGAAAATGGAAAAAAAAAGGAAAACAGAATAACTATTAAAATAAACAACCTACAGGGACAAATGAACACATGTTTCCATACAATTAGGACCCAGGGAATTCATTAAAATTGTTATTATTAAGATTCAAGCACATCTTGACTCCATTTAGGGGCAAAAACTGCACAAAAATAGCTGAAAATGTTCGGATCACATCTATATTTCTCTTTTTAGTAAATCCTTTAGGTGGATTTTTCCTAGCCAACTGATTTTTCTTGATCCTTGAAGGGTGTATTTTAAGATTCTGCCAGGTACCAGGCTGAAATAATGTCCCATAGTGTTCCTTTTTAACCCTTTGTTACACATATCCTACCCAAACCCGAAAATGGAAAAAAAGAGAAAACAGCATAACTATTGAAATAGACAACCTACAGGGACAAATTAACACATTTTTCCAGACAATTGGGACCCAATGAGTTCATTAAAATGGTTATTATTAAGATTCTAGCACATCTTGAATCTATTTCAGGGCAAACATGGCTAATAGTACACTGGACAAGTTAAATTAGGTTATTATTGGAAATAATAATCTGAACAAGATTCTCTACAAGCTGTTATGCATTATATTGTTTGTGTAATCAAGGCCCAAACCTATTTAAAAATATATTCCTCATTAAAAACTAATGTAATGGCAGTTATTGAGTTAGAAGATACAGAGACTGCAACTAATCATCATCATCATCATCATCATCATTGCCGAGAAAAATCTGGTTTCAGAACAAACCACTCCACTGACACATGCCTTCTCTATTTGAACGACTCTATCAAACAAGATGTCGACAAGGGCAAATATTGCGGCATGGTCATGCTGGACCTCCAGAAGGCCTTTGACACCGTTAATCACTCAATTATGATCAATAAGCTCAAAGCAATAGGTTTTGATGATACGTCAGTGAACTGGATGAGATCCTACCTGGAAGGGAGGGAGCAAGTGGTGGAAGTAAACGGCACCCAGTCCCCCCCCTCCCTGTGACTTGTGGTGTTCCTCAAGGAAGTATACTAGGACCTTTACTGTTCCTGATATATGTGAATGATATGTCATCAGCCTGCGACTGCAAACTGTTCCTGTTCGCAGATGACTCGGCAGGTTGAGAAAACTCTCAGCTCTGAACTCAACAAGATCTGCATCTGGCTCTCTGACAACAAACTTTCACTACACCTGGGTAAAACTGAATCCATCCTCTTTGGGTCCAATCCTAACATTAGCAAGGCAGAGAGTTTCACGATCAAAGTGGGTGATGATGTCATCAAAAGAAAGGATGAAATTACCTACCTGGGCTCCATCTTGGAGGCAAACCTCTCTGGTAACAAAAACGCAGAAAAAGTGATAAAAAATGTCAACCAAACAACACGCTATTTGTGGAGGATTGATCGTCTAGTCAGTAAGAATACTCTGAAGATTCTTGCAGGGGCCCTCATTCAAGGTCATTATGATTATGCATGCACTTCATGGTATCACAACACCTCCAAGGCCTTAAAAACAAGGCTCCAAACATCCCAAAACGTAAGGCTTTTGTGATTGAGGCTACTTCTTGGCCTCAATCACAAAACCCATCTAACCCCTGCTCATTTTGCTAGGATTGGATGGCTTAGGGTTGAGGACAGAGTACAGCAACTTGCTATGGGCCTGGTCTTCAAGATACACCACAACATTGGGATCCCCCTGTATTTGTCAAAATACTTCCAAAATGTTAATGAAGTCCATGATCATAACACCAGAGGCAGCTCCACAAATCATGTTCAACCCAGATTTGGCTCAACTAAGGGAATGAACTTGTTCTCATGCTATTCATCAAAAATGTGGAATGCCCTACCAAAAGGAGTAAAGGAGTGTAAAACCCTACTCACTTTCAAAACTGCCCTAAAGATACACCTTCAGGAGGCTGCAATTCGAAAATGGCCCCTGTCTAAGTCTTAACCTACCACCCCCCCTCTTTCATTTTCTTCTTTTGTATATTTTTTTGTTCTCTCATCATACCAGTAACCTGAAAGCTGATTGTATGACATTCTGTATAGTAGTGTGTATATCTGTCTGTCTCTTATATGTCATCATGATTTGTGTGCATGGGGTTCTCATCTTAAACAAGCTGCGTGCTTAACTGAGTCTTCCAGTTTAGTAGACCTTGTATTTTGAATTTGTACTTCCATGTACTGTGATTCTCATGTCTTACTAAATAAAAGTACATCAATCAATCAATCAATCATCATCATCATCATCATCATCATCATCATCATCACTAAAGAGGTAATTCTCCTCTTCATACTGATACTCTCCATCCTCCTCATCCACATTATTGTTGGAGGAATCTGCTTCTTTCCCAAGAGCTTCTTGCTTTTCTGGGCCAGAACCTCCACAAGAGAAGGAGGGAGGATGGGTCCAATTGTCCAGACAGGCTCTAACACCCCCTCATCCATCGTCTTCTCCCAGGCCACTCGGATACAGCAGAGAAAGAAAGAGAACTATTACTGGAGTGCAGGAAGGTCAGCCTCAAGCTCAATGCCAAGAAAACAAAGGTACTGACAGTACGGACAAAACCATTGCCACTGTGGACGGGACGGTGCTCGAGGCAGTCGAGGACTTCCGACTTCAAATATCTCGGGCCTGGACTGCTTCAACGGAACAGGACCTGAAGGTCCGTAGGGGACTTGCCTGGAATGCCTTGCATGGGATGAGGAGTGTGGAAATCAGACATGGGAGAAGACCTCAAGAGGCGGCTGATTGTAGCTACAGTGGAGCCAGTACTGCTGTATGGGGCTGACTGCTGAGACCTGAACCCTCACAGTGGAGTCAGGACTGCTGTATGGGGCTGAGACATGGACCTTCACAGTGGAGTCAGTACTGCTGTATGGGGCTGAGACATGGACCCTCACAGTGGAGTCAGGTCTGCTGTATGGGGCTGAGACATGGACCCTCAAAGTGAAGTCAGTAGTGCTGTTTGAGGCGGAGACATGGACCCTCACAGTGAAGTCAGAGACCCGCCGCAAGGGTCCATTTGGTTCCTCTCAGGGCGCATGCGCACGCAGCGACCAGCAGCGCGAGTGTAGTTTGGTTTGTTGTTGTGTGTTGTTGTGTGTTTTTCTGTTGTTCTACGTCTTTTTTGTCCAGGCTGACAACGGAGCCTGTGGTGCATCATTAAGTGCATCATTGAGTCAACTTTCTGACAAACTTCCCCCCAGTGTGGCTCGTATTTAGCCTAGATCTGGGGGACACGGTCGCCGACAGGAGATACAGAGATCTGCTAACGGCTAACGGCTAGCCGCTAAACTAGTCGGAGCTAGGCTAACAGAGGGAACTTTCTTCTCACAGAGCCTGAACTCTCTAGCCCTAGAGCAGGAACACTCTGTCGGATCGGACCTGGCCTGGATAGAGCCATGGATCTACTCGCCCTGCTTTCGGCGTTACTGGTGTTTCAGCTTACATGGAGCCTGGGACACTCACTGCTGTCTCCCAATCGGCCAGCTCGAACCCAATACACCACAGAATAGCTACTTCGCTGGAGCAACATTCAGGAGTCACCCGTGGACCTGATCCGGCCGAACCCTGCGGAACTACTGACACCCTGCGACCCTTCCGGAGCCTGTTGGACGGGAAAACGGGTCAGAAAGCGTGGGAGAAGAGGAGGCACTCGCCTGCGGAAGACACAGCCCCTTTCTCGCATTCCGCTACCTTCCATCATCCTCTCCAACGCGCAGTCCCTCCGGAATAAAACCGATGAACTGCACGCCCTAACCCGCTGCAACCACGACTTCAGGGATTCCTGCATTCTAGCCTTCACGGAATCTTGGCTATCCGAACGCGACTTGGCCACCGATCTGGAGATCGATGGCTTCGGAACACCCTTTCGTATGGACCGGGACGCCTCAGTTACGGGCAAGTCAACTGGTGGGGGGGTATGTTTGTATGTTAATGAGCGTTGGTGCAATGTTAAATCTGTCATTGTTAGAGAGAGTTTGTGTACCCCTGACGTTGAACTGCTCTCTGTCTCTCTGCGGCCAGCGTATCTGCCGAGGGAGTTCCCACAGATATTTATTACAGTCGTTTATATACATCCAAAAGCTAATGAGGCTAGCGCCTGTAAGCAGATTCTCAGGGTTGTACAGAAACTACAACTAATCTCCCCTGACGCACCAAATCTCATCCTTGGTGACATGAACCATGTGTCCCTGAAAAAGACTCTCAGAGACTTCCATCAATACGTAACATGTCCGACTAGGTCCAACAAAACCTTAGACATGTGTTTTGGTAATGTCAAGGACGCATACAAATCTGTACCCTTCCCGCCCCTGGGGGCTTCCGATCATAACTGTGTGCACCTTTTTCCCGTTTACCGCACTGCTCTAAAACGTGGTAAAGTGCAGAGCATCCGCATTAAGAACTGGAATGATAACAACGCCTGTGAGACCCTCCGGGGCCTCCTTGAGAGCACAGACTGGGACATGTTCTCTGAGTCCTCTGCCGACATCAATGAACTGACGGATGTTGTTACTAGCTGGTCTTTGTATTGTGAGAACATTGTTATTCCTGAGAAAACCATCAAAGTGTACCCAAACTCTAAACCATGGGTATCTAACTCCCTTAGATCTCTTTTGCAGAAGAAGAATAAGGCCTTTAAGGAGGGAAACACAGTAGAACTGAGAAGTATACAAAAAGAAATTAAAAGAGAGGTATGGGCTAGTAAAAAGATCTACAAGGAAAAAAATCGAGAGCCAACTTAGAGGAAATAACCTGGGCTCTGCCTGGGATGGTATGAATAACATAACCATAACAGGGCTGAAAGAAAATGGCAGGAAAAAGGTCATATTAGCCAATTACAACTGTGACCAGCAACTGGCTCAGAGCCTCAATGATTTCTATGTCAGATTCGACACCCATGATTTCAGCGGAAATCACTCTGAGATCAGGAATAGACTTCTGTCTGCCCCCCCCCCCCAGATCTTTCTTTGACGAGCAGGATGTGATCAACTGCTTCAAAAAATGCAACCCTCGTAAAAGTTCAGGCCCGGACCACATCGGTGGCCGCTTGCTAAATACCTGTGCTGAACAATTAGGTCCCATTTTTAATTATATTTTTAAACTATCTCTTAGCCAGCAGAGAGTACCCTCCCTTTGGAAACGGTCCACTGTTGTACCCGTAGCCAAGAACAGCAAACCTAAAACACTTAACGATTTCAGACCCGTGGCTCTTACTTCCCTGGTCATGAAACAGTTCGAGAGGCTCATCAAGTCAGAGCTTGTGGCTAAAACTGAGAGCCTTCTAGACCCTTTTCAGTTTGCTTATAGGGAAAGCAGAGGTGTCCAGGACACAACTGCCACTCTTCTCAACCTAGTTCTTAAGCATCTCGAGGGCAGTAAAAAGCATGCCAGGTTGCTTTTTGTTGATTTCTCTTCAGCGTTCAATACGATCCAGCCCCATGTTCTGGCTGAGAAATTAATGAACACCTTCAGGGTAGACCCATGCCTGGTGGGCTGGATCCTTGACTTCCTAACTAACAGATCCCAATGTGTAAGGGTGAATGAGACAATGTCTAGCTTTCTGTCCACTTCCACTGGTTCGCCACAGGGCTGTGTTCTTTCCGCTTTCTTGTTTATTTTGTACACGGATGACTGTCGCAGTAATCACGACAACCGTTTTATCATAAAATACGTGGATGACTCAGTCATTGTCAGCCTTCTAGACAATGACGAGGTCGGACATGGTCAGGTCACAGAGGACTTCTTGTCCTGCTGTAGTGACGCGTTCCTTGAATTGAACATCTCAAAAACAAAAGAGCTCTGTATTGACTTCAGACGTGGTCCCCATCCCACCCAGAACACTGATATCTGTGGCCAGCCGGTGGAAATCGTACCCAGTTACAAATACCTGGGCACGATTATTGACAGCAAAATGAAATTTGATGTAAACACTGACATGCTGTGTAAGAAGGGACAGCAACGCCTTTTCTGCCTAAGGAAATTAGCCAGATTTAATGTTGACAGAGACTTGATGAAACTGTTTTACAGTGCCTATGTACACTCTGTTATCTCCTTCTCTATCATCTGTTGGTATGGTAACCTCGCCATTAAGGATAAAAATTCTTTAGGAAGGATAATGAAAACTGCCTCCAAAATCACTGGCATCCAACTGGAGAGCCTCGACCCCTTCTATAGCAGACAACTGCTCTTGAAGACCAGGTCCATTCGACAAGATAGTGCACACCCACTCGAGCCAGAGTATAGGCTGTTGCCATCTGGCCGTCGTCTGAGTGCCCCTGGTGTCAAAAACAATAGATACAAGCACTCATTTGTTCCTGCCTCAATTCGGGCAATCAATGTTGCCAGGGACCGATAGAGGATAATGTTACTGATGGTGATGGTGATGATGAAACAAGCACTTTATGCAGGCACCTTATATTTCTGAATGTAGCCCTTTATTTTATCCTATTTTATCTTATCTCTTGCACTTTAATGTGATGATGATGATGATGATGATGAAACAAGCACTTTATAATTCCTATTTTATCTCTTGCACTAGATGTGCCCAGACCTATGTTTTTATGCTATGGTGTTTCATGTCTGCTGTTGTCCTGTACTGTCTGTATGTTTTAAACCACTACTCTGGCTGTAAACCCAATTGCCCTTCTGGGACATTAATAAACTTGAACCTTGAACCTTGAACCTAAATGGTAAAATGGTAAATGGTGCATTTATATAGCGCTTTTATCCAAAGCGCTTTACATTGATTGTGCCATTAACCCATTCACACACACATTCATACACCGATGGCGGAGGAAACCATGCAAGGCACCAACCTGCTCATCGGGAGCAATTAGGGGTTCAGCGTCTTGCTCAAGGACACTTCGACACTAGCTCTAGGGGAGCGCCCCAGCCCGGGATCGAACTGGGAACCATGCGGTTTTCCAGTTCACTCTACCCGGCCACTCCACCCCTGAGCCACTGCCGCCCCAGTACTGCTGTATGGGGCAGAGACATGGACCCTCACAGTGGAGTCAGTACTGCTGTATGGGGATGAGACATTGACCCTCACAGTGGAGTCAGTACTGCTGTATGGGGCTGAGATATGGACCCTCACAGGGGAGTCAGTACTGCAGTATGGGGCTGAGACACAGGGGAGTCAGTACTGCTGTATGGGGCTGAGACATGGACCCTCACAGTGGAGTCAGTACTGCTGTATGGGGATGAGACATGGACCCTCACAGTGGAGTCAGTACTGCTGTATGGGGCTGAGACATGGACCCTCACAGTGGAGTCAGTACTGCTGTATGGGGCTGAGACATGGACCCTCACAGTGGAGTCAGTACTGCTGTATGGGGCTGAGACATGGACCCTCACAGTGGAGTCAGTACTGCTGTATGGAGCTGAGATATGGACCCTCACAGGGGAGTCAGTACTGCTGTATGGGGATGAGACATTGACCCTCACAGTGGAGTCAGTACCGCTATATGGGGCTGAGGCATGGACCCTCACAGCACAACAGGAAAGGGCCCTGGATGGAGTCTACACAAGAATGCTACGAATGGCACTTGGTGTCACATGGACGGACCACATCAGAAATGTGGTCCTCTATGGGGACCTACCACGGATCACAGACAAAGTCAGAGAGAGAAGGATGAGGCTGGCAGGGCACTGCGTCAGGCACCCAGAACTAGAGGAAAGCAAGCTGACACCATGGGAGCCAACCCAGGGCAAAGCCAGGAAAGGCAAGAAGCACCACCTACGTAGATGCACTGTGGCACGACAGCTTAGCTAACAACACTGTAGAGCACAAGATCCTGATGTTAGATTGGAGAGTGTGGATGGCAGTGATCCAGGAGTCCCGAGTTGGTGTTGGCTAGACCACACTCTCACATTGCATCGCACACTCATCATAGGGGTTGGGCCTCTCAAAGATTGGTTGGTCTGAAGGTGGCATGCTGTACATCTGGGATCAGACAAACCTTGGGGGGAGGCAGGAGTTCCAGGTCTACTTGATCAGCACCCACCATTTTCTTCAGCATTTTAGTCCGCACAGCATTGACTGACTTTATACGAGCATGGTCATACATAATGCATGTGAAGGACTCCATCTCTTGTGGAGCTGGCATCTTTGGGGAAGTCGGGACCAGCTCTCTTGAAAGCCAGCTCTGGTAGCATCTCCGGAGGTGTGAGCTTAAGGCTTCTCATCTTGGATGATCTCTCATAGAGAGGAAGTGTCCTCTCACTGATACTCTGATGGCCCTCCTTCACCTCTTGAATCATGATACTCCCAGCACCGTTTAAACATTTGAGCCATGAACATAGCCCTGGGGGGGGGGGGGATCTGTTGATGTGCTTGTTGATGTGTTGATGTGCTTGAATCTTAATAACAACAATTGACTGGAAAAATATGTTCATTTGTCCCTGTAGGTTGTTTATTTCAATAGTTATGCTGTTCTCTCTTTTTTCCCATTTTCGGGTTTGGGTAGGATATGTGTAAAAAGGAACACCATGGGACATGATTTCAGCCTGGTACCTGGCACAATTTTAAAATACACCCTTCAAGGATTAATAAAAAACAGTTGGCAAGGACAAATCCACCTAAGAATTTAGTAAAAAGAGAAATATAGATGTGATCCGAAAATCTTCAGCTACTTTTGTGCAGTTTTTGCCCCAAAATTTGTCAAGATGTGCTTGAATCTTAATAATAACAATTTTAATGAATTCCCTGGGTCCTAATTGTATGGAAACATGTGTTCATTTGTCCCTGTAGGTTGTTTATTTTAATAGTTATTCTGTTCTCCTTTTTTTTCCATTTTCGGATTTGGGTAGGATATGTGTAACAAAGGGTTAAAAATGAACCCCATGGGACATTTTTTCAGCCTGGTACCTGGCAGAATCTTAAAATACACCCTATGCGCGTGGACCCCCCTTTCCATCTAGACTAATCCCACACAAGTGTATATAATAGATGTATGTTCATTATTACTGGTGATTTATACTTATAGATAGAATACTGTAACGACTGAACCCTTGACCCGGAGGTAGAGATGTATTCCTCAGTCAGATGAATAGGCTTTATTCTCCAATAGAAACTTAATAGCATACCTGGGATAGTGTTGGACAAGTACTCAACCCCAGTACTTGAGTCAAAGTATCTAGATCTACAAGCTCACGCTTGTCACATGGTAATGCAGTGTGAGACAGTGTGCAACGACACTGTCACAGGATCATGTATAAAATAGGGGACTGATTTATATGGTCTGGTAACGCTAACCTCCTGGAGGACCAAAACCTGTGGCGATGGGGCTTTTGCTGCCCCAACCCTGCTCTCAAAACCCACTTTTTTTGTGAATGAAATGTTATTTTGTCCAATCAGTATAGTAGCAGAGTATGTTAATACAACTCACACAATTGGGGTGGTTGTATTTGGTCTCTCTGCTCTTCTACCGAGATATTTACATCCTGTGTCTAGGTTGAACACAACCTTTGACACAATCCTGGTTTGACACACATTTTTACTCCCCAGAGCAAGCAGGGTAGGTAAAAATGGCGCTTGTGCAGGAGACCCGGGTTCCAATCGGGGGTAGAACAGGAAAGTTGCATAGTGCAGTTTTGACACTATGTGACAATTCGTTTTAGGTATTGTAAATTAATGTTGAAATAAGTAGCAACCATCAGCATTTCAATCCAATAGAAATGTATTTATAAAGCACATTTAGAAACAACAAAACGTTGACCACAGTGTTGTAAAAAACAACAATAAAATAACAGTTTAAAAGACAAAAACGGACAATAAAAAAAAAAAAACATAGCAGCCTGGCTGTGTCTTTGATCCCAGCTGTTCCTGTTGTGTACAGCAGTTGTTCGCAAACTTTTTCATGTCAAAGACTGATCTGTCAGGGTCCCCCATAGAAGATTTGGGTTAAAATGCTTTTTTTTCTCTCCAAATAGCAGATTTACAAGCCGCCAGTATGCGCTACAAGTTCACAACACATTGCGATGTGAGCTTGCAGATCGGCTGTTTTCAAATAGCTGATGTATATGGTTAAAGTGGTTAAAATTTACCCCTGGGGCCCCCACTTTGAGAACAACTGCTGTATAGCATTGGTTCTCAAAGTGGGGTTCGGGGCCCCAGCAAAATCACAGCATCACAATCATTTTAACCACTTTATCCATTGTTGGCTATTAAAAAATAGCAGATCTACAAGCTTGTATATCTGCTATTTTTGAAGTTTTATTTAGAAAAATATAGAAAATGTTGGAAGATTTTAAATGTTTTTTTAAACATAAATCTTCTCTTCTGGGGGTCCCTGGCACAAAACCTTTTCAGATGGGGGTCCGCGGCCAAATCAATTTGGGGGTCCTTGACGTGAAAAAGTTTGAGAACTACTGGTGTATAGGACCTCAGGAGTAGGTGGCCTCATCCATATTGTCATCACTGTCTATGTCAAAGTCCTCTCCGTTGTCAAAGTACGACATGATGTAGTCTGTCTCCTGCAAAAACAGAACAGCAACAACAACTAATAAAACAGTGAGCACCAACGGAAGCAGTTATAAGGCTGGGAACCAAAGTTACACACATTTACACACAATAATTAATTTACTGCCTATTAAAAAGGTAGGATAGGTGATATTCCTTTGTTAAAATAATGCTAAATACAAATAGCTCTATATTGTGATAGTAATCATTGCTATAGTGTTTGTTCAGTAACAGGAGTCTCAATGTCTCTGCGATGACACAAAGAAAAGAGCAGACAAAATTGGAACTGGATCACAATAAAATTGAAGAAAAATGGGTACTCTCTCCTGATTGGTTGAAAATGTGCAACCCACCTGAAAATGTATTTTCTATTTATCAAAGAGCTGGAGAGACAGGGAGACCCCTGTTACTGAACAAACTCTCTATAGCATGATTACTATCACAATATAGAGCTATTTAACAATGTTACTGAACAAAGACTAGTAGGGGGTTTTCAACAGGTGGTCCGTGGGGATATTGCACGTGGTCCCTGATCATGCATTCAGTATTGTAGGAAAGTGAAGATTATTATTTTTTATTTTGGAGAAACTTAGTAACTTGGTATTTGAGGACAGAGGAATTAAAGACATCATCATCATTATCAGTGGTCCTTTGAGGAGGCCATATTCTTCAATTCCAAAAGTACTTCAATGCTTAGTAACTACAAAAGAGGATCAGCTCATTGCCATGTCCACAGACTATCAGACTCAGTCAAGATAGTCTGAACACAGTCCCTTGTGAAGTTCTGGATGAGTTGCCAAGGCAGAATTCCCAGAGCTTACAGTAAAAGCAAAATGTATTTGACCTTTGTGTAACTACATATCTCTGTGACAGTAGTATTTTCATGCTGGCATAGGCAACCTGAAGAATATGTACAGGGCAAGGTTCGAGCCAGAAAATGACATGAGACTCCACTATAGCCAAGAAGAGACAGACATGGACCACCTGTAATCATGTCATGGAGTTGAGAAACAGTTCACTCAATGACCTGGTGACCTAAGATGACACCTCAATGCAGTTGACAGCAGTTACTGGCAAGTAGGAGGTCAAGAACTTCCACAGAAAAGGGAGTTAGAATCTCAAGAAGGGGAAGTGTACAGTGTCGTTATTAGGACATGTGCCCATGTAATAGCATGTGTCTGCTCACTCATACATAAGTTACGAATCAGTATATCAGTTAACATGAGTTAGAAGGCTGGATAAAGTAAGAGAAATTCGCAAAAACACTCAAAAACGCTCTGCTAAACTATATTTCAGTCATTATTTAAGAACATGTGTCCATGGACAATTGGTTGAGAAACAGTCTTATAAAGGGTTATGCGTATTTTATTTCTCATAACTATAATCATACAGAGTTATAAGCTGATTATAATGCATTATAGACTTGGGATGCATAGCAAGTGTTACCAAAAACAGTCCCCACCCAACACAACGGTGGTCCCCGGGTTGATTCTTAGTCAGGGTGGTGGTCCCTGGCTCATAATAAGTTGAAAACCCCTGCTCTATAGCAATGATTACTATCACAATATAGTTCTTTAACCTTTTAACTGATAAAATGATAAAATATCACTTACCCTACGTTAAATGTATAATTATTTTGCTGCTACATGACACTGTGCTGCATTGATACCTAGTTAGCTTGCCGTTAAGACTAGAAGGGTTTCATATTACCGTTGCTGTCGGACAGATACCTTGTATCTCCATATTTAATTAATAATTGAATAATTTAAATGAATGCCCTACGTTCTCGTAGTGTTTTGCAGAAGTAGCTAAACTAGCCTACAAGCTCACAAGCTGATAACGATTGTGAGCTTGTAGATCAGCTATTTCCGCTACATCTGGAAAACTGTGAAAAGTTTTAATGTGAAAGTGGTGATGTGTCTTTGTGAGTTTTATAAATATTGAACCAATGAAAAGTAAGAGTTTGTGACTAAATAATATCAACATTGGATCCATTGGAACGCAGGGTTATTTTTTTTACATTTACTTAAAAGTAACCCTGGACATACAAGGTTTTGACCTGACATAATAAACAATGAACTGAACATATACAGTAGCTTATAGATGAACACAGAGAATAAAGTGGGTGTTTTGGGGGTTTAAGGTCAAGGGTGGCCAATTAGAGCTCAACTACAGGTATGTTGATCTCTAAAAGCATTTCAGCTTTAGTAGGTAGTACAGTCATCATCCGTATTTACATCTGGAAACTTCCGTCTAGGACAGGCTTCAGACGCGCCTCCTCAGAAGACTTGGCTCACATTTAAAATATTGATTTGATGCTCATATTAACCTTAGGAAGTATTACGTTGTTTCTTATTTTCACATGAATTCCATAGGGCTGGACCACACATGGACAAATGACATCAACAACTTGCGACGGGCATTGCCCCTATTGAGTGAAAGATTTTTAGTTATAGAGGACAATTATAATGTATAGAGGCATATTTGGCTTATTAGCCAGGGATCATTTTAAAGGCTCTGTTCCATTCTGGTCATATCAGGGTGCTGATATTGTGCATGTTGGCTCACTGGGAACACTCTGCTACCAGTGGTCACAAAGCTTGGGCCAGGGACCCTCATGGTTCCTTGAGGGGGTTCCAAATGGCCCCTTACGGGTGTGTAACTCTGAGAGTGTACACATGGAACCAAATGGACCCGTAAGGGTCCATTTGAGAGGGGGGCAGAAGAACTGTATATGCAGCAGTGTTCATTTTGACAGCAAATATTTATTTAGTTTTAGTCATAATCTTTTGAATAAAATCTTATTTTTGTCATCTGAAATGTTTTAGTTTTAGTCTAGCTTTAGTTGACTAAATATAAGATTTTAGACGACTAAATCTGCAGTTGATTTAGTCAACTAAAACGCATGTTGGTGTGCCGTGATGGCGTCGTAATGCCTGATACTTTTATACTGTGTGCCGAAAATAGCAGATCTACAAGCTCACAACTTGTCTTAGTTCTACTGGATCTCCTCTCCGCTAGTCCCTATACTTAGTCATCATTGCTGAGTTTTTATTTGGTTTTCGTCAGTGAAAAAAGGTAGTGGACGAACATCTTTTTGTCATAGTTTCAGTAAATTAACACTGATGGGCAGGCGGAGGTGTGAGCGATATCCTTCTCCTCTGCATCGAAATCCCGGGACCGGTGGGTTTATTTTTGGATCGTCCGTTCCCACCCGGCAGCAAAGTCAAAATGTCCCGCCCCCCCGTGGGATTAGCGTTGGCAGAACGCAAAGACGGGAGGAGGAGGAAGGTCAGGAGGTACGCTGGAATGTATTAGCAGCAGCAGCAGCTTTGTGAAACATTCAATCCGGGGACGCACGCATCTCTGTCATTTTTTTTATTTCTTTGGGCTATTCAAAAATAGCAGATCTACAAGCTCGAACATTTATAAAATATGTTGTTCCAGGGACCAAGGGATCAAATATTTGAGTTACAAATGTTCGCTTAAAAAAAAAAATCCAAAATTTGCACGATAAAAAAAAATAATGCAGATCTACAAGCTCATAGCGCGGCGCAATGAGCTTGTAGATCTGCTATTGTCGAATAGCCAAAGAAATCTAAAAGGACAGAGATGCGTTCCCAGATTGAATGGGTAAAAAAACAACAGGACAGCTTGACCTTCCTTTATGGTTTTGTATTGTGTGTGTGTGTGTGTGTGTGTGTGTGTGTGTGTGTGTGTGTGTGTGTGTGTGTGTGTGTGTGTGTACCATTACCTCCTCCAGCTCCTCTTCATCCAGCTCCTCCTCCTCGGCCTGCTCTTCTTCCTCGTTGGTTTTCTTCTTCTCCTCCTCGTCCTCGTCTGCAGAGTTGGCCGCCATCTCCTCCTTCTTCTCTAGAGTCTGTGTGGGGGCGGGGCAGGAAGTAGAGAGGACAGAGGCAGGAAGCAGTAAGCACAACGACGATTTGGTGTCATTTCAACCACTGGTTCTCAAAGTGGGGTCCAGCGACACCCCAAGGGTCCTTGAGCTAAATGATGACTAGTTAGGAACCAAATGGACCCTTACGGTTCTGTAACTCTGAGAGTGTACACATGGAACCAAATGGACCCTTACAGGTCTGTAACTTTGAGTGTACAAATGGAAACAAATGGACCCTTATATATAAATACACTTTTTGGCCAGAAAAGAAAATATTTCACCGGAATTAAAACCTGTTTTTGGTTACTCCACAGTGCCCTCTACAGATATGGTCAATGGAATTTTCCTATTGACCAGATTCTTCCTTCCGGTGAATTATTTCCTTTTCTGGCCAAAAAGTGTATTTTAGACGTGAGGTGGGGGCTCAGAGTGTTCCCACTTAGTAGAATAGGCTTTCAACTCCATTAAACCGTCTTTGTTTTGGTGAGTACCAAAAGTGTATTTTTTATTTTTACTACAGACGAGAGGCTGCGCTACCGCGGTGCGAGGGGAAAGAATGGAAAGTACCATAACGTTAAGGAGAACTCCTTCCAACGCTATGGACCAGACCTAGACAGGGATAACTTTGTAGCTCTTGTGTCCTCTGATAAGCGATTAACCCTTTCACACTCCATGGCTTTTCTCGAGTAGCCTAATGTTATGCAAAGCAGCCAGGTTGAGGCCATTGTTTAAGGTGTTAAAGACGGCTCGCCCATGACGGTGCGTTGTTGTGTTAATGATTGACGGCTCGCGGGCGGCTGACGGTGTGTGCTCGCGCGTGCATGTGGAGCACGCGCGAGCCCCCAGCCCCCATAGTGTCAGAACTAAGGGGTCGCCGACCCCCCTAGCACCCCCTTCAGCTCACCCCTGCTTACAGGTCTGTAACTCCTGAGAGTGTACACATGGAACCAAATGGACCCTTACAGGTCTGTAACTATGAGAGTGTACAAATGGAACCAAATGGACCCTTAACACATTGACTGCCTGAGTTTTTTATCCCCTTGCCAGCGTTTATTACCTTAAATAGACAATCGTTGAAAAGGCGTGGAAGCCACGTTGTGTACACAAGGTAAAACAAAGAGTGTCCGGGGGATGGGGGAGGGTCCCGTCTATCCACTGGAACAATAACATTTCTACCACGATAGGCCATTATGGAGCAATCGCCCGTTGAAAATGTCTGGTTTTCATTAACGTTTTCCTAACGTTGGAATGGCTGGAAGTGACGTTTTTTGGGATGACGTCAATCCATCTATTCCTTCTCTGAGTGTCGAGGGATCATTCCTAAGTTGTGTTAGAGCGCCCTCTTGTGGAATTTTTGATTGTTTTTGTTGAAAGAACGCATACTTGCGTTCTTGGCAGGTTTGATTGATTGATTGATTATTTTATTAGGCAAAAGATGTAAACGGCACAACTACATTTGTAATACTTTGTCTAAAAGGTCCGTCCAAAAAAGTCCTTGCGGCCTTGTTTCCATTGGGGTCCTTGGTATTCAATTCATAGACATAAATGAGGTAATGTGTTAAAGGTCTGTAACTCTGAGAGTGTACAAATGGAACCAAATGGACCCTTACAGGTCTGTAACTCTGAGAGTGTACAAACGGAACCAAATGGACCCTTACAAAACCCATAGTTTAAATACTTGGATATCGTGTTGTGCTATGGGGAATTTGTGACGGAGGTATGGAGGTTTTGCCCTTTCTAGTGATAGGTTGTGTTGTGTTTATGAATGGTCACCAAAGAGAGATTTTGTGTTCCTGGAAGTTTTTGCCTGCATTTCACTCACTTCACTGCTGACGGAATGAAGCTGGGCTGAATGCCATAAACAAAACTACATGAACTAAATATATGACATCCAGATGTCTGACCAACGTCTGTAGCCAATCACAGTAGCCAAAATAGTTTGGCTTGTCAAAACATCTTGGAAGCGCAGAACACACAAAATCAGCCCACCCAAGCTCTGAACATGGTAGTGTGTAGCAACCAAAAACATTTCTGTTCTGTTCTGCTGTTGTACGCATTAGGCTTTAGAGCAGTGGTTCTCAAACTTTTTCATGTCAAGGACCCCCACATTGACACTTATTGGCCCGCGGACTCCCCATCTGAAAATGTATGCCAAGAGAAGATTGTTACGGCTCTAGCAGTGATTTTCAACCATTTTAATTTCAAGGACCCCCAGTTTGACATGCATTAGGCTACGGACCCCCATTTAATGGCATTTCTATCTCTGGGACCCCAATTTAAATAGTAAATTCAATATTAATGTAACTCTTAGAGTGTACAAATGGAACCAAATGGACCCTAACGGGTCCATTTGGTTCCATTTGTACACACCCATAAGAGTCAATTTGGTTACTATTATCATTTGGCTGGGGACCCCCTGGAACTCGCTCAAGGACCCCTGGGGGTCCCCAGACCGCACTTTGAGAACCAATGCTTTAGAGGTCTGTAAATTCTGAGAGTCATGGGGGTCCACAGAGATTAAAGCTAAAACAAATCTCGCGACTGAAAATCGTTGTGACGCTAAGTCCCAATCTGCGATTTGTGAAACAGCATAAAAGGAGCCTCCCACGCTAGCTGTTTGTCCTAAACAATTAACACAACACAATATGTAGAATTACGAGGTTTAGGTATTATCATTCTAAACCTCAATCCTTGCTGTTCTGTTGAAGAACCAGTTGAAAAATCACAGATTGAGGCTCTAAACTTCGCCTTTATGAAATACCTGAGACCATAAGTAACCCTAATCCCTAATGATTAAGTAAACCCTAATCATTAGGGTTTATGGAGGATGCTTCTGAACATGCACTCTATTGCTAGTTCGACCAATTCAATGACTGAAATCGGTCGTGGCGACTGAGACATTTAATCCATGGGTCCGTGGCCTAATGCAAGAGTTCCCAAACTTTTAAGGCTGCGACCCCCCAAAATAATCATATTTGAACTGGGGACCCCCCACCCTGACAAGCACTTGGAATTGTAGGCATTACATTTAGTTTGACTCGGTTCCACAGATAAACATTGTGAAAATAGCTGACTTACAAGCACTGCGAGGCGGTGTGAACTTGTAGTTCGGCAATTTTCACAATGTTTACCTCTTTCTTACGAATGATTTGACAATTTGGCCAATTTGGTATTAAAAAGGTCTTCAAAGTCCTTACATTGTCACTTTAGAAATGTGCAGATACCCTGTATACACTTATACTGTATGTTGGTTTACTGCTGAGTGAGAAAACAATGTTGCACATTAAGCTAATCATCTGGGGACCCCCCAAAATCATCTGGGGACCCCCCCCCTGAGGAAGGAGATATATACTTCGGGAGAATATGCGCTGGGCGAGCAACTTCCATTAAAATGAGTGGGCAGGGATTTGCTGTGCTCTCTGCAGTTGTAATATAGCTCAAAGCATTCACACGATTATCAATGAAACCTACCTCCAGTTTGGAAAGAACCTCCTCTTTTGCCATGATGGATTTCTTCACTGCTTTGACTTGAGGTGGACACACTGGACCTGCTGAAATAAACAGACAATTACTAGGCTTAAATTGTAACTTTAGAAACGTGCAGGTACCCTGTATACATTAATACTGTACTGTGTGTTGGTTTGTTTACTGTTGAGTGAGAAAGCAATGTTGTACTTTAAACTAATAATCTGGGGACCCCCCAAAATAATTTGGGGACCTCCCTGGGGGTCCCAAGCCACAGTTTGAGAACCACTGGCGTAGAGGAGTCAGAATGTCAAAAGATTGACTGAAGATGTGTGTCTACGTACATCTCGCATTGTATTCAATTCAAATGACAACAAACTCTACAAACGTAGCAATTCTTACCTTTTCTCTGAGACTTTCTGACTTTGATACAAAGCTCTTTGGGCAACCGACTCCAGTCTGAAACAAACGCACGCACGCACGCACACGCACACACACACACACACACACACACACACACACACACACACACACACAGAGTACAGTTTCAAATCCATCAGTGGTCATCTAGTGCCCTCTGTTAGCAATTCAATATAAGTGAATAATAAAACAAGTTGTCATGCATTTCCTATGTTCAAAGAACAAATAACACACATCCTCCGTTGATTGCAGCTGTGAATAAAAATTGGAGCATTTAAAAGTGAGTTGCGAGGCCCGCACTTGTTTTTCATGCATTTCCTATGTGACGTGTTAAACTTGTCATTCCTCACCTGGGCTCCATTCGATGGTATTGTCCCTGGGCTCTCCGGTGTGGTATTTGTCAGAGTACCGAACCACATCTGAAAACATATAAATATCTATGTTAAGCAAGGGATAATCAACCGGTCATTATTGAGCAATAATGACACAAAGGGTGAATAAACCCAAACACAAAGGGTGATCTAAATCAGCGGGTCTCAAACTATTTTGGCTCATGTCAGTAGGTCGGAGAGGCTTATTGTCGGTATCAGCCGAGAACGCGGGAGTCTGTCCCCGTTACAATACACTAGACCCCTGGGAGATGGATTGCTGAGGTGGAGCGCCACACCTACTATCAGCTTTACCTACTTAGCTACCCCGACACAATGCACCATGACTCATGGTACCAACTTTTTCATCCACGACACCCCCGACTTACATTGTTACATTACAGCACCAGTACATTTATGTCAAATTATGCTACGTAAATATGTAAATCTTTCCCCCAAAGATACAGTATGTCACAGAGTAAAACTTGAGAGAATATCCATTTCCCTTAGGACAGATTGAAAATAACTTTATACTTTAAACCAGCATTCCCATTCTGGGGGGAACATTTGCCAAAAATTGCCGATGCGTTGTGAGCTTGTAAGTCGGCTATTTTTGGTGAAGAGATTTTGTGTACATTGAAAAAGAACGCACCAAGTACAGTGCAACTCACTCAACTCAAGTATAGAGAGGGTCTAAGTGGTTAAACAGATTTTGATCAATTTCAAGTATTCTGCGGCACCCCTGGACTGGCGTCATGGCACCCTAGGGTGCTACGGCACCCACTTTGAGATACCCTGATCAATAATGACCAGCTCCCCGTTGATTATCCTGCTTATTACATTACAAAATTCTTGAGTGTATTAGCTATAAATTGTTGTTTACATGGCTTGCCATGTGGGAAGAAATCAAGCAGCGCAGATTGATATGAGCCAGGTGCTCTAAGTCTTTAATTAGACAGCAGTCTGTTATTAAACCTGAGTTTACCCGATTCTACAAATGCCTTCTAAAACAGTAGTTCTCAAACTATTTTGTAATTCAAAAAATAAATTATATTCAAACACTTTCAAGGTTTTTCAAAAATTATCAAAAATAACAGATGTACAAGCTCGCAGCGCGGCACGAAGTGACGCACTGTGAGCTTGTACATCTGCTAATTTTTAATAGCCAACGCTAAAATCTAAAATGACATGGATGCTTTCCCGGTTTTAACACTTTACCTGCCAATCACGAGTATAACCGTTGATGAAAAATACACCCGTTTACTGCCATCAACGAGTATAACCGTCTTTTTTTTTTTCAATTTATCCACACAGAACCAGAGATATCACGATCCAAGATTTCTAGCTCCATTCACTCCTTGGTTAACTTATTACTTTAAAATCCTGTATCTCGGCTCCTGTGTAAAAAAAAATTAAACACTGGCACTGGGGGAAGTAAAATAAAAAAAACCCTCTGGCAGGGAATGTGTTAATGGGTTAAGTTCAGCAGTCCTTGTACAAAAATAACCCAAATAACCAATTCTGACCAATCAGAATCAAGCATTCAACCAAGCTGTGTAATAAGCATAGTTATAAATGCCTCAAAACAGCAGTAATAACTAAAATAGCTTAATGCACCAATCCATAAATTGTGTGTCTCTCCTGATAGTGAGAAGTAATTGCAGCAATATTTGAACTACAATAAAGGTGGTGGCACAGCTAGTGTCCAACTCATAACGGTACCTGGTTGTTTTAGAGTTTTTCTGATACCAGTATCCGATACTGTCTAAAATGCTGGTATCGGTATTGGCTAGTAGTATTCCGATACCATGTAATTTATCACATGAGATTTCATTTACAGTCATATTTTGAATTGATGTTGCACTACTGCTTTATATTCTTACTATACAATTTACATTATTTTACCAACTTGTAGCTGAACTTTAACTATTATTCAAGGATGTTTTATTTATTCCTAGATCAGTGGTTCTCAAACTTTTTAATTTCAAGGACCCCCATACTGTAACTCTGAGAGTGTAAAATGGAACCATTTGTACATTCTCCTCAGAGTTACAGACCTGTAAGGGTCCATTTGGAACCCCCCCAAGGAACCCTGAGGGTCCCTGGACCCCACTTTGAAAACCAACCACTGTCCTAGATTCTTTTTAATTACACAATGGTATCGGATCGGTACTCAGTATCGACCGATATGCAAGTTATGGGTATCGGTAAGGAGAAAATGGTATCAGTACATCTCTAGTTGGTTTCCAAACTTTTTTTTCCTTTTAGCCCCCCCTGCTTTTCTAAAATGTTAACCACTTAAGCTCGGGCATACTTCTGCTACAACGAATAGGAAAAATCTACAGTACCAAGCTCACAACCTGCCTGCATTGTATTTTTGAATAATAATGTAATGTAAATTAATGTTCACCTATAATGCCATGCCTGTGCTCAGGTAGCGCAGTGATAAAGTCCCTGCCCACCACCACAGAGGCTGTGGGTTCGAATCCACCGTGGTGCATCCGGCTTTGTCGGGGGTCTATGCGAACACAATTGGCCCGTGTTTTAGGGAGGGAAGCCGGGCGGGGAGCCTGATACTGGTCATTGCACATACTCCTACAGGCTCTAAATTAAAGATAATTAATAAATGACATGCCACTAAATAGCAAGGCCAGGTTGAAAGTGTTTTAAGTGTGTGTGTGTGTGTGTGTGTGTGTGTGTGTGTGTGTGTGTGTGTGTGTGTGTGTGTGTGTGTGTGTGTGTGTGTGTGTGTGTGTGTGTGTGTGTGTGTGTGTGTGTGTGTGTGTGTGTGTGTGTGCGCGCGTGCGCGTGTGTGTGTGTGTTGACTAAATAATAACTCCATTGGAACACAGGTTCTTTATTAAAAAAAATTCTCCATTTCCTATAAAGTAATGGTCAGATGTCCAGTACCTTTCCTGGGTGTAAAGGAAATAGGTTACATGTTCAGTACCTTTCCTGGGTGTAAAGGAAAGAGGTTACATGTTCAGTACCTTTCCTGGGTGTAAAGGAAAGAGGTTACATGTTCAGTACCTTTCCTGGGTGTAAAGGAAAGAGGTTACATGTTCAGTACCTTTCCTGGGTGTAAAGGAAAGAGGTTACATATTCAGTACCTTTCCTGGGTGCAGCTCTTCTGATGTAGAAGGGCAGGTTCTTGCAGGCAGCTCTCAGCTCCTGCTTCAAAGCCAGCATGTACTCGACCTCCTCTCCGGTCTGTAAGGGGACAGCCTGGGCTGTCATGGGCTGATGGACAAAACACACACACACACACACACACACACACACACACACACACACACACACACACACACACACACACACACACACACACACACACACACACACACACACACACACACACACACACACACACACACACACACACACACACACACACACACACACACACCTTTTAAAACCGTGTCCCAAACATAGTGTTGGAGAAGAAAAGGAGGGGGGGAAAAGATATAACGGTTACTTAGTTGTGTTTTAACACATTACCCACCAAAGACGCAGATCATCCGCGTTCTATTTCATTAGTGCACTTGCCCGCCAAGAACGCAGATCTGCGTTCTAATATCAAAAAATATATATTTTTTAAATTCCACAAGGGTAGCCCTAACACAGCTTTGGAATGATCGATCGTCACTCAGAGATGAAGTAGTCGGATGTGACGTCATTCCAAAAAAACAGGAAGCCATCCACCCTGACTATGGGATTTTTAGATTTTTGCATTGAAAACCACCCGTTTTCAGCAGGCCATAGCCCCAAAATGGCTGCTCGTGGGGCTGCTCGTGGTTGGAATGTTATTGTCCCAGTGGATACACGGATCCCTCCGCCTACCCACGGAGACTATTATTTTTGTTTGTTTTTTACACAACGTGGCTTCCACGGCGTTTCAACAATCGTCTATTTAAGGTAATTACGCTGGCAAGGGGATAGAAAACAATGTTTAATATCAAGGCGGGTAATGTGTTAAGAGAGCTGTCAACATATATTCCATATTCAAACACATATTCAAATATTAAACAGGAACAAATGTAAAAATTTTGATTTGAATTAGAGATGTCTGATGATATCAGCCCCCCTGATATAATCGGACGATATTAACCTAAACATTTAAAGGAGAATTCCGGACAAATTAAGTGTTATCTTTCATGTCTCGTTACTCACCTAGCGACGTAAAAAGTGGCGTTCTTTTTTTCCATATATTCCCCTGTCGTCATTTTTTAAACACCCTCCGTTGTTATAATGGGAGCGTGTGGCTTAGTGAAGTTTGTCTATTATAACCGACGCAATGTTATTTTTTTCTCTACTACGATTCATTGTAGAGTCTCATGATAGTCAAACATGCGCTGAAAATTCCTGCGAGCCTGCCGTTAACACATTGGGTGCCAGAGGTTTATTAAAATATTATACGTTGAGTGCCAGCATTTCTTCCATCCACTTGCGTTATACATTTCGTGCTGTGAGAAGCCCCGACGAGGAAGTGCATGTAAACAAAGCGTGCGTGCGAGACGGCGGAGGGTCCCGACTAACGCCTGGAACAATAATATTTCCAACGCGACCCTCCATTGCAGCGTGATCGCCGATCGAAAACGGCTCGTTTCCACCACATTAAAAAGAAATGGAGATATTAAGCTTTTAATCAAGGAGATAACATTGAAAACGCCGACCGGAAGGATTTTTTACATGGAGCCAGATCCAGCCTCTTCTTCTCAGAAACTCCTTGGGTGATGTCAAAGTTTCGTTTTAGCGCCCCACGTGGCCCACATGTATAAAAATAGAATTGGGTCAAAAACGGTCCGGACCGTTTTCGGCACTTCTCGTTTGGACCCTCAAAAACGGTCCGGACCGTTTTTGGCATTCAATGTGTTAATGGCGAACGATTTAACACTGGTTGCTTGTTTCCAGAATCTGGCAACACGAGTTGCCAGGTTCTGGAAAGAAACAAGCATCCAGTGTTAAATCGTTCGCCATTAACGGCAGGCTCGCAGGAATTTTCAGCGCATGTTTGACTATCATGAGACTCTACAATGAATCGTAGTAGAGAAAAAAATAACATTGCGTCGGTTATAATAGACAAACTTCACTAAGCCACGCGCTCCCATTATAACAACGGAGGGTGTTTAAAAAATGACGACAGGGGAATATATGGAAAAAAAGAACGCCACTTTTTACGTCGCTAGGTGAGTAACGAGACATGAAAGATAACACTTAATTTGTCCGGAATTCTCCTTTAATATTGCAAAATATCTGTATCGGTTTTTATTTATACATTTGAATTGTCCCTAAGAGTAAAACTTCCTTGTTGTCACATTCATGTCTGCTCTTGTATCTAAACCATTACCATCACCTATGCTTATTAAAATGAGGTTATAGAATGATACATGTAAGGATCATTAATTTGAGGTTTAGTACTTACAGGGAACAGGTTTAGTACTTACAGGGAACAGGGGTGTTGGTTTGATGGCAGTAGGAGGTAGAGCTTCTCCTCTCCCGATGCCCAGATCCTCCAGGTTAAAGGTCATGTTGGTTCTGCCACGCCCCCTGCCACCACGTCCAGCCATGATGATACGGATCAATGATTATGCAATACTGTAATGAAGAACAGAACATTGAATGATGATATTGTAATGGAGGAGTGTACATTACATAACATTGTGCAGAGGAATTGTTAACTCAATGATACTGTAATGAAGGAGTGCAATTTACATGATACTGAAATTAAGAATTCTAGTCAGTAAATAGTAAGTACGTTGGTTGGGAAGGATTATTGTCAGTATCATCAGACGTGGGAGACTTGTAACTCGCCGTTACAATGTGCTAGACCCCTGGGCGATGGATTGCTCCCAATACTTACAGCACGATTTGCCGCACCCAATACGTACTAGTCATTCACTGAGTCCGGGATCGAACCCATGACCATGGGATCCAAAGGCAAGAGCTCTACCGACTGAGCTCAGGTCACAAAAGGGTGATGCTTTCCATTACAAAAATGGCATTATCTTTTTGTGAAATGTAGAAGCTTTTTCTCAACATTAAACTGATGCAACATTGCAATACAACACAAGTTTGACCAGTTTACGTGTTATGAAACATTGTTTCTACATTCAATCCAAAAAACATCGAACACAACCCTCAATTATTAATGCTCATCTTGTAGTGTTTTCCTACAGTTTTACATTGAACAGTGGTGTGTAAACAAAGTACTTTCACTCAACTAGAAGTACTGTATATTTTGATGCCAATACTTTTGCACTTAAGTAAAACTTTGAATTACAGAACTATTAGTTGTGAATATTATCTAAATTGTGATATTTTTAAATTTATACAGTGGTGGAAAATAACTGTACATTTACTCAACTACTGTACTTAAGTACAATTTTGAGCGGAAAAAATCTTCTCTTTTGGAGGTCCTTGGCACATATTTTCAGATGGGGGTCCGGCGTGGGCCAATAAGTGTCCATGTGGGGGTCCTTGACATGAAAAGGTTTGAGAACCACTGATGTAAACACATCATGCGTTGTTGGCAGTGGTGGAAAGTAACTAAGTACATTTACTCAAGTACTGTACTTAAAGGGATACTTCACTCTCGGGCCGGGGACACATTTAAAAAAAATATTAAAAATAAATGAAAAAAGTTATGGAAAATTCATGGCCCCCTCACGCATTAGAGTGTCCTACTAATGCGTGAGGGGGCCATGAATTTTCCATAACTTTTTTCATTTATTTTTAATAATTTTTTTAAATGTGTCCCCCGGCGGGAAGTGAAGTATCCCTTTAAGTACATTTTTTAGGTATGTTTACTTTAATGGAGTATTTTACATTTTCAGTACTTTTACTTCTACTCCACTACATCTCAGAGGAAAATATTGTACTTTTACTCCACTACAATTATTTGAAAACTTTAGTTACTAGTTACTTTGCAGATATTAGTTATATTATAAAAATATGCGTTAACCACTTCAGCCCTATTTTTTGAAGCCCTATTTTTTGAAAATAGCCAATCTACAAGCGACGCGTTGTGAGCTTGTAGATCTGCTATTTTCAAACATTTTAGTACTTTTACTTTTGATGCCAATTTATTTATTTTTTTGTGGTATTGCTACTTACTTGAGTAAAATATGTGAGTAGCCTACTGGGGAAACTAAACTAAACAAGTACAGATCACTAAACAGCTAAAGTGTCACGTGTCCTTACCGTCTATGAAGGATGATAATCAATAACCTATAATATATACTATATCATCTATAATATCTAATAGATGAAGAACTGCGTGTGTTTATTCACAGACAGCGGATGTTTTCGCTGACTGATCCGTCCTCATCAGACATCCGACTGGAAACGTCATAATGCTTATGGTTCCGGCCACTAGGGCTGTGACCATTACAAAATGTAAGTTGACGATTAATAGTCAGTACAATTTTGAGGTACTTTTACTTAATTGTCTATACTTTTACTTCTACTCCACCACTACATCTCAGAGGCAAATATTGTACTTTTACTCCACTACAATTATTTGAAAACTTTAGCTTCTAATACTTTGCAGATATAAATTATTACATTATAAAACATACATTAACCACTTTAGCCCTATACCAAGGCTATTTTCAAACATTTTAGTACTTTTACTTTTGGTACTTTAAGTAAATGTTGATACCAATACTTTTGTACTTTTACTCAAGTACATTTTTAATTCCAGACTTTTACTTGTAACAGTACTTCTACATTGCAGTATTGATACTTTTACTTCAGTAAAACATTTGAGTACTTTTTCCACTACTGTTAATAGTCATAAAGTAATTACAATTAACGATTTAATTGTGTTTTTGGCGTTGAACATTGGAACATTAAGAATACAAATAAAAATTCTGTTTGCCTTTTGGGCTTCGTAATCAAACATTGATCAGGACAGATATGATAACTTAAAGGGTCTACACCATGAAAATCACTTTTTTCTTGGTTTTTTGTATTTTTTTGGGGTCCCCAGTGTCTCTTGTACCCAAAAAATTCAGTCATTCCTTCTCATTTCATGGATTTCCAGAATGGGCGTGTCTGAACAGGCGATCTCAGAATGGAAATGTTCATGATGTCACAAACATTTTTGATGGCAAACCCAATGTTAAATGAAAAGTGCCCGAATCGCTCCGAAACTTTTTCTACCCCCCCTAAGTGGGGGTCTACAAACAAATACTTCGGGCTCGGATTTTGGCTCCGCCCCCCGGAAGTGGGTGAAACAGGCACCTCAAACACTTGGTGGAATTGTTCAAAAATGTTCAAAGTGTTTTTTTTTCGATTTTGTATTTTTCTTAGATGCTTCTTTTTATGCAGAATCTTTCCATTTTTAGTTTTTTTTTAAATAATTTTTTAATAATTTTTAATAATAAAACAGACAGAATTGCTCAGTAGCCCCCCCCTGCCCAAGAGGACGTTTTGGTATTGCAGCTGAAAGTGCTGTATAAGCCAGAGACAATTGACTTGGGATGAGTATATCTGAGTGATGATTTAGGCTCAAACCTTTTGAAAAAGGTTTGAGGGACATACACCATATGATATTAAATATCAAATATATTTTTAAAATTCATGGTGTAGATCCTTTAAATATACAATTATGACGATTATAGCCAACCTACAAGCTCCCAACAACGCATCGCGACCAATCAAATTCTTTATATATAAGATACACATATTTTCTGTATGGATATCTAATTTGGAAGATGCTTAAACTGTTAATCCATTATTCTTATGCATTACAGTTCAATAAAGTTGTAAATAATATCCAATAAGAGAGAATATCTGACAACAACCAAACAACATTGCCATGAATCAAACATTGTTTTATTGTTCTGAAGTGTATTGTACACATAAATACGTTTTGTTAGAAAATTTAAATGACAAAACAGAACATCAATTTAAGATAGAGTTCACATGTTCTCTTTTTGTCCACTAGAGGACAGTGTTTGTTGTAAAATCTGAGTTTGGTTACAGTAGTAGCTATAGTGCATTATTGTTGTCTAAAATGTACAGAAAATTTAGTTAAAGGTAGAGTAAGTGATATTTATTTGGTTAAAACAAAATGTTTCTGTTAATAGGTTAAAGCTCTATATTGTGATTGATTGATTGATTGAAACTTTTATTAGGCAAAAAGAATGTAAAACATCACAATTACATTTATAATACTTTTGTCTAAAAGGTCCGTCCAAAAAAGTCCTTGCGGGCTTGTTTCCGTTGAGGTCCTTGGTATTCATTTCATAGACATACACATAGTGATAGTATTCATTGTTATAGTGTTTGTTCAGTAACAGTGTTAAATAGCTCTATATTGTGATAGTAATCATTGCTATAGAGTGTTTGTTCAGTAACAGTGTTAAATAGCTCTATATTGTGATAGTAATCATTGCTATAGAGTGTTTGTTCAGTAACAGTGTTAAATAGCTTTATATCGTGATAGTAATCATGCTATAGAGTGTTTGTTCAGTAACAGTGTTAAATAGCTCTATATTGTGATAGTAATCATTGCTATAGAGTGTTTGTCCAGTAACAGAGTTAAATAGGTTATTGTGATAGTAATCATATGCTATTGCAAATCGTTGCTGTCCGGGATGAACCAGCTAACTCAATTTTTCCGCTTTTGCATTTTTTTCCCATAAATCAGTGCTATTGAACATTACGGCGTAATATACGTCTGTGTGTTGGTAAAAAAAAATATTGAACCAATTAATGAAAAGTATTAAAAAGTGCTTCTGACAAAACCAGCTAACTCCATTGGATCCTCAAACTTTCTGCTAAACCAGCGACGTCCACCAAAGGGGGGTGGAGTTAGCTGGTTTAACTGACTCCAGGCTCCACCCCCTTTTGACCTCCAACCTCATTGTGAGCTTGGAGGTCCATTCAGCTGTTCTTATCAATGATGAACAAAACCTCCTAACTCCATTTTTGTTTTGTTTTTTTCATTTCCTGAAAAATGAACATTTTGGAGTTAGCTGGTTCCTGCCGGACAGCAGAGAAATATTGTCCCCCAGTGTCTATACCTGCCCCCCCACCCCACTCTATTTTAGCTCTACGCCAAAATTCTGGTGTAGAGGTGGCATCCCCATTTAGGGCATGTCATTATAGGCGAAAGAAAGTTTTTTAGTTAAACTAGAGGATCTACAAGCTCAAAATATGTCGCATTACTGCTTTTGCGTGACTAAGTATAAAATAGGGCAGGGGTCTTCATCAGGGGGTCCGGGCGGGATCTCTAGAGGGTCCTCAGAGTTACTACATTGTGGCCCACCACATTTTTGTGTGCTGGGAACGTTTTTCAAACTAATTAAAATGTTTAAAAATACACGTTAACATGAATCCAACATATTAGCAAAAACAAGGTGCTGAACAAACAAACAAAACATATTTAACATTTTTAAAAACATTTAAACATTTTGAAAATAGCTACAAGCTAACAACGCATCCCAATGAAACGTGCTGTGAGCTTGTAGATCTTCTATTTTCACTACTTTTCTGCAACACTCTTGTATGATGAAGTAGGGCATTAAATTATAAAGAAATATAAAAAGTTGAAGTATGGAGATATAAGGTTTCTGCCTGACATCAACGATATATACATTTATTAATGTACTGTAAGTGTACAAAAGCAATCTATCTCCAGTAGTGTAGATACATATAAACAGCCAATGCACTGTGGAAAATGAGGACTATACAATTTATACCTGATAAATAAATACATTTTAAACTGTTGGCAAGTTTGCATTTGTCAGATGCACAATAAATGTGCTTCCAGGTTCAGGTTGTGTGATTTTGTCTTAAGTCCTCTCCTATAGAAGATATCTGTATTTTCTTTCTTTATCATTCAATTTATGTAATTTCTAAGTTTCTTACACTCACTGAGCCAATGCTCATCCTTAGAATTCCTACATTGGTTAAATAACAATTTCTTGACTTAATGGCCATTAAAATATATCATTAATCCATGGTTCTTTTCTAACTTTAATATCCCAACTACTTTAACGGGGGCAAGTGATATGACCTTATATGGGGCTGTGGGCACCTCGTCATATGAAACATCACACAAAACCCCCTTTAAGTGTGCTCACCTGCTGAACAAACCTCACTTCAACACAAACTATTGTTGCAGAGAACTAGAGTGATAATTCAAAGTCTGACCTCACAGAGAGAAAATGGAAATTACTAATGAAATGGACGGTTTCGTTGACGTTCCAGAGCTCCACAAATCGCCAAAAACCACGACACCCACCTCAAGAGCCAAACGGGGGCCCTCAAACCGGGTCGAACCCTTGGAGAAAGTAGAAGTCTATAAGATAGACTATGACCGCCTGCTGTCCGAGAACGAGGCCCTGAAGGAGAGCAACGCCAAGCTCACCCAGATCATTCTGAAGAACAGCGAACTAGAAGAGGAGAAAGAGGAGCTGATGGCACAAAAGCAGTGTTTGACCCAGGAGTTGAGCTTGGCGAGCAACAACACAGATGAAATGGACCTCTGGACGAACAGCAAACAAGAGAAGATACCGGAGCTGGAGCAGCAGCGCTTAGCCAGGCCGGGACATGGCGCCGAAGAACCAGACATCTGCAAGAACTGCAAACAGGAGCTGGCTACAGAAAATAAGTCTTTGGCTGCGGAGCAAAGCTTATCTTCCTCGTTCAGCTTCGCTCCAGGCAGCAGCACGGATGAAGCAAACATCTTGAAGAAGAACAGACAACTGGAAGAAGAGAAGCACGACCTGTTTGCCCACTTGTTTTCCTATTTTCTAGTGTTCCTGTTTGCCCTCAACGTTTCGTTTATTTGCTTGTATCCCGACCAGGCCATTCAATTCATAGAGGATGTTATGGCCATCACAATGACCAAGTTCCAGGAGGTGAAAGATTACCTCTTACATATCTTGGAATAAAAAACGAATAATGGAAGCTGCGAGAACCACCAATGTCCTGGAAAGGTGCATGCAAACCTATCTGTCTTGGAGAAAATGTGAAACTCAAAGACACTCGATAAATAAAGAGCTCTTTGGAGATGATTCAGAAGAGCTCTTTGTCAGTTTCTTACAGCACTGGTTCTCAACGTCGGGTCTGTGGACCACCCAGAGGTCCAAATGGACCCTTACTGGTCTGTAACTCTGAGAGTGTACAAATGGAACCACATGGACTCTTACTGGTCTGTAACTCTGAGAGTGTACAAATAGAATCAAATGGAATGAGAGCACGGTCAAAAACGAAATAACAAAAACTAAAGTGAAATAAAATAACAAAAACTAAATTAAACAACTGTAAGAATCCAAACAGCTGCTCAAAATGTTACTTGCACAGTGTACATAGACAAGTGAAATAGACACGTGATTTTGCACAGTTGACACTGCTGCTAAATATATCATAACTGTATTAACAGGTTTATCATACCTGCCGTTCTACCTGTACTTTAACTTTATTTATGTTATGTATCATTTTTATTTCTTACTTCATTATCTCCAGTGTTATTACTTTTGTATTAGTATGTTTTATTTTATTATTATTATTATTATTATATTATAATTTGGTTGTGAAAGCACAGTCTTTGTAGAACAGGTCCCACCAACATTTTGCTGCTTATACCTGTATGTAAATGACAAATAAATCCCTCTTGAATCTCTTAGCCACAGAGAGACAGACAGACAGACAGACAGAGTGCCCAGAGAATGACACCTCCATGAATTCAACCTTACTGTGTTCTTATTCAATAAATAATTGATTTTGATCTGATCTGATCGGCTGACACCAGAGCACATCCAGGGGCTGGCAACGGAACAATGTGACAGGACTGTTCAAATGAAGGAGGTGCTGACAGAGATGACCGATGTTCCGATGTTCTCACAGCTGTCAAGACTGTTATTAAAAAGTCACAAATGGACTTAGCAGCAAACTGTATCACCGATGAAGTCATCAAGGAACTCGCTGGAGAGGTCATTGCAGAGTTGAGGCACTACAGACAATGAACAACAAGGCATGATCCTTCACCAGCAAAACAGTCCTTGATGAAGAAGATGGTCAAACTAAGGCTGCAAGTTCCAGACACTCATTGCTTACCGGTCCTATGGTGTTCCCGAGAAGATGGTGCAGATGACAGTGGCAAACTATAGTCGGACTCGAGCCACGGTTCTGACCCACGACGGTAAGACTGCAGATTTCGAGATACTGGCGGGCATCGTACAGGGTGATACCCTGGCCCCTTCCTGATTATTGTTGCGATGGGCCATGCCCTAAGACTTGCAATCAGTAGCAGGGAGGAGACAGGGAGGTTTCACACTGGTCCCAAGGAAGTGAGTATTTCCCACCATGATCACCAACCTCGACTATGGTCTGGTCTCTGACACAGCTGAGAAAAGAAGCGAACTAAGTATAAATAGAGTGCAGGAAGTTCAGCCTCAAGCTCAATGCCAAGAAAACAAAAGTAATGGCATTTAACACGGAGGACAGAACCATTTCTACTGCCAGCTCGAGGTAATCGAGTACTTCAAATATCCGTGCCTCGACTGCCGTCGACAGAACAGGATCTGAATGTCCAGGGGGCACTTGCCTGGAATGCCTTGTTTGAGGATGAGGAGAGTGTGTAAATCTGACATGGGAGATGGCAGCTCCTCATGGCTACAGTAGAATCCGTACTGCTGTACCGAAACAGTGCAGCAGCATGGCCATGGATGGCGTCTAGACAAGAACGCTATTAATGGCACTGCTCACTGGTCTTTTTGGCCTGTAGGCATCTTCCATTTCAGGAGCCAGAGAACTTGTTGCATGGCTGCCAGGGTCTTCCCGAAGATTACCCTGTAGAAGAGTGTACAATTGGATCCAAATAGGTGTGCCCCAGACATTAGATAATATGTAATGGTTTGGCTACTGTGAGACTGAGATTGAATGGTAGCATTGAAACACAGGGATGCAGGGACACAAAACCAGCGGTGAGGATTCTGCACCAAGATGGAGGGGCAGGAAGGAAGCAAAGGAACATCAAAGGAATGGGGCGATCACTAGAGCGTTTTTAAAGCGTTCTTTAAAACATGCATAGATAAGTAAGGATGTCGGAGTGGCTTATTGCTGGCATTAGCCAAGAACGAGGGTGTCTATCCCCTTTTCAATGTGCAACGTTTTCTCAACTTTTCAGTGCTAGGAGCGGGATCACATCCGTTCCTTCCTGTTTTGATCGGTAGATGAGTTAGGAACTGTGGGATGCAAATGCGGATGAAGGTTTGGGCTTCGACTCGAGACTCAACGTCTGCTTGAATCCATCCATTATTTGATCATTTTCTGATCACCTGGTTACGCACGCAGGTCCACTCTACAGGTGCACCACACTGTTCTGCCCGGTGTGCTGTTCTGGCAAGGCGTTTTTGAGGCATCTGCAACTGTAACTTGTTTTAGTGTGTTCACCTCTAGACTGCATCTGCTAACCAGAAGAAGTTTAGGAAACTAAGTGCTTTGTCATCCGGATGGTTGACCTCCTTATCCGAACCCTTCATGAAGGCCTCAGGGCTGTAACCTGTCCTCCCTATTCAAAGATCTTTTTTGTTTGTTTTTGATTTGTGGCCGGGTGTTGTCTTTTTTTTTTTTATTATGGGGGAGTTTACACATAATTTTCTTTTAGATAGAGAAATGGGAAATGTATGGTAGAGAAAGAGGGGAGACAAGCCTTACACGACAGGGGTTGGATTCAAACCTGTGTTCCTCACGACCCACAAGATTGTAATGATGCAGTGCATTAACATACAGGTTTACAAAATAAGGGTTGTGGCCCTCAGGGTGTAGCGGTGAGGGCGTTTGTGTAGGAAAGGAAAATAAAAAACAATTATACAAATATTTACAAATTCAAAAATATGAATAAGTAAATGTTCCAAAATAGCCAATCTATAAGCTCATGCAATATGAGCTTGTTCTGCACTGGCCACGGACTCCCATTACATACTTATTTTTTTATCTCGGCCCCCATACCTGTACGGATCCATTTGGACCCCTGGTAGTCCCCGGACCCGACGTTTAGAAACACAGTATCTTACAATAAATGCACCTAATCTCTGTATGTATGTATGTCTGTAATCCACATATCTCGAGAACTGTTCAACCGCCCGACTTCAAATTCGCCACACGTCACAGACAACCCGAGGGAGTGCAGTGCCCAGCGTCGAGTCGGCCGGATAGGAGGTTGTCCAGAACCGCCAGGGAAGGCTCTGGCTGTGGCCCAAATGAGCCAATTGATTGCCATGGCAACCCCAGCCTAGGCTTGTTTTGGCAAATTTCACACACCTGTCAAATTCCCCACACCTGCTATTTGATTACTTAGTCAGTCCACTTTCCACAGTCAGTTTGCACTCTTCAGACATTCTCCACAGACGTTTACCACTGCACAAGGACTTTCCATAACTGCCCAAATATGGCCATATACTGATAACATCAGGAATCTCCATATATCGGCATAAAAGGGATAAGAACAGACATATATAGAGATTTCCATGTATGGGCATTGTGGTAGCAATATTTATAGACTGTCAAATGTATGTATTATTGTGTATTTGTCTGCCTCCCATTCAATCTCTGTCAATGCTAGTCTGCCACTTTCCACACCAATGTACTCGACTACAGCTGTCCATCTTAACAGGTGACATCCCCCACAGACTGCTACACCTATAGTGCATATGTGCCATCTATGGAAGACTTCTGTTACTATTTGTGTGTCCTTTATCTTTAGCACATCCTTATAAGGGCATTTAGAATAGCATCTCTGGTAGAGTGGACACTATAAGAACGGTCTGAGAATGAGTTTGGTGCTCATGAGGGCTTCTGTCCCATAGGCCAGGGCCCAAGGTCTGGCCATGGAGGCCAGAGCTCTGTTGCTGTGAATGCTGTTGCTCTGCTGAATCTTCCTAATAAAAAATGGTCAACATTTCTCCCTGACTGGATATTCATATTTTCCATTATAGCATGAAAGGGACAAGACAGACAGACAGATACAGAGATCTCCATATATGGGCACAAAAGGGACACAGACAGACAGACAGACAGACCGTTAAAACGGGTGCTATGCCAGCGGGTATAACAGGCATTACATTGCAAAACAGGACAAATAATGGCAACGCCACATTAACACACCTGCATCAGACTCAACAGGATTCTAGAGCTTTCAATGAATATTTTTTCACTTGCTTTTAGCATGCCCCTCTAAATTAGGTTACTGTTATTTTCCTGAACCGTTTACTTTACAAAGTTTACAGTCATTCAAAGACAGTGTTTATTCATCCGTTTGCCTCCCATTTCGGTAAAAGAAGGCAATACGTGACGTGTGTTGACCGTTCCTTCTCTACTCTACATAACTTTGCAGCAGCAGCTCAGGAAGCCCAAAATCCTTAACCTAACTAATAGTAAGGCGGAAATTTGATACCATAGTGCACTTGGTGATACAAGCGTGACATTTGGCACAGATGTCCTTCATATGACCCTAATTGATAATCAACCTCTGGCCACGCAAAAATCCTAAGATTTCAAGATGGCCACCACCAGTTTTCAAAATGGCTGCAACTGGACCAACATTTTGGACTATATCACTTTGCTGGGGCTGTAAATCTTTGATTTCCCCCTTATTTTAATATAGGAGAATATGTTCTGAAGGTATTTCTACCAAGTAAGATAAAAAAATATATATTAGGTTCCAATATGGCGGCATATTTTCCAATATGGCTGCCGATAAATTGCATAAATGTACATTCACATGAGCTTGTAGCACATGTATTTGTATTAATTACCATACACAGATTTGGTAGCTTTTTAATGACCTAGGGCAACAGACTTTTCAATATGTTCACCAATAAATACAAAAACTTATATATATATAGGGATATTTTCTCAAACAGGTGCTGACCTTTTTCTCTTTCCGTGGAAGGACAAAACTGTATGGCATCTTCTGAACGCATGAAAGAAGCAAAGACCTGATGACTTTGATCCAATAGCTGATGCATTTTCATGAAGGGGGATCCATCTGAGGTCCAGCTTTTTCAAGCCAAGTCTTTGTGTCTGGGTAGCTCAGTCGGTAGAGCTTTCACCTTCGGATCACATGGTCAGGATCAGTGTATGAGTAGGTACGGTGAGTGTGGCGCTCCACCTCAGCAATACCATGGGGTCTATAAGACCCCTGCGTTCTCAGCTGATACTGACAATAAGTCTCAGACTTACTTAATATGAACAAGTGCAACTGCTATGACAACAACGTCAGTATCTGAGCGGCGAATCATGATGTGTCAGATGCTATCCTCTGCAGCTCTGCCTCAGATACTGACATTGTTGACATAACAGTTTCACTTGTTCAAAGACTTGGCTTGAATTAGCTGTGGATTGCCTTTGGAAGGAGGGAAGGATCTCAGCTGGATCCCCGTTCATGAAATTGCATCAGCTATTGAATCAAAGTCATCAGGTATTTGCTTCTTTCATGAATTCAGGGGATGCCACACAGTTTCGTCCTTCCATGGAAAGGGAAAAAGGTCAGCATGGCAGACAACTTCTCCAAATTAGGTTCAACACCTGTTGCAATAAATGATAAACATATGCAGGTCATTGAGGAGTTCATAGTACTCATGTACGATAGAACTTCATAGAAGTAGTTCCTACAAGGAAGTGAATGCAAGTGAAGTGCATTCCAAGTAGGACATATATGGGGCCAGTCACTCTTGTGCAGTCCTGTTTGCCAAATTATGCCAGAAGCTGACACGATGTGGATGTAAAAAAGCATGTTCTGGACACTGCAAATGCTTTAAGTTTGGACTTATCTGCACACCCCTCTGTGGTTGCAGTTGCTAGTACACTGGCCTGTCACTTGCCCAGCCAGCCACCATTGTAAATGAGAATGTGTTTATAATGACTTATAACAAAACAAAAAGTAAGCACTAAGCTTTACCAAGCTAATAAATCACTTTCAAATGTTCCATAAATGGATTCTGTGTAGGATAATGAATAAAAATTGTACTACAAGCTCATGTGATGTGGATAAACCATAAGCAGATGCACATTTCTGCAATTTATCGGCAGCCATATTGGAAAACATGCCGCCATATTGGAACCTAATGTTATTTTTTATCGTACTTGGTAGAAATACCTCCAGAACATATTCTCATATATTAAAATAAGCCCCAGCAAAGTGATATAGTCCAAAACATTGGCCCAGTTGCAGCTGAAGTATATCTTCCAGCCATAGTCATACATAAAATGAGCCAGAAATCCACTTATTTAATTAGTACACAGAAATAGTAAAATATAAGTCTGCCAGATATTTCTTAAAAAGGCAGAACAGGTAAAGGGTGGGGGGTTCCTGGCCATTTGCATTGGAAAGTCCACCTCAGGGACAAAGACAACACCTCTCTTTGGATAACAAAAGAAACATGTGTTTACCTCTGGACTACAAGTTTTTGTTCCATTGTATTCACTTCGTTTGAAGCTCAGTACCCTGTGGATCTA
The DNA here is from genome assembly GCF_963280865.1 of Gymnoscopelus braueri. Classification (NCBI taxonomy): domain Eukaryota; kingdom Metazoa; phylum Chordata; class Actinopteri; order Myctophiformes; family Myctophidae; genus Gymnoscopelus; species Gymnoscopelus braueri. The sequence continues at coordinate 55,602,556 of NC_137613.1, forward strand.
TTTAACATGTCTGTGGGAGCCATTGTCTCCCACAACCCCGTTTTAAGAACAGAGATACAGACTCAGTTAAAACCTGGGTTAAAATACAGAGATACTTTTAAAGATGTTATTATCTTTTGGTGAAAATATATACTGAAGTTAAAATGAACAAAAGTATTTAACTATGGCCTGTGTAGTTTTAAGAAGCCAGGAGAAGTAAAACGTATTCACTTTGGATTGATGCTGTGTCATTAAAGCCTTTAAAGTTAACTATTGTTTACAGATGAATGGGAATGTAATTCTTGGTATCATTCTAAAGTGTATAATGTGCAAAGTATTAATCTAATAACAAAACTTCATTGGGAAATATGGTTCTGTACTAAAAGCAGATATTGCTGAAGTGATTTCCATACATTGTGTGACCTAGAATATTATGCGCAGTAGCGGTCCGCTCCGGCCACGACGGATCAGCTCCTGATTGGTTGAGAAAGAGGCAGAGGAGGAGCTTTTGTTAAGGAGCGTCTCTTTCGAATCTTTTGTATAAATGCTTGTTGTTTTGTGAGTAGCGTGTGCTGCTATTCTGGACCTATGCAGTAACCATTCTTGATTCTCCTTGTCGACAAATAAAGAAAGGAGAAAAACCTTATCACCTCGGATTTGATGTCTCCTTTGTCCTAACACTCTCACTAGAGGCTTGCGGTTTTCCACGGTTTAATCCACGGTGTTTCCACACATCATATACATCACAGCCATTTTGAAAACTGGTGGTGGCCATCTTGAAATCTTAGGATTTTTGCGTGGCCAGAGGTTGATTATCAATTAGGGTCATATGAAGGACATCTGTGCCAAATTTCACGCTTGTATCACCAAGTATGTATCACCACTATCGTGTATTGAAAACGGCATATTCCCGCCTTACTATAAATAATAACTAACCTTAACCACACCAAACCCATTCCTAAACAACTTAACCCAATAACATGTAATCAAACCCCCCTAACCTCGCGTCACACCCACCTGGCTGCTTTTCATTCCGAATTAACCATAGGCAGTGCCATCTATTAGAGAGTTACGCCAACTCCGTTCACTTCTTCGGGCCAGGTCTTCTACATACACATACATTGGCGAATAGTGACAAATCCCTAAACCGAAAGTTCATGGAATGCATTGAAGTCGACGGCTCCTTGTCACTATTTCCAGCTACATGAACCACGTGACCGACGCTGTTTCTGACCCCTCATTGGCGCAACTCTCTAATAGTTCAAGGCTCTGACCATAGGGACTTAAAGGAGAATTTTGGACTAAAGTTTTCTTACCTTTTCTATGACGTTATGATATCTTAGGATGAATGGTACAGTAGAAAAATGTCATAACTCCACCCCTGAGCCGCCACAGCTTAAAAGGTGCGCGGATAGGCCTTAGGTTAGATCACATATTTTAATAGCTTTTAAAAAAAAAAAAAATGGTGAGATCTGACGTTCATAGTGACAGAACACTATGCAACCAAAAAAAAAAAAACAGAAGTCTCGCTAGACGAGATTGAAATCTCGAGATTTCAATCTCGTCTAGCGAGTCTTCTGTTTTTTTTTTTTTTTTTTTTTTTTTGGGACTGTGTTCTGTCACTATGAACGTCAGATCTCACAAAAAAAAAAGAAAAAAAAAGCTATTAAAATATGTGATCTAACCTAAGGCCTATCCGCGCACCTTTTAAGCTGTGGCGGCTCAGGGGTGGAGTTATGAAATTTTTCTACTGTACCACTCATCCTAAGATATCATAACGTCATAGAAAAGGTAAGAAAACTTTAGTCCAAAATTCTCCTTTAACCCATGGGATCTGGTATAGATCCCGCCTTGCCATATCCGGTCATTTTCACGCACACATACAGGCAAGTATCGTTTCCGTTTCCGCTTTAGATCTAGACCGGATGTCAGCAACCCCCAAAGCCTAAATCGCTAGTTGATTGGTTGGGGGTGCTTGTCTATCATTCCAACGTGGCCCCGCCCTCCATTTTCCAGTATATACGTCCTCGTGTGCACAGAACTGACTCTTCCTCCTCAACCTCCGCGCTGGTCAGTCTGTCACCCTGAAGGTAACGTTATTATTATAAAGAACATAAATTATAAAACACAATTAATTATTCTATTAAATGCATTTGTACATGGGTGTTTTAACCTGGAGTGAAAATACCAGACGTACAAGCTCACAACGCGTCGTGGGGGCGAGTCGTTGTGAGCTTGTACGTCTGCTAACTTATGCTACATGCGGGTTAGCACGTGGTTTGCGACCGTTGGCTGCTAACGTATAGCCGTTGGCTCTATAGGGTTTAGCCGTTGGGTCGGCCACGCGCCATGGTTAAAATGGTTTAAATGAAGTAATTTGACAGCATGGCATGGCGTTGCATGTTTTATGAAACTACCTGGAAACCTAAAGTACTTAAATGTTCTTAATATGACATGTTGGGCCTTCGTGAATATGACCGTGTTGGGCTTGTGTGCTAAGCTAGTTTGCCCTGCCTTCATGAAAACGGACTAACTGAGCTACACACTGCAAGTTACTTGTTAAAAGGAGCCCTGGCTAATACGCCTTAGTTTGTATGCCTTAATACATAAGAGTTGCCCACTATAACATTTGTATTTATTTTATAAATGGCTCATCTGTAATTCAATAGGGTAAACTCCCGTTGCAAGTTGTCATTTGGTCTAGCCCAATGGAATGCTTATGCTAACAAAGTATTTAACATATTGTTTTGATGCTCATATGAACCATAGGAAGCATTTAAGAAGTTTTTTTTATTAGCACATAACATTCCATAGGCCTGTACCACACATGTATGACATCCTCAACTTGCGACGGGAGCGGTCCCTTGAGTAAATTTCTAAAATATTTAATTTTATTTTAATATATAAGGCAAATATAATGTATTACGGCATATGCCTTATTAGCCAGGGATCCTTTTAAAGGTATCAAGCTACTTTATACCTAAAATGTGGCAAGGACGACGTGTTATAGCATGAGTAATCTCTAAACGTGATTGCTTTTGTAAAACTACCAGCTACTTGTGGAAGGAAACCACTTAACAACTTTATCTACGTCATTGTGAAGCTACTGGGAAATGGACCTAAAGGGATAGTTCACTCTCAAAATGACTTTCTCTATTGATTAGTCACGCCATGGAGATTTGAATTTATGGATATTCGGTTTATTTCGCATTCCTAAGCCAATAATTTGAGTCTCCTCTGTATCTCTTACTGGAATCGCTGCCTTCTGGTTATCAAATTATTGGCTTAGGAGTGTGACTAAAAGAAAACAATATCCATGACTTCAAGTCTCCATGGGGTGACTAATGGATAGAAATAAAGGATTTTTTGGGGGGTAAACTATCCTTAAGCTAGTATCTTGGCTGTTTATAGTCATGTCACTGCCCAAGCCATGTGCTGTAGCGTTGGGTAGGTCTGTCTAGTGGTTAAATGTAAACCATGCCAGTGTCATATTGAGTGGAGGTTCCTCTTCAGTGGGTACGTTCCATGCTTGCATTGGCTATATAACTTCAGGTTTTGCTTTCACCACTGCACTGCCAGTTGCTGGATGGTGACAATGAGACCTGATACATGAACACATGTGGGACACTTTGATTCTCAACCTTTTCATTTCAATGTCCCCCAGTTTGATATGCGTTAGGCCGCACTCAATTTGATGTGATTTTTTTCTATCTGAGGGAATCCAATCTAGTCACATCCTCGGTGTTCAGCTTAACTCTGAGCGTGTAAAAGTGGAACCTAATGGACCCTTATGGATCCATTTGGTTCCACTTGTACGCTCAAATTTGTAGTGTCAAATTGCGGACCCCACATTGAGAACCATTGATGCTTTCATTTCTCAGGAAATGACCTTTAGGTAGAATACTGTGTGAAGTTGAAGCGGTGTGGTTGCTTTTCTTCAGTGTTTAGCCTCATTGTGGTGTATATGTTAATCTTAAATGCTGTCTTTTTATTTCACAGGTCAAGTGTCCACGCTGTTAATCCACTGAAGACTGTTGCTTTTTTTTAATGTTTGGAAACGTTATTGGACTGGGATGCCATCCCACAGCAAAATATGGCTAGGTTGGTAACCAGCATGAGGAGGAGCCAAGCTGTTGTGGCTCCCTGTGGGAGAGCGCAATCATCCAATCCACCAAGCAACTGAACTTTTTCTTAAGAGTTCAGTAGCTCCTGGGACAAACAAGGTCGGTATTGATTAGATGATCACTTGTAGGGAATTAAATGATGTACTGTAATCATTGCTAGCCTCTCACAGCCAGACCATCAGATCTTGCATAACCAGCCGATCTTGCATAACCAGCCGATCAGAGATCTCTGCCTACTAACCTACATCTGGGGGGGGGGGGGGGGTCTAAATTCAAATGACTGCATGGGGGAATCTATATAAGACTTTAGGGTGTTTATGGAAATGAAAGGTTAAGAACCACTGGTATTAGTATTGTACTTTGTCAGCACTGCATGGTATCTGCAGCCAGTTGCTTCATCATCTGGTATGTTCATAAGTCGGTGCTAGATAAACTCCGCATTCGCATCGTTGGTCTCCTTACCTCTGCAGTGTTTGGAGTCCTGGTATATCTGTGGAAACAGGGTTAACAGCTCATTGGAATTGGACATCTCCATTTTAACATTCAGATGTAAACATTTTATTTTCCACTTTCAGACACTTCACAGCCCAAGAAACGTTCTCCACAGCTCTCTTTGTTTACATTTTAAACTGCTGGCATTTCTTCAGATTTTAGCCTCCATGTGGCTTACTTTATTCTTAAAATGTTACGTTCACAGGATATGGAGTTTTGGTGCCCAGGCTGTTTTCATCCCCTGGAGACACGTAGCTACAGCCGCTGGGACAAATGAAGTTAGTATTGTATTGTCTAGACCAGTAGTTATTGTGGACAGTGGAATAATGAGAATTAAAATGCAAAGACGGTGAATATGTGGGCCTTTTGTTTCTGACTGGGCCATTAGGGCTGCTAGCCTGCTGCAGTTAAACAAACAAATACATTTAAATTAAATCAATTTAAACCTTTTTAAATTACTGTAGCAAAATGGCCAGGCTACAAGCTTGCAACGTATTGATGTAGGGCCATGTCCGTGTCACTTTGTTGTATAAAAAAATATATATTTAAAATAACCACACTTCTCAATTAATCAAAAGTTATCGCTAGAATAATGCTACGAAAATCATAGTTGGAGCCCTGTGGTCATGTCCATTAGTGTTGAATGCACAGCACCAGCTGAGGTCTTGACTGGGTGGGCCTACAGCATGTGCACAGTGCACAGAACAATTCATTCTCTTGCAACCCACTGCTGTGCTGTTCTCCTCAGCAGTGTTACTTATGAGACTGGACAATCCACCAATCAATAGAAATATAATTAACCCAAAGGTGCTGTAAGTTATGGATTTTGTGTTAAAAAGTTAAAGCTCTATTGAGATGGTAATCATTACTATGGTGTTCAGTAACCAAATCTGTTCACCTGAGGAGACTCCTGTTATTTAACACAACAGCATCATAAAATGAATACTGCTTGTGTACAAAACAGGTGCTAATTGTCATTCAGTTCGGTGTTTCTCAAACCCCCAGGATTTCTTGAGGTGGTTCAAGGGGGTAGCAAAATGAAGAACAGTTTAAACCGTTAAAACATTTTTATATTTCCTTTATAGGAACATGCCAGATCTACAAGGCATCTCATCCCAGTATGTAGTTAGCTCTGTTGTTTTGGAAATATTCTGAACAATCTTTAAATTGTGAACATTTGAGTAATTTTGAAAAGTATTAACCACCCAGCTCTTCTCTTATAGGAGTCTCTGGCATAAAGTTTATACAGATGGGGGGCCTGTGGTGATCTGCATATCAATTTAGGGGTTCTTGACATGAAAATGTTTGAGAAGCCCTGCCTCAGAGCAAACTGCAGTGGTAAGTTGAAGCATCAAGTACATGCAGTATACACGCTACAGCCCGACCCATAACAGATATTTGAAGCCGATCCGATCAATTACCAACGTTTTGTCAAACTACTTTCTAATAATTTGGGGGGGCCTGGTTTATGTTTCTGAAAGTCCATAAAATGACTTCGATCCATGTTGTGAAATGGTTTAAATTAGGATTTATTTTGCATTTGTGAAATATTTGAAAAGAATTGTATGGGAGATTTAGGCTTCAGCTACCTTGATACTTGCCCTGGACACATTTTGGCATTAAGCAAAAAGTCAAATAATGGGTGAAGTATGGGTCGGGCTCCACAATGCACATGTTATGATGATTGGCTTAATATGTTCAACTGCTCTGAAGTGTGAATGAAAGTGGCCTGTCTGAACCAAGTCCTCCTGCATCAAGTTATGTATGAATGTTGTCTTCATAACCTAATGTCCTCATGATGTGTGTCCCTACAGGAGAAGAACATCATGTCATACATGTTCAGGTAATAAGGCCATGCTACCACTGTACATGAGTTTTATTGTCCAGTTCTTGCTGTTGAGGTCTATCCCGTCAACCCTTTCATTGTGGGGTCTCGGCGTTGGAAATGCCTCAAAGAGAAAACCTGTAGTTTCGCTTTACCTTCATGGGCACTGCCATTGTCCTTGTGGGATATGACTGCAGAACAAATCTTTACCCCATAAATAATACTGTTTTATCAAAAATGTGCAGAAAATACTGAAGCAAACGATGTAGTGAGGTAAACATTGTCTCCTGTTTCGTCAAATGTGCTTTTAGGTCCTTAACAAACAAGATCATGTTGTTGAAGCGCAGTGATTCCACTGGTGAGTGATGTTCATATAGTCCTGTCCCAATGCTGGTGTAAGGAAAGTAAATGGTGTAGTATTTATCAATTCTGATTACTGATTCCCCATTCCATAATGGTAAAGTATAAATGTTTAGATGACAATTATCCTCCTTAAGTGTTATTGGTAGTATCTGAGATGGAGCTAGTGCTGAAATGTTGTCCTGAAAATGCTGGTGTCTAAATTAACCCATTACTATTGTCCCTGTAAACTAATGTTGCATCAACAATTGTCAACTTTAGGAAATGTATACTCTGGGCCATATCTTGCACCGCAAGATGGGGGCTTATACCTTACTATTTTGAAAAAGATTTTCAAATGTATTGTATTTTATAAAGTAATCAAACAATTTCCCCTATAAACTGTTACATTAAGATAAGTAATGAAACCCTCTCATACATTCCCCCCCCATGATGACACAATGGAAAGCAGTAAAAGCTTGTTGTAAGCTTTTATTTAGAGGAAGATCTACATTAAGATTTTTGTCAATACAGATTCCTTAGCTTTTATGGGTACCCAGGAACCCTAGTTGTATATGCACTGCATGGTATCTGCAGCCAGTTGCTTCATCATCTGGTATGTTCATAAGTCGGTGCTAGATAAATTCCTCATTGGCATCGTTGGTCTCCTTACCTCTGCAGTGTTTGGAGTCCTGGTATATCTGTGGAAACAGGGTTAACAGCTCATTGGAATTGGACATCTCCATTTTAACATTCAGATGTAAACATTTTATTTTCCAGACACTTCACAGCCCAAGAAACGTTCTCCACAGCTCTCTTTGTTTACATTTTAAACTGCTGGCATTTCTTCAGATTTTAGCCTCCATGTGGCTTACTTCCAGACTTTAACATTTTATTTTCCTTTTTCAGACACTTCACAGTCCAAGACAGGCTTTCTCCACTGTATTGAATGTAAGTTATGTGCCTTAACATCTGTCCAGAGTTCTGTGTGTGCAGAGAGAATAGCTGACCTACAAGCTCACTAAACATACAATTGGGGCATTTTAAATATTTTGGTCATTTGTACAATTGTTTTGGTCATATACCAAGGCTTTTAGGACACTCAGTTCCTGACTCGCTGTGGAAATGACCATAAAGTAACTCCAGTGGGTTTCACCAGCACATCTGCTGAGGTGACCTGCTGGGTACATGTTCAGTCTACTTCACACATGTTGTATGAAAAGACTAATTTTTCACAAGCTCTTAATACTTTTCATGGTTCAATATTTATAAAACCCACACATATACAACCTGCCCTATTTTGGGCATGTCATTATATTTGAAATGTTTCAAAATGACATTGCATGTGAGCTTGTAGATTTCCCCCCTTTTTTGCTTTTGTGTGACGCTGTCATACGACGCATTATAAAATGGGGCACTCATTTATGACAAATTTAAATATTAATTATGGAGAGATACAGTTTCTGTCCAACAGCAATGTATATTGTGTGTATGTGCTTTGTGTAATGAAAGTGTTTTTTTTTGTTCAGGGGTGAGCTGACTGGCTGCCAGGGACATGAACATCCTGAAGGGACAGTTGAAAGTAAGCAGTGTATGTAGGATCTACAATGTATAGAACTTGTGGATCATTTATTTTTCTTATGTTGCATTTGTGAAGTCTTTGAAAAGAACGGTATGGGAGATTTGGGCTTCAGCCACCGAATACCTTGACTGATCCATTTTAGCTTTAAGCAGTCAATGGGTGACATGGGTCGGGCTCGACAATACACGTGTCATGATGATTGGCTAAATATGTTCAACTGCTCTGAAGTGTGAATGAAAGTGGCCTGTCTGAACCAAGTCCTCCTGCATCAAGTTATGTGTGAATGTCACCTTCACAACACAACTGTCGCCTTATGTCCTCATTCTGTGACTTTGTCCCTACAGGAGAAGAACCTCCTTCCACCCTGAAGCATTTGTTCAGGTAATTGATGTTCACGCTACCACAGTACACTAGTTTCACATGTTTTGATATACTCTGTAAGTACAGTTGTTGCTGTTGAGGTCTATCCCGTCAGCCCTTTCATTGTGGGGTCTTGGCGTTGGAAATGCCTCAAAGAGAAAACCTGTAGTATCGCTTTACCCTCATGGTCACTACCATTGTCCTTGTGGGATATCACTGCAGAACAAATATTGACTCGTAAAGTAATGGTGTTTAACATGTAACTGTGCAGAACATACTGAAGCACACATCCCCTAGACTGTGTAGTGGGGTGAACATTGTCTCATCCTGCTTGGTCCAATGTGTTTTAGGTCCTGCTCACAACCGCAAGATCCTGGTGCCGAAGCTGAGTGACTACTGGTGAGTAATTTTCATTTCTTGTAGCAATGCTGGAGCAAGTAAAGTAAATGATATAGTACTGGATGTGTATCCTTCTACTTGATTCAACGTTACGGTTCCATAATGGTAAAAGAAAGTAAAGCGTTTAGATGACGAATACATTTTCATTCTTCAAAGTGTTACCTGAAGTAAAGGGTGTTTACTAGTACAAACTGTATATTAGTAGTACCTGAGACGGAACCAATGCTGGAACCATTTGTCTTCAAAATACTGGAGTTTAAAGCTGCACTGGATCTATCCTGGATTTGAACCCAGTCAAGTCCTGATTTTAATTTTTATCACGGCGTCTGCCTCCTTGCTCAGGGGATAAATTGAATCCTAACCATCAGGTTAAAATTTGTGTCAGATCCTGTGTCTAGCTAATACATGACCTTTTACACTATCTAAATGTCTCCATAGAAGAGCAGGGAGACAAATGCGATCACCCCAATTGTATAAGTTGTATTGTATCAATATACTCTACCATTTTATTCATTTAAAAAAGTAACACTTAACAAACACAATTTCCCCTATAAACTGTTACATTAAGATAATTAATTAACACCTCATATTTCTTTCCCCATGATGACGCAATGGAAAGCAGTAAAAGCTTGTTGTACGCTTTTATTTAGAGGACGATCTACTGATCTAAATTAAGATTTTTGGCAATTCAGATTCCTTATTTTTATGGGTACCCAGCAACCCTAGTATGTATATGCACTGCATGGTATCTGCAGCCAGTTGCTTCATCATCTGGTATGTTCATAAGTCGGTGCTAGATAAATTCCTCATTGGCATCGTTGGTCTCCTTACCTCTGCAGTGTTTGGAGTCCTGGTATATCTGTGGAAACAGGGTTAACAGCCCATTGGCATGAGGCTTTTCTCAATTTTAACGTTCAGACGTAAACATTTTATTTTCCTGTTTCAGACACTTCACATTTCACAGCCCGAGAGACTTTCTCACAGCCGTTGAATGTAAGTAATGTGCAATCCCATCTGTCCAGAGTTCGGTGCTCGCTAAGAGAATGGCAGACCTACAAGCTCACAAAACGTTAAACGTATGCATTGGGGCTTAAGAGTTCATTATGAATATCTTTGTCATTTGTAAAAGTTTAGTATGAGTGTTTTGGTCATATACCAAGGCTTTCAGGACACTCAGTTCCCGACTCGCTGTGGAAATGACCATAAAGTAACTCCAGTGGGTTTCACCAGCACATCTGCTGGGGTGACCTGCTGGGAACATTTTCTTTCTACATGAGGATTACTAGAGGACTAGACAGTTAAGAAACCTGCCTACCAGTGACTTCATCGGTAGGCAGGTTTAGTCATTTAACCGTTTCAAACTAATGCCAGAACAATGGCTTCCATTTTCAGCATGCTAACTTTCCAGGAGGAAAGGCTGTTTCTATTTGCTTAGAATCAATGATGGGCAGGATTGAACATTTAATGAGGACAAACAAGGTTGAAAATGGTACTCTTTTAAGACTTTTCATTGTTCAATATTTATAAAACCTACACTCAACCACTTTCAACATGGCCTCCCCATTTCGGGCATGTCATAGGTGAACATTTTCAGAATAGTCTATGAATTTAATACCAAGGCCCTCATTGGAAACAAGTCTGCAATGACTTTCATGAACGGATCTGTTAGACAAAGTATTGTAAATGTAATTGTGCTGTTTTACTTTTTTTTGGCCTAATAAAATATTCAATCAATCAATGGCTTTTAAAAATGGCATTGCAACATGATGTGTGCTACTAGATCTGTTTTTGCTACTTATGTGTGGTGGCAGTCATATGACAAATTGTAAAATAGGGCACTAATTTATGACGAAACATAAAAAGATGAATTATGGGGAAACTGTCTATCTGACGTGTGTATGTGCTTTCTGTAATGAAACTGTTTTTTCTTAGGGAGTGGATCAGTTGTGAGCTTATTGGCTGCCAGGGACATGAGCCACATGAAGGGACAGTTCAAGGTAAGCATTAATGTATTGCTAGCTTGTAGATCTTTCATTTTCAACTTAGTGGATCACTTTCAAAGGGAGTCATTCAGTTTTGTGGGCTGACTCTTTACGCAGTGATCCTACAACAGCAGCCTCTGTAGAACATCTACAGGCCTGTCCTTAATGGTAGTCTGATATCTACTGAGGCAACACTAAGCTAATAATTCTGTAAGTGATATTGTTTTGTTTAAACTGTTAATTTTGTTTTTGTGATAGTAATTATTGCTAGTATTCAGTAACCCTGTCCAAACAGATTTTTCTGTTGCGTTGCCAATTTCATCCAAACATGAGAGAGAATCCATTATCAGCTTCAATTTCACATTATACCAGTTCCAATTTTGTCCATCACTTCCAATTTCACTATTGTTTATTAGATGACTGGAATTGCTATCTGACCTGATTTTCCGCTAAAGAGGTGTAGAGACAGGAGACTCCAGTTATCAAAATAATCTCACATACACCCCCTTTAATTAAAATGAACTGAACCTTTTATTTAACAAGTCCTATTCAAACGGTCTACAATGTGTTGTGAACTTGTAGATGGGTCAGCAATTTTAGTTTTAAAGGTACAAACAGTCTGAAGGAAACTTAGTGCTCATATGAATGAATGTCTTAATGGTTTCTTTTTACTTCAACAGCTGACAGTAATTAAGCACTGTTGGAGGGGAGAATGAAGATTGCCTCCAGTTCGACCTTTGAACTTCAGAGGAGTGATGTGTTTAGTGAAGGATTTTGTGACATTTATACTTCTATTTTTGATGCATGTGGACACATTTTGAAAAAGAAATGTGACATATTTGAGTATTTTTATTTATGTTAATTATGTACTTAAGTATTTTGATGCCAATACTTTTGTACTTTATCTAATAAAAATGTGAAAACATGTCTTTTACTTGTAATGGAGTATTTCTACATTGTGATATTACAACTAAGTTAAAATGCTGAACTACCAATGGTATTGGACTGCTATTTTTGCCAAATGTTTTCTTATGACATGGCCAGAGTAATGGTGCTTGGCTACCTGCTACTCTAGTGTGTCAAACCAATGGATTCATACTGTTGGTGTTGCTGTAGGGGGGAACCTTATGTCCAAAGCTGTTACTCAACAGGAGGGGTTTTATTTAGACTAGTCAGAAGCGCTTGTTACTAATACTTTCCATTAGTTAAAAACCCACAGACGGGCTGTACCAATTTCAGTTTCACACAACACGTCGCAACGAGCTTGATCTATGTTTTTCTTGTTTGAGTATGGAGATTGGAGGTTTCTGCCCAATAGCGACAATATTCATAAAGAAACTAAAGTTGAATTATGGAGATGACAATATTCATAAATGCCAGTATTGAGTAGAGCTTTTCAAGATGCCATATCTTCACAACACATGAGGACTGAAACTTGGCTCAAACTGTACAAACTGCCCACATTGTAAGACTAGAGGTGAGACCAGATGAAGACATGTTCTCCTTTTGGCCACTAGAGGTCAGTGTCAGTTTTAAATTCGGTTTGGTTACAGTGGTAGTGAGTTTTAGTTGTGTAAAATGTACAGATTGGTGTGCTTAAAATGTTGATGAAAAGAGATGAGTGCTGTTGTCTGAGGATCAGATGTTGGGGTGTTTCCACTAGTGGAAAGTAACAGCCTATATTTACTCTAGTACAATTTTGAGGTATTTTTTTTACTTGTGGTTCCATTTTTCAATACTTAATACATCTCAGAGGCAAATGTTGTACTTTTTACTCCACTACATTAGTTATTTGAAAACTTTAGTCTCGTAATCTTCAAGATTTTATTTTATTCTGATCTCCTTACATTCACCCACCAGCATGGGAATATGTAGCTCAATGATTCTCAAACTTTTTCATGTCAAGGACCCCCAAATGAACTGTCAAATGTATTTGACCGCAGACCCCCACCTGAAATCATTTTGTGCCAGCGACCCGTACAAGATTTATACAGATACAAAATATTCCACATTTGTAACATTCCTTCAATTCCTTCCAAATTTTGGGAAAATGGATGTACCAGCTCACAACGTGTTGCGATGGGACACGTTATGAGCTTGTAGATCTGCTATTTTCAAATAGCCGATGTATATAAGTTGTTACACTGATTTTTATGCTCTATTAACACATTTTGCTGGGTACCCCCTAGAATCCCCTTAAGGACCCCTGGGACAGTGTCAAGGACACTTTGACACGAAGAGGGGGATCGAACCGAACCGCTGTACCTCCAGAACCTCAACACCACCTAGTAGAGCAGGGAGAGACGGGACATGACCCAATAATAAAACAAAAACTTGAATAAGTGTCATGTTTGATGTCGCTCCCTAAAGCCACTAGAGGGCGCCACATAATGCCACATAATGCTTATTATGAATAGGGGATACCAATTATGAGTGATTGCAGTTGTAGAGAATACCAGTGATGGACAAAGTATGTACTTGAGTAAATTCTCAAGTACTTCAAAAGTAACAAATTACAAAGTACATTTTCTTTTTCATATCAATATATTGCTGTATTGAAATGTAGAACATTTCGCCCAAAATGTAAGAATTCAAAATCTGAAGTTCTTCAGACTTTAATTATTCCTTTTTTAAATAGCTGATCTACAAACTCAGATCGGATTTTTTACTGTATTTGAAATACGGCTTGCAAGCACGTGACTTTCACTGATTGCGCTACATGTCAAATAGAAATATTGTACTTTTGTACCCCTTTTGTACCGTATTTTATACCTAGGTTTTTGAAAATAGCCGATCTGCAAGCTCACAACGCGTCAGGACATTTTGTGGCTTGTAGATCTGCTATTTTAAAACATTTTAGTACTTTTACTTTTGGTGCTTATATTTGTAAGTATATTTTGATGCCCATACTTTTGTACTTTACTCAAGTAACATTTTGAACACAGGCCTTTTACAGGTCCTTTGTACTCAATTCATTGAAACATTAATGACAAATATACACTACTATGCAAAACATCATATAAACAGTTTGAAAATAAGAATATGTAAAGTAAACAGTTCGAGGGGGGGGGGTAGCCTTTGACATTAACGGGCCAGGTTCGAATTGCAGTCACCTGTAAGTGCTCTTTTAGAGCGGCTTTGAAGGAGAAAGGAGAGTAGGGATTTGGAGAGTAGGGATTTACACTCCTTTACGACTGTTGGTAGGGTGTTCCACATTTTTGTGGCATAGCAGGAGAACAAATTTAGCCTCTTGTTAGAGCCAAATCTGGGTCGGACGGGATCAGTGGAGCTCCCTCTGGTGTTGTGATTGTGGACTTGATTGACGTTTTTGAAGTAGGTGTCTTTGTGGTGTAGAGTATCTTGTGGAACAGGCCCATTGCAAGTTGCTGTACTCGGTCCTCTACCCTCAGCCATCTGAGTCTTGCAAAGTGAGCAGGGGTTAAATGAGTTGTAGATGTTAGGCCAAGAAGTAGCCTTACCAGTTTGTTTTGGGATGTCTGTAGCCTTGTTTTTAAGGCCTTTGTGATGTTATAGCACCATGAGGTGCATGCATAGTCTAATTAACCTTGGATGAGTGCTCCTGTTAGAGTCCTCAAAGTATTCTTACTGACCAGAGAGGAGATCCTGTACAAAAATATTGTTCTTTGATTACTCTATTTGCCATTTTATCACTGGAAAGATTTGCTTCTAAAATGGAACGTAGGGAGGTAATTTCCCCTTTTCTTGTGATAAAATTGTCACTCACTTTTATTGTGAAGCCGTCGGCCTTGCCGAGGTTAAATTTAGACCCAAAGAGAATGGATTCAGTTTTTCCCAGGTGTAATGATAGTTTGTTATCAGTGAGCCAGGTGCAGATTCTACCGAGTTCAGAGCTAAGGGCTTTTTCAACCTGCAACTTGTCCCTGTCCGAGACCAGCAGAGCTGAGTCATCCGCGAACAAGAACAAGTTGCAGTCACAAGCTGATGTCATGTCGTTTACATTAGGAACAGTAAAGGCCCTAGTATGCTTGGTTGTGGAACGCCACAGCTCACTGGGAGGCAGGGGGACAGGGTTCCGTTCACCTCCACCACCTGTTCTCTCCCCTCCAGATGGGATTGCATCCAGCTCACTGATGTGCTATCAAAACCTATTGCTTTTAGTTTATCAATCAATATAGAGTGATTAACGGTGTCAAAAGCCTTCTGGGGGTCCAGCATGACCATGCTGCAGTATTTGCCCAAGTCCACCTCTTGTTTGATGTGGTCAGTGGAGTGGGATGTTCTGAAGCCAGATTGAAATTCGTACATTAGCTTTTTTTCAGCAAGATACTTTTCAACCTGTTCATAAACTATTTTTTCCATAACTTTCAAGAACTAAGAATAGAAATAGGGCGGTAGTTGCCGGGTCTAATTTGCTTCCTTTTTTGTACAGTGGGGTTACTCTCGCTATTTTGAAATCATGGGGTCCCTGTTTGATGGAGAGGTTTACTATGTGGGTGTTGATTGGAGCAATGGAGGTGGCTGAGTCTTTGAGAAATTTGGAGGGAATATTGTCATGGCCTTGTTTTGTTGAACGGCGGACGGCGCTACATCTTTTAAACACCTCATCTGTTGTCACCATGGTGAGTTTAAAATCATCTTTGTGTACACCTTGATTTTTGTAGAATGCTTGGATGTGCTCTACACCGAAACGCCCTGAGTGGGAGGGCAGTTTGTTAACCAGTGTTGTGGCTATGGTTGTAAAGAACATGTTTAAGCGATTAGCCACATCCACATTACTAGTAAAATGTCTAAGTACTTCTTCCACCACTGCTTATGCGTGTGTGTAGGCTTAGTATTGCAGTCCAGCGTTTATGTGACCATGTAGGACAGTAGGAGGGATGGTGGCATGGTGTTGTTCATAACAGGCAGGTTGAACTGTCCACAGCCCTCCTCTGAGACAGAAATAGTGGCAATACCACAATAAAGAAATACTCTGTCACAAGTAAAAGTCATATAATATTACTTGACAAAAAGCACCAAAGTCTTGGCATCAAAATATACTTTAATATATCAAAAGTAAAAGTATGTAAAGTAAGTATTACACCGCTGCCGGTTATGCAGATCATCCCATTTCACTATTAGTTTAAGTTAAGTTTTAGTTAAAGGGATATTTCACTTTCAAACTAATTTTGGGTCATTTTATCGTCTACTCAGACTTTTGGGAGCACCCCGGACAGTTTTTAAGTTGCTTGATTCAGTATTTAGATATTTGATATTCATTTTATCAGACACGCCCCCTTCCTATACAAACCCATTGTAACTTCAAACTCCATTTTAGATTTAGATGTTAGATTCATCGGAAACACCCGTCCTTGTTTCTGAGACTAATGTTGTCCTTCTAATACGTGAGGAGACCGTATTTTTTCAATTACTTTTTTCATTAATTTTTTGGGGAAATTGAAAAAACTAAATACAATTAAATAATTTAATAAAATAAATGAAAAAAATTATTAAAAAAACACGGTCCCCTCACGTATTAGGAGGGCAGTATGACTCACCAGAACCAAGGACGGGTGTTTTCGACAAATCTAACATGGTTAAACTGGAGTTTGAAGTTACAATGGGTTTGTATAGGAAGGGCGCGTGTCTGATAAAATGAATATCATATATATATATATATATATATATATATATATATATATATATATATATATATATATATATATATATATAAATATATATATATATATACTGTACTGTATATACTGTATATATATATATATATATATATATATATATATGTATATATATATATATATATATATATATATATACACTGAAGTACAACACTCGAGTAAATGTACTTCGTTACTTTACACCGCTGCCGTTTAGCTCCCATCATTTTGTGCCCCCACCCACCGTTCCTCCAGACACAGACAACACTAGTATAATACACCTTCATGGGGGCGCGTCCCCGACACACGCACGCGCGCGCACACGCTTACACACACGCACGCGCACGCACGCACGCACACACACACACACACACACACACACACACACACACACACACACACACACACCCACACACACACGCACACGCACACGCACATGCACAGCCGCCGAGCAAGCCGCGCGACCAATAACCCGTACTGTCTGCGCCCCCCCACACACGGGGGGGCGGGGGGGGGGACGACGACGATGAACGCACGCACGCATGCACGCGCGGCACCGGGGCCCTCCACCAATCAGCGCCTTTGTGTTGCTCGCTGTGCTCTGCCCGCCGCCAGTGTTGCCGTGTCCGCTTATTATAAGCGACTTTGGGCTTATTTTTCAGTTAAGTTGCTTATAAATATTGGTAGTTGTGGGTTGCGTTTTTTTTTGGGCTGCTTTCTAACCAGTGTAGTTACTTATTTGGTCTTGCTTCCTAATGTTGTTTTAAACAAGTGTTTCTTACAAGTGTTTCTTTCTCTTCATTTTCCAGTCAAGGACCCCCAGATTAATATGTCTGCCAACACTTAGCTCCTGCAGGAGTCTCCTTGATTTCGACCACGTCTACTGATAATCTCCTGGATTTCGTATCAAACTCCCAGAAATCACCAGACCACAGGAAATTACATCTACTATGTTAAACAGTTTATGGGGGAGGACCAGACCCCCGCTTGGGGGGTGTGGTGGTCAGTGCATGCCATCATACAGAGATATTAGCTTTTTTAGTAATGAATGGTTATTATTAAAGATGGGTCTTACATTGCTTCAGTTATCAAATCAATTTCTGTATAGGCCTACTTTTAGCGTTTTAAGGAGGTTATAATGGATGAAATTGTACCCATCATGTTCCAATGCTAGCTAAGCAAGCCTGATAAAAGTAGCCTATCAAACTCACAAAATTCACCAAAACACAGGAAATTACATCTACTCTGTTAAAAAGATGGAATGGGGGGGGGGGGGGGTGATCACCTTAAAGGGAGAAGTGATAATGGGGGGTGATCACCTTAGGGAGAAGTGATAATTTACCAGTGGTGTAAAGTAACATTTACATTTACTCAAGTACTGTACTTAAGTACAATTTTGAGGTACTTTTACTTTAATGGAGTATTTCCAATGTTCACTATTTTAACTTCTACTCCACTACATATATTATTTGTACTTTTACTCCACTACAATTATTTGAAAACTTTAATTACTACTTTGCAGATATAAATGATTATATTATAAAATAACCACTTTAGCCCTGTTTTATATGGCTATTTGAAGAAGAAAAAAATGCCGATCTACAAGCTCACAACAGATCTGCTATTTTCCAACATTTTAGTACTTTTACTTTTGGTACTTTAAAGTATGTTTTGATGCCAATACTTTTGTAGTTTTACTCAAGTAACATTTTGAACACGGGCCTTTTACTTGTAACAGAGTACTTCTACATTGCAGTATTGATACTTTTACTTAAGTAGAACATGTGAGTACTTTTTCCACCACTGTAATTTACCTCCCCTTTGGTCTCCTGACAAGTGGATTTTCAGGCCTGATTTTTTTGTGCTTGTTTCTCTCGCAAAACCTGGCAACTCTGCCCGCCGCCTCGCCGCTGCACGGTGCCGTGCTGGGACACAGCTCCATGCACGCACAGCGGACCGTTCACCCCCCAGTAGAACCACACTGCTGCTATACAGCACAGCGGACACACGGTGAAGCCGCAGCCCGGAGCGGAGCGCACCGCGGGGGGAAGGCGAGATCAGGTGAGTGTCGGGGATCCGCGCCGAGGCCTTTGTTATCACAGCCCCGGCGTAGCCTTCAGTTCAGGGACTGCTCTGACTCTGGCTCTGGGGGAGACGTTTGTCGGCTTTATTTAGCTGAATTACCCGCTAAACACCCTCCGAACTTTGTAGTCAACCCGGACCTGAGTTGGTACTTGGATCGGTATTTCTCCTCTACACCAAATGTCTTCGCCAAAAAATAGCCGATACACAGCTTGTACATCGGCTATTTTTTGGCTAATGTCCCCCCCCCCGGAATAAGGAAGGATGCTGGGGTTCAAGTGGCCATTGCCAAACAATAGAATAAAGCTTCTCATGGTCACAAGTGATTTAGTAAGAAAAGCAGCCATAGAAGCAGCCATCAATCTCTCTACCCATCCATCCATCCATCCATCCTTGCATGCATCCAGGCATGAACCCACTTCACTCTCCATTTAGCACAATCATAGAAAAGGTCTCGAGTGTGATTGGAGTAGTTGTTGCTGCTGCTGCGTGGTGCGTTGTTTTATTGCGGTTTATTGTCGGCGTGGATGATGTTGTAACGGCCAGTCAACGTGTGTGGAAACATTGTAGCGATATCTGCTGCTGCTGCCTCCAAAATCCGCGTTTTCATTGTTTCATCCGGTCGTCTCTAGAGGCTGCTGCCGAGACCCAGACATCACACACACACACACACACACACACACACACACACACACACACACACACACACACACACACACACACACACACACACACACACACACAACCCTAGCCCACTTATAAATGTCAGTATTGTAAACGTTTGGCCAGGCATGTATATAGTGAGTGTTTTAGACAGGTAGTTTATTAATTTACATTTTTTAAAACAGAAGGCTATTCTGGTGCGAACGTGATATTTCGGGCTGTGAGCTTTAATGGTAGATACGCTATTTATTGTTTTGTTTTTTCGCCGAATCTAATTTGGTGTAGAGGGAAACAAGTAGGTTGTACTAGTGCAGAGCCCTGGGGGACTCCTTGTCAACTCGTTCTAACGGGTTTAAAGTGGTTAACTGGTGGTAGTGCTGTGCTGCTGTATATGTGATTGTGTGTGTGGAGCAATTAGAAAGAAAGAAAAAAAAACCTGTGAAAATGCATCAGCCATTTATGTAAGAGAGCTCTCTCTCTCTCTGTCTCTCTCACACACACAACTTGTTCCATATGCAGGGTAAATGGCTGCCCACACTCACCTACCTAGTGGGGAGTATAAAGCTATTGATGGTTGATTTGCTGATAATGGATTCGTGGATGTCTGAGTCAAGTTATTATTTTTTTTGACTGCCTTATTGTTGGCTTCCTGCAACAGACAGACATAGACAATAGTTCATTTATCACACTGTTTATTTTATTTTATTTATTTTTTAGCATGAGTTACTTCATAGAGCCAGACCTCAGCTAACCTACAAATACTTGCTTGGAGTTATTATTATTATTACGGGAAATTCTAATTATTCACGTTAAAGTATTTCTAGCTGGTTTCATGAATAACCTTTTAGAGGCATATGTAACAGTTTGAACAGAATTGGATCTAGAAACACTTGTGGGGAACTTCTGCACTACACACATTTTCAACCTTATCTTCATATAATTGGTCCTCTCTAATGCTCATTATAAAATGGCTCCATTACTGTCTGCTCACTCCGTTTTGCATTGGTAGGCTGTGGACAGTTCAGTTTTCAATCAATGTACTACCTGTACTGTTAATAAGCATGTTAATAACATATTCAAACAATCAATCAATCAATCAAAGGTCTAAACTTATCTTACAATAAATGCATGGAATCTCTGTACGTACATACGTACGTCTGTAATCCACATATCTCGAGAACCGCTAGACCAACGACTTCAAATTCTGTCCGACTTCAAATTCTGTCCGACTTCAACAGTCAGCTTGCACTCTTCAGACATTCTCCACAGACGTTTACCACTGCACAAGGACTTTTCCATATGGGCACAAAAGGGACACAGACAGACAGACAGACAGACGGTTACAACGGGTGTTGCATTACAGGATGAGGCATGCATGCATTCCTATTTGCATCGTTCCCAACTTCCATCGTTCCCGAGTAGGCCGGTCCCCAGCGGGCACTGGCCTGCTCTAGTATTCAGAGTGACAGCTCAATCAGAATGTAATGCCTCATGTAAAACTCATGAAGAGAATATCCTGATCCTGTCTGATCTGGAGGAATGTTCATTCTGGTTGAGGGGGGTGGTATAAACCTTTTGATGTTCACATCAACAGGAAACTATCAGCGTAAACACTTATTCCTGTTGTTTCTCTCTGGTTGGTTTGCCTCTGGTTGGAAAATCGACAGAAAACCCCCCGGGGGAGAACCACTTTGTGCATGTCAAAAGTAATATTCCGATTACCTGCTTTGAGGCATGCAAACGAGTATTACTTTTATTTAGTGTCAATGTAAACAGTTCAATATATCAATATAGCTCACAGTCGCGTCTGGAGTGTTAATGCAACTGCCATTTAAGGGTTAAATCAACGGTCGGCAACATTATATTTTAGAAGTGGTCATTCATACACAGCAATTGGACTAGCCCATCCCCATTTATTTCTCGTTGTAAGGCTTTTTACCAGGTTGCCAAACCTGGTCTACATCTACACTCGCTAGTGGTAACTTTTTCCTCATTGGCTGGTCCTTTTGTCCTTTTGCGTGACTTTTGCAAGACCTTTTCCTCATTGGCTGGTCATTTAGCCAATGAGGGCTCAATGTCCTCTCAGAATATGGGATCTAAAGACGACCCACAATACTGTGTTTGGCCACTGTATGTATCTCTATGGTCTGGCGCTGTTGGGTGAAAAAACAGTGTGGTCGTCGCCACCAAACAAACTATTGACTCGACTCCTCATACACACACACACAGCGCCGCCTCCAACAGCGACCCAGAAAAAACAACACAACGCACACAAGCCCTTACTGAGGCACACAAACTAATTTAGCTCCGTTCATAAACTATTTACTATTTACTGCCATTTTGGCCGTTTTTGTTAGTCCGCAAGCGAAAGGGTACAGGACCAACATTTGGTTCCGTGCGGGGACGCTGGAGAGAGCAACCTGGTATAATATGACTGAGTCATATCTTGTTTCTTTTTTTTTTGGTAAAGTTTTTTTGGGGGCTTTTATGCCTTTTTATAGATGGGACAGTAGACTGACAGGAAATGGGGAGAGAGATGGGGAGTGACACGCAGCAAAGGTCGTCGGGAACGGGGTTCGAACCCGCGAAATGCTGTCAGGCTGGCATTGCAGCCTAGGGTGCCTGGACCGCAACGCTGCGGCCCAGGCCGTGAGGCTTTCTTGAAGAGCTAATTTTTAATCCTATGAAAAGTGGGGCGCAACTTTCCTAATTAACTGATGTTTTTATTATGGGATAATAGTTGATAAACTTTCACATTAAAATACTGGGTTAATCCATTTGTAACTCTGAGGGGCTACAGGATTTTTGGTTTCATTTGGTGTGTGTGTGTGTGTGTTTGTGTGTGGTGTGTGTGTGTGTGTGTGTGTGTGTGTGTGTGTGTGTGTGTGTGTGTGTGGGTCCCGGCATTCATCAATGAGTGTGTCTCTCATTGATGGACTCACGTCCCCTTCAACCTGGTGTGTCTGTTATGGGCATGTTCTAAGTAAAATGTTTTCTTCAAAAATAGAATCTACAAGCTTGTACATCTGCTATATTCACTGCATGATGAATAGACTTGAGTTGTCACAATTATGATATTTAGCTTGACAATAAATTGTCAGACAAATAATTGCGATTAACAATTAAACCATATAAATAAAATTCAATTTCTGTTTGGCTTTTAGGCTTTTTGAACAAAAATTTCACCGATATGAAAAATAACTTACAAATAATAACTTACATGCAAAGACATTAACAACTTTATACTTATAAATGTTTACAATTGTGGAAAAGCTCAAACAAAAGGACTTGTTTTAGAGTGTTATTGACTTGTGCGTTGTGTAGTCAGGTTGTGCCTGTGAGGTTGTAGATTCATGTGTCTAGGTTTAAAGTGGTTTAACTGATTTTGATGATGTATTAACACATGTTTCTTGGGGACCCCCTGGAACCCCTTCAAGGACCCCACTTTGAGATCCTCAAAGAGGATCCTTTTGAAGCCCTCAAGCCCTGCAGTGATGGTATAAAAGGAATGGGACAGCACTTTAGTAGAGTCCGTTATTCATGACACTTTACATCACTTTTAAAACTCTTACTGCCCTTATTTACAGTCATTGTTTTAAAGGAGAGATCAGCCCATTTGAAGTGTTATCTTTGATGTGTCGCTAATCACTCACCATCATTGAAAGGGACGTTGAGTTATTCACAGACGCCAGGTTCTGTGGAAGAAACAAGCAACCAGCATCATCTCGTTCTGCACGAACGATAGCTCGTTCGCGACATTCAGTGCAAGTTTGAGTTATTATAGAGCCCGACCGATACATCGGTGAGCCCGATGTATCGGTCATTTTGGACCCCGATGTCAATATCGGACATCGGTCATTATTTCCCCCGATGTTCCGATGTTTTTGTCATTAATATTTTCACTGATTGTGCAATTGCTGCGCAGCTGCGGTAAGGTGTTTATATTTATTTATGTGAAATCCACAAAGATTGCTCGTTTTTCTCAACAATCTCTCAATAATACTGAGAGAGATTAAAGTTATCTACCACTACAATGCCTTCCAGAGAGACCTATAAACCCAATTAATAAATGATATGAATGACTCGATGCGAGGCTCGTTAATTTATGGCTCATGATGCAACGGTTAGGTGTATATTTTTATGGGCAATTGGGCATAGGCTACTACAATCTTCTAAGCTACTTGTATATCGCTAAAGAAATATATATTAACGTCTGTCTGAGTGAGACGTTAATTTAACATCTCCATGCTGTTTCTGAGCGGAGGAGTGCTGCTTGGCAGTCGCACGGAGAATACCAAAACTCCCGCCCCAAAACACAGTCGCCCTAAAACACAGTCGCCCTAAAACACAGTCGCCCCGGGGCAAATCCGGCGGTATTCACAAACGTAACTTCAGTAAACTATGCCTAAACCTACCTAACCTTATTTCTAAACGTAACCCCAGTAAAACTATGTTCTAACCTTATCATCAAAGAACCGTGGGTCCGCGAAAAACAATGGGGGTGAGCGTGATTTGGGGCGAGTTTCATTTACTTTCACTTTTCATCAGACGCGGACAAGATGGTCAGTCAGATGAAGGGATTCCTCTTACAACTTTGTAAAGCATTACCCTTACCTTGGGCTGTTCATTTTGCTCTCAGCAAGACTTTGTTCATAACTAAAATACAAGGAAACCGTTTTGTTGTGCTCAAAGCCTCAAGCCTGAGTGACTCAACGCTCAAGTTTTACAATCCCATAGTTTAGAATAGATCCTATAGTCCGAAGGGACAGTTGTGGGGTTTATTGGTTGTTGTTGGTTGTCAGGGCGATTTCACAACCAATCGATGGACGGGCTCTGCATGTGCACACGTCTGTTGAAGGATGCGGTGACAGCGTCATGTCAATGTAATATGAAAACTAAATCAATTGACCAATACCCAAATCCTAAATTTAGAAGTGCACTACACTCCTTATCATTATGTATGAAAATGTTTTGAAAATAGCAGATCTACAAGCTCACAAAGCACTGCATAGCAACATGTTGTGAGCTTGTAGATCTGCTATTTTCAAATAGCCAGTGGTGGAAAAAGTACTAAAATGTTTTACTTAAGTAAAAGTATCAATACTGCAATATAGAAATACTCGTTACGAGTAAAAGTCTGGAATTCAAAATGTACTTGAGTAAAAGTACAAAAGTATTGGCATCAAATTTCAATCAATTTCAAGTTCTCAAATGTATAAAAATCTTTTGAAAATAGCAGATCTACAAGCTTGCAGATCGGCTATTTTCAAATGGCCCTATATAGGGCTGAAGTGGTTAATGTATGTTTTGTAATAATAATCAAAATATTCAAAGTAACTAGTAACTAAAGTTTTCAAATAATTGTAGTGGAGTAAAAGTATAATATTTGCCTCTGAGATGTAGTGGAGTAGAAGTAAAAGTATTGGAAATTGGAAATACTCAAGTGAAGTACAAATACCTCACAATTGTACTAAGTACAGTAATTTAGTAAATGTACTTAGTTACTTTCCACCACTGCAAATAGCCAAAGTTTAAAAAGGGCTGAAGACTTGTGGTTAATGCATGTTTAGTAATAATATTATTAATTAAAATCTACAAAGTGACTAGTGAGTTTTCAAATAATTGTATTCATGTTTATTTGTAATAATGTGATTGCATTTTATTTAAATGTTCTCAATCTTGTATTCTTAACTTTAATGAAAAAACTAAGTTTATACGTTTTTATTATATATTATAATATTTTATTTAATTACAAAATATCGGTCAAAAACATCGGCAATCGGTGGTCCAGTACTCTCAAAATCGGTATCGGACCCAAAAATCTGGCATCGGTCGGGCTCTTTGATGAGACTCCACGATGAGCAGTAGTAGAGAAACAAGAAATGATGACTGACAGTCATATTATACCAGCTGCATGCTGTATTTTGCATTTGAGGGGGTCCCTGGACCCCTTGGGGGGGGGGGGGTTAACAGCAGGCAGCTCAAATTTCGAGCATGGGGGACCTACAGGAAAAAAAAAAAAAAAAAAAAAATACCCAGGGGGTCCCTGGACCCCCCCCCCCCTTAGCGGTCCCTGGAGACCTTTGGGGGTCCCTGGGACCTACAGAAAAAAAAAAAAAAAAAAAAAATACCCAGGGGGTCCTTGGACCCCTTGGGGGGGGGGGGTAACAGCAGGCAGCTGAAATTTCGAGCAGGGGGACCTACAGACAAAAAAAAAAAAAGTACCCAGGGGGGTGTGTGTGTGTGTGTGTGTGTGTGTGGCTTAAAGACCAACTCGATGCAAATTTCGATCTCGATGCAAATGAGGCAGCAGGGTCTCCCCATTGGCTTAAAGACCATCTCGATGCAAATTTCGATCTCGATGCAAATGAGGCAGCAGGGTCTCCTCATTGGCTTAACTTCGATCGCGATGCAAATGAGGCAGCAGGGTCTCCCCATTGGCTTAAAGACCATCTATGACTCTGAGGTATGGCTGTGTATAGACCAGCGGCTTTGCAGCAGCTGGTAAAAACTAACTTTGCATCGGTTATAATAGACGATTTTCACTCTTACACGGGCTCCCATTATGCCAACGGAGGGGGTCGACAGACTGGACGACAGGGGACTCTCTGGAATAACTCAACGTCCCTTTCAATGTTGGTGAGTGATTAGCGACACATCAAAGATAACACTTAAAATGTCCGGATCTCTCCTTTAAAGGCTGTGATTGTTGATTGTTATTATTATATTTACATAATTCTGTTCGTTTTAATTAGTGTTTAGATTAGGGGTTGTAATATTATTAATTTAAAATTGTATTTCCATATTCTGTATTTACTTTTCTCATTTCTTATCTTGTGTCCCTTATTTTTACTAAATATATCACTTCCATTGCATCTCCCTTTTAGAATGGTGAGAAAGCACTATACTGTTGACTTTCTAACCGCGATGCAATACTAATTTGCATACTTAAATGATTGACGTTTGGAGGATTCCCCTCATTCCCTCAGTAGTAGTAATGCTATGAACTGTGGGTAATTCCTTCAGCCAAAGTCAGCATCGATGCTGACTTACGGAAAGGGTGCATAAAGGGCGCTGCCTAAGCCCTCATTGACTTATCCATTTCAAATGGAACAGCCCTCAAGCCCTCGCAGACTTCAAGTGAACGCGCGCCTAAGTCAGTGCGGGAGCGGATTGGAATTGGGCCAGTAAATGACTATAGCTGCTAAATGATGGCTAATATTGTTTATTAAGCAGGATGCAGGTGACGGTGAAGAGTATATAGTGTACTGTAGACCGGAGCTATAGCTGTCATGTTCAAGTTCAACATTGGGTAACATTGTTTTCTCACTCAACAGTAAACAGACCAACATACTGTGTTTACCTTTTTAAAAATAAATTGGACAAATTGTCAAATATTACGTAAGAAAGAGGCAAACATTGTGAAAATAGCCGATCTACAAGCTATTTTCACAATATTAATCTCTGGAACCGAGTCAAACTAAATGTAATGCCTACAATTCCAAGTGCTTGTCAGGGTTGGGGGTCCCCAGTTCAAATAGGATTATTTTGGGGGGCTGATACATTTGGGAACCCTTGCTGTACAGTAACTTTAGTGTGGATTATTTCATTAAGTTATAGGTATCATCCAATCCAATCCAATCCACTTTATTTGTATAGCACATTTCACAACCAGGGTTAAGGGTTTACAAATTGCTGTACAGAAAATCATGCAAAATACAAGCTAAAATATGCTAAAAACACAGAAAACACCAGCAAAACACACAGAAAACAAATAAGACATAGACCACAGAAAACTCTCAAGCGGGGTTAAAATGCCAAGGTGTAAAGGTGTGTCTTAAGCCGAGATTTAAAAGTCTCAATGGTGGGGGCCCTTTTAACATGGGGGGGAGCGCATTCCATAGGGTGGGGGCTATGGCAGCAAAGGCTCGGTCGCCTCTGGTCTTTAATTTGGTCCTTACTGTGACCTCGAGACTTAGCTGGCCAGCAGACCGCAGTGACCTTGGGGGGGGTATAGACCTTTATGAGGTCAGAGAGGTACTGAGGTGCCAAGCCATTCAGGGATTTAAAAACAAACAATATTTTAAAATCAATTCTGAAGCGAACAGGTAGCCAGTGGAGTGAGGCCAGCACGGGCGTAATGTGCTCACGCCTACTGGTTCCTGTCAGGAGGCGTGCCGCAGAATTTTGGACTAGCTGCAGGCGTGCCAAGGAGGCTTGATTTAGCCCGACATATAGCGCGTTACAGTAGTCCAGACGTGTGGAAATAAAGGCGTGAATGTAGCGCTCAAAATCATTGAAAGACAGAACTGATTTAATTCGGGCAAGCAGTCTCAGATGATAGAAGCTGGAGCTGACCACAGCATTTACCTGTTTATCTAATTTGAGCAGATTGTCAAATTTAACTCCAAGGTTGGAGACAACAGGTTTCACATAAGACTGTAGGGGGCCCAGATTGGTGGGTATAATGCCAGGACCACTAGGCCCAAACACTATGACCTCTGTCTTTTTTTCATTGACACTTAGAAAGTTAAAAGCCATCCAGGTTTTAACATCATTGAGACAATCTAGAGGTGGTGTCACAGAGCTATTACTTTCCTTCTTTAAGGGCATGTAGATTTGAGAATCATCTGCATAGAGATGGTATGAGATGCCATGCTTCTTAACTCATTCACTGCCAGAACTTTATTTTTTTGCGTTTGCCCACTGCCAGAGATTTTTAATTAAAAAAAAAAAGTACTCAGGAGCCGAGATACAAAATGTTTAAGTTTTAAGTTAACAAGGAAGTGGATGGGAGTCTAGATCTTCAACAAATCATATCTCCTTGGTCTTTGGGTTAAAAAAGAAATAAATAAATAAGAAAAAAAAAAAAAAAAAGTCGTTTTAGTCGTTCTTGGCAGAGGGGGCTTAAAGGACAAAAGTCGTTTTAGTCGTTCTAGGCAGGGAATGAGTTAAAAATTAGTCCCAGGGGGAGAAGGTAAAGGGAGAACAGTATAGGTCCAAGGATTGAGCCCTGGGGGACTCCGGAGAACAGGGGCGTGGAGGATGACACAAAATCTCCAAATTTGACTGAGAAACATCTCTCCGATAGATAAGACCTAAACCAGTCTAGGGCAGTGTCTGTGACACCAACACACTGCTCCAAACGGGAGATTAGAGTCTTGTGATCCAGGGTGTCAAAAAGAGTTACCTTTGTCAGTGGTCAATAGCACATCATTGAATACCCTCAACAACGCTGACTCGGTACTGTGAAATGCTTTAAATCCAGATTGAAAGACATCAAAAATATTGTGTTCCTGCAAGAAAGACTGTAATTGAAATAAAACTGTTTTCTCAAGGATTTTAGAAATGAAAGGAAGCTTTGAAATTGGTCTGTAGTTTGCCAAGACAGAGGTATCGAGACTGGGGTTTTTGATTAGTGGTGTCACAACTGCTGTTTTAAAGTATATTGGTACAACACCTGAGGCCAGACTGCTATTTATGATGTTGTGGACACTAGGCCCAATGGACTCCCAGACCTCCTTAAAGAGGTGAGTGGGGATAGCATCAGTGGGGCAGGATGAGGTTTTGAGTTGCATGACCAGTTCACTGAGTTTAGAAAATGACACAGGGTTGAAATGATTAAATACAGTTGTGCAGGTGACAGCCAGAGAGGGGTCTAGGGCAGGGGGGGAGATGTGTGCTCTGATGGTTGTGACCTTATCTACAAAAAAGCAGAGAAAATCCTCACAGACCTCAGAAGATGCCTCCAGACAAGTAGGTTGGGGAGGATTTAACAGCTGGTCAATAGTTTTAAAAAGAACACGCGGTTTATCCACATTTTTGGAAATAATATCAGAGAAATGCCTTGTTTTTTCAGCTTTGACAGTGCTCTGATAGTTTTTCCAACACTCTTTTAGAATTTCATGTGACACATGGAGCCTGTCTTTCCTCCACCTGCGCTCAGCCTTCCGACACTCTCTCCTGGCGGCGTGAGTGGTCTCGTTTAGCCAAGGCTCCGACCTGGGTCTGGGGCGCATGGCTTTAAACGGCGCAACAGTGTCGAGAATGCCAGTACAGGTGGATAGAAAAGAGCTTGTAAGTTGATCAGTGTCTAAGACGATATCTAAACCATTTACAGCCTGAGCTGCACTAGTAAAAGCAGAAGAAAAGAGTACAGCAGTGGCGGGTTTCAACACACAGCGCTGGCGTGCGGGAACGCAAGCGTTAAACGTGTCACAGGGGAGTACAAAGTCGAATGTGACAGGGAAATGATCCGAGCCAACTGGAGCACAGACCTGGACATTAGAAATAGGCAAAGCATGAGAAATGACCAGATCTAGCGTGTGCCCAAGTTCATGTGTAGGCTCAGTGACATGCTGAACAAGGTCAAAGGCATCGAGTACATCCAAGAAGTCTTTACACATTGGTTTAGAGACACAACAAACATGGACATTCGTGTCCCTAACAATTAGCAGTTTGTTGTACTTAATCCGTACACTGGCCAAGAAGTCAGATAGTTCCTTAGAAAAGTCCTTATTGTATTTCGGCGGGCGGTAAATTACCGCACAGTGAACCGGGTCGGAGCGGCGCAGCTCAAACAAACTCAATTCGAAAGAAGAAAACGACAGCGGTGCCAAAGGCTTACGATAAAGACTGTTTTTAAAGATAGTTGCTATTCCTCCTGCGTGGCCTGTCATCCTAGGATAGTTTATAACAGTACAGTCAGGAGGTAATAGATCGGTGAAGGCAGCAGACTCACCCGGCTGCATCCAGGTCTCCGTCAGAAACAGAAGATCCAACGTGTGTGAGGAGAACAAATCCTTCAGGATAGAGGTCTTATTCCTGATCGATCTCGCATTTAGCAAAGCGCATCTGGTTGTAGCGAACACCGGGGCATCAGCCGCACGAGCCGCCCGGCTCAGCGGCTTGAGATTGCCGTGGTTAGCTCCACCAAGACGCCGGGGGCGAGGCAGAACAGAGCGCAAGCCATGGAGCTCTTCATACGGATCAGTAACAGGTACCAGCCAGGTACGGACCAGGGCTGGGGCTCGCCGGGAGATGAGGCGGCGGATACAAGCTCTATAATCCTGGGGAGCGTTACGGGAAAACTGAGTGGGTTCGGGAGCGATCGCAAGCCAGGCTTTGACCCAAACTAGCCGGCTTGCTCGAGTCCCTCTTCGCCTGTGGCGTTTTCGCCTCCGGGGCGGCGGATCCTTGGCGTGCAACAGGTAAGCGGGGATGTCTGCAAGGAGGTGCGGGGGAACAAAGTTTCTTTGTTCATCCTGGCCGAGTTCCACCAAATAGTCCACGGAAACCTTGATTTGCAATAACTCCAGACGGTCATAAACCAGGAGAGAGTCGATGGTCCTTGTGACAGACGCACACAAACAAACAAACAGCAGGAGGGCACACAGCCTCAGACGGCCAGCCAGACACACCGGCGCCATCTCTCTCGTAAGCCTGAGAGCCTGATCATATTCAAAGTGTACAGTATAGTATAGTAGATATACGGTAGATTGGATAATTTCATTAATAGCATGGATCTTCAACAGGGTATAGAGTTACTACAGGGGGACCGCCAAATCTATTTTATTTTCTTTCTTTTTTTTGTGAGGAACTTTAACATTAACCACTTGAACCCTAGCATACCTATTCATCCTTATTCGCCAAAAATAGCAGATCTGCAAGCTCACTACATGTTGCGCAGCGACGCGTTGTGAGCTTGTATAGGTTACATTTTTTTGTACAGAGCCAAAGGTCACGTTTAGTAAGTATTGAGCGTTGAAGTGGTTAAACATGAATCCAATAAATGAATACAAAAGATAATGAAACAAATAAAAAAACATCAATTTACACAACACTGATGATAGTGCTGTCAAACAAGTCTATGAAGCTATCTATTAAATAAATTAATCTGCAACACAATTTATATACAATATGTAGTGGGGGGTCCCTGCTTCATCTCTGTCTCAGCTAAGGGGTCCTTGGCCTGAAAAACATTGAAGACCCCTGAGTTATAGGTATCATATTCAAAGCGTGCAGTATAGTAGAGTTTATACAGTAGATGTGAGTATTTCCCTGTTATGGTTATCATGTTCAGTGTAGTCAGTGGAAAGCTGTTGCATAATCACAGCAAAGGTTGTCATTTGAAATGAAGAGAGAAGAGCTATTTGTTTGTGTTTGATAGGAAATGGAGAATTGTGTTAATGTGTAATTAACTCTTAATTAGAAAGAGTAATTTGAGAGTCCACCCAAGTGGTGGTGATGGTGTGTGGGGGGGGGGGGGTGTATACCTGAACACACGCTGATAATTGATTTGCACAACATTAATGAATTGGTGTAAAATGCAGAAATAAACAATTGGTTGAGCTCCAGTTATAATGTGACTCAAATCAAAGGCGTGAAGAGGAAACATGTCTTCACAGTTTTAGTAGTCTCGCGAGCCAGACTGTTGCCCCCACAATGTTCAAAAGCTTCCGTCATACAATCTGGAGCAATGGAAGCTCTGAAAGTGACCCGTGGATAAAGCGGATGTGACGCCTCCTCCCCGCTTCCGTTTCGTCTTTACAGTGGCGCAAATTTGTCATAATATAAAAATAGAAAATGATCAAAGCCTACATATCTTGCTGGAATATCAGGAATGGAAATTCTAAATTTAAATGTAAAGATATTTTAAAATCTATTTTCGGAACTGAAAACAGATGACGGCTTCCTTTCTCTGCTTTCGGGAGGTGTAGTTCCAGCCTCTATAGCATTCGGAGATGTGGAATAGTTGTCTGGCTACACGAGACTACAGTTTTAGTAGTCTCACACGTATCTCTACAGCACTGGATAGGGCTGGCCAAATATATCGAAACCGGAATTTTGAACATCTGACCGACTTAATCTTGCTCATTTATGTGAATTGATTAATCGAGAAGCAGGTTTTTTTGTGCTATTATTTTGTAATTTCTTACAGATTGACGTGATTTTTTTTTGCTAATTAATACAGGTGTGCATTGAGAGCTTGACTTGCCCGTTGGTGTCCATGACACACAGTAAAAGGTTTGAAAAGCCCAGTAGAGAATAGAGTGATGTTTATGAATAAGCAGCTGTACAGAGGATGGCTGGACTGCCGTGTTGCATTTAGAACAGCTTGTTTGAAGATGGGACACTCCAGACACTGAGAAAGAAAAGAAAAAAAGACACACATGCATCTCTTCAGGGTTTTGTTCAGGTAATTGTACATTGCCTGCATGTCATAGGCTATTGGGAGTGCATGCAAATCCAGCTTGATTTAAACATTACAAAGTCTACATGGCTGTCTTAATGACATGGTTATAAACAGCAGCTATAAGGCGAAAGGGCCAGAGGCTCTGTGCATAACTGTAGTCCCAATTAACATAAAAAGGTAGATGACGTTTTGGGGTCGTGGCCGTGGGCGCCATATTGTGGAGGGGGCTCATAAGGTGCATGCGCATAATTCTGTGGGTATGCGCCGCAGCAGCTTGGAACTTAAGTAAAGATCCAGCTCAGTGGCCTTGTGGTTAACTCATTCAGTGCCATGCTTATTTATGGAATTTTGGCTCTGAGTGCCACAAACATAATTCATTTAAAAAAAAAGTGCTTAGGAGCCGAGATACAGCCTTTTTTAGTAAGTAGTTAAACAAAGAGTGAATGGAGCAGCATATATTCAAATCATCATATCTTGGGTTCTGAACCTTAAAAAAAAACAAAAAACAATATATATATATATATATATATATATATATATATATATATATTTTTTTTTTACGTCTTAGACGTCCTGTGGCACCCAGGGCTATTTAGACGTCCTGTGGCACTGAATGATTTAAGAGTTAAAGCTTCGAACTTGCCTCGCGTTATATTTTTGTGCAACTCCATTTAGGGTTAGAAAACTAGGCGAGGACGCGCTGTGATTGGCCAGTACTTTGCTGTGATTGACAGTTGGGAAGTTCCCTTTTGCAGAAGGTTGTTCCTGGTCAGTTTCTCTTTCTCATCGATCGCTTCGTTTGATTGGCTCAGCAGCAGATTTGATTTGTTGTGTGTTTTAAAGTCTGCTCCAGTCTATAAGCCAGACACAACTAAAACGTCTGATTTCAAACATGTTGTTGAAGACATGCTTCCTGTCCCATGCACATTGATTACAGTGGTTCTCAACTTGGGGTTACTATAGCATCAACATCAGTTTAACCACTTTAACTCTACACAAATATTGTATGGGGGTCCCTGGTACAAAGTATTTACAAAGGGACAAAAACATATTCATTTTGGGGAAAAGGTTTGTGAGCCGCAACAGTCCTACTTCGGTTTCGTCTTTGCAGTCGTGCAAGTGTGTTTGTCCTACTGTAAATCAAATTAGTCGAAGCATATTGTTGCTGTCGGGCAGAAAAGATTCGACAGCATCAAAAGTAGCAGATGTGCAAGCTCGAAACCTGTGTTTCGAGCTCACAGATATGCTACTTTTGATGCTTTTGAATTGGAATCCTGAAAAGTAACAGTTTTGGACATATGAGGTTTCCACCCGACAGACGATATATAGCTTGTTGCTTTGCCGAAACGGAAATTCCAAAATATATTTAAAAAAAAGTTTCTTTTTTTTATATATTTCCGTGAACGGAAATGACGAACAGCTTCTGCCATCGGCATTTAGTTCCAGACTATGTAGCATTCAGAGATGGTGGAATCTGGCTTGAGAAACTATAGCCTTGTTAACACTGTGTGTGTGTGTGTGTGTGTGTGTGTGTGTGTGTGTGTGTGTGTGTGGTGCTTATTAAACCCCACGCAGTAACAATCAGACTGCATGAATGGCTCCCTGTGAAGTTTAATTACAGACCACCCCCCACCCCCCCTCTCAAACATTTCACAGACATCAGAGGAGGAAGCTCCACAACGCATGTGTGCGCGACGTGATTGGCAGGGTGACATCACATGACAATCATGGGCCTTGAAATCTGATTGGTTGGCTGCCCGGTACAGTGATCCGTCAAGATGTGTGCAATATAGAGCGTGCCAACGCGTCGTCACCACGGGGGGGGGGGGGGGGCGTGGCATATATAGCACAGACATGTTTGTTTTGGGCAATGTTAAGTCAATGGGGTCTATTCCATGAAACCTGGATTAGGGATAAACCGGGTTTAATCGGCTATCCTGGCTTAAATTATCCAGGAATCGGTTTCACGAAAGCTGAGTTAGCTCGGCAGATTAACTTAGCCAGTAAACCTGGATATGCTTATCCATGATCCTGTTTCACAAAAGAAAATTGAAGCAATCCTGCCTTAGTTACCATGGCAATTTAGCTGTGAAGTTAGCCTGGTCCGGACCAGGCTAACAGCCAAGCTTTATTAATCCAGTGCCTTGTTCTTCAAGTTTTGTGAAATAGCTGTTAGTCCAATGACTCCAATCATAAACCAATGAGTTTTTCCACACTTATTCAATTCTTATGCGAAAATCAAAGATCTACAAGCCCGAAATGTTTTTGTCTTATGGCGGCCGGGGGTCCCCGGCCCCCCATGGACCCCCGCCCCCCCGTGGACCCCCGCCCCCGTGGACCCCCGCCCCCGTGGACCCCCGCCCCCGTGGACCCCCGCCCCCGTGGACCCCCGGACCCCCGTTTACCCCAGACCTCTGTTGGGGGTCAACGGGGGTCCGGGAGTACACGGGGGCCGGGTACTCCCGGACCCCCGTTGACCCCCGGCACCCCGTTGACCCCCGGCCCCCCGCTGACCCCCGTGGACCGGGGACCCCCGGCCGCCAAAAGGCAAGCTTTTCACTTGTAGATCTTCGATTTTAGAAATTAGAAATTAGAAAATTATTCTAAGTGTGTAATTATAATTCCAACATTCACTTAAACTCCTTATGTTTAAGCCTAACTGAATTATATATTTATGGATTTGTATATAAATTAATTGCATATTTTTGGACAACTTGTGCATTTAATTTGTCTGCAATACTTTGCCACGCTTTCTCCCTGGATCTAAATTTATTGCGGCTGTGTTTCCTCTCTTTGCTTATTATACATTTTACTTCCTTGTATGATTTCATGAGCTGCTGCAGTGCTGCTGTTCAGCCACAGAGAAGAACACCGCTCTGGTTTTGGGCTCCATGATTGGTCAAGTTCAAGGATTCTGCTATCGACTTTCATGGTCTTTTATAGGAATATGTGAACTCACATTCAGCCTGGTTTAACGATCCTGGCTCGACAAACCTCTCCTTCTCAGCCCGGCTTGGCGTTCGTGGAACTGAATAAACCAGGCTGAACAGCGCAGGCTTGTCAAACCTGGATTTGCCTTTCAAACCAGGATAATTTAATTCCGCTTTCGTGGAATAGACCCCTGGTTTATACCTCTCAAAGATGTCCGCTGCTACCAAAAGACACTTGTTGACGCCCCCTTCAGGATTTTTGGCACGCTCTATTGGAGGTGTCCCCTTAGTCAGACCCATTGACCACAATGACGACTTTAAACATGTAGCAATAATGACCAATTGATCGAAAATAGCAGATCCACAAGCTCACAACACTTCGCGACTGCGACGTGTTGTGAGCTTGTACTATTTTCGGCGCAGGAGTGGTGAAGTTACATGCTGGTTAATAATTGTAGTGCATGGTGAGTGACATCGTTAAAGGTAGTGTCAGGAGAGAGAACCCATTTATCAGCTTCCGTTATAAAGTGCTCCAGTTGAAATATTGTGATTGTCTGCTCATTTCTTTGTTTCATCACTTCAAATTCCACTTGTTTATATCCTGTAGCCTATGAGTTCTCTCTCCTTATTGGATAAAATTGGTATCCTGAACTGACAATGTATTATATGTTTATTAAAGAGTGAGGGGGAGACTCGTGTTACTGAAAAACACTGTGTATCAATGATTACTATAGCAATATAGATTTAACACTTATTTTAACAAAATAAAAATGTATTGCACTTTTTAACTTACCCGTGACCTCTGGGTAAACTTGTGGACTTTTAATAGAACTTCAGTAAAAGGCTTTAACCAGAGTTCATGGGGAGATAGTGGTTCTCAAACTGCTGATGGGGACCCACTGGTGTCCTTTAGGGGGTGCCAAAGTTAATGATGTATCAAAATCATTTTTGGCACTTTAACTATATTTTGTGCATTTTGGAGTCCTTGACGTGAAAAAAACTTTGAGAAGCCCTCGCGTTAAGGGGCAGTAAGTACTTTTCTTTTGTAGTACGCTTGTAGTTTGACCTGCGTTGACCACAGGCGTCCATCTTGACTCGACTCTCGACTCTCACAGTGGTCAGTGAGCTCGTTCTTGCCTTGAGACATTGTTCAGGGATAACCCAGCTAATTCTAGCTTATATAATCACACATGTGCTTTTGACTTTGATCAGTCAATTATTGCAGTCGATCGTGTGTGTGTGTGTGTGTGTGTGTGTGTGTGTGTGTGTGTGTGTGTGTGTGTGTGTGTGTGTGTGTGTGTGTGTGTGTGTGTGTGTGTGTGTGTGTGTGTGTGTGTGTGTGTGTGTGTGTGTGTGTGTGTGTGTGTGTGTGTGTGTGTGTGTGTGTGTGTGTGTGTGTGTGTGTGTGTGTGTGGGGCATATGGAGCATATGGGATGATATGAAAATTGTATGTCACAATTATGTGGCAAAAATAATCGTCCCATACTTGCTGCAGCTGCCATGGACCTGCTGGGTCACGTGACCGGTGTGGAAGTCGTGTTTGTCATAAAGTCACCAGTGATGCTCTTTGTAGAATATGTCTTAACCCATTAAGACCTGAGGCCGATTCTACAAATGTCTTCTAAATCCTAAGTAACAGTTTTCTGAAAAACTTGTGTTGCTTTATCAGTGGTGCTCAACCTTTTTCATGTCAAGGAACCCAAAAATGTATTTGGCCACCGACCCCCATTTAAAAATATTTAGTTCCAGGGGACCACAGAAGCAAATATTTGAGTTAAAAATGTTTGCTTAAGAAATATATTTATTCAAAGATTTGCAAAAAAATAAAGTTAAAGTTAATACTAGGCGCTCGGGTGGCACAGTGGTAAAGTCCCTGTCCCTGAATCCACCGTGGTGCATCCGGCTTTGTCTCATCTGTTTATGAAAGTAGGTAGCTGTAGCTGATATATTGCACTTTTACTTTAGCGTTAATACTCTTGGTTGCTTGTTTTAGAAGAGAATGCACTTAATGCTTCTGGTGATTAGTAGTTTTGTTCCCTACCTATGTTGAATGCACTTATTGTAAGTCGCTTTGGATAAAAGCGTCTGCTAAATGACTGTAATGTAATGTAATGAACGTCTACACAAACGCAATTGGCTCGTGTTCGAGGAGAGAAGCCGGCGGGGAGGGTGATAATGATACTCCCACGGGCTGGGGCGGCACCTGTCAGCAGGGAGTGTTGGGCAGGAAGAGTAGGACGAAGGCTCTACGTCCTCCTGGTGGGGGCTCCTCACTGGCAGGTGAGTAAGTAGAATACAACAGCAATTGGCATAACGACTAAATTGGGAAGATAAAGGGGGTAAAAACTTAATTGGCTACTCAAAACTTAGAAGAAAAACAAAAAAACAAACCAAACATATGTACCGTATCTATTCAAAGATCTGCAAAGATTTTCATATTTTTTCAAAAACTAGCTGATCTACAAGCCCAAGCTCATTATTTTTGAATAGCCAAAGTATAAAATATAGCTGTCTAAAGTGACACAGATGCTTTCCCAGATTAAATGAGTTATAGCGTATGGAAATGAATTCAGAACCTGTGAAATGCATTTTTGTACGGAATGGTTACGGCTTAGATCTTGTAGCGGAAAGATCCATTAGTGACACGTGGTGGTGTTGGTGACACTGATGGTCCTCATTGGTGACAGAGAGACCGTGGTCTTCGTCCTCATTGGTGACAGAGAGACCATGGTCTTCGTCCTCATTGGTGACAGAGAGACCGTGGTCTTCGTCCTCATTGGTGACAGAGAGACTGTGGTCTTCGTCCTCATTGGTGACAGGGAGACCGGGGTCTTCAACCACATATGTGACAGAGAGCAACATAAGTTTTTTTTAAAAACTGCAGATCTACAAGCTTGTACATCTGCTTTTTTTTTTTTTCAAAGTTCTTGAAAGTGTTTGAGAACTGTTGCATAATTAAGATTTTTTTAACACAAATCTTCTCTTCTGGTGGGTCCCTCGCTCAAAATATTTTCAGATGGGGGTCCGCGGCCAAATCATTGTGAGTGTCCTTTGCACAAAAACGTTTGAGAACTACTGATTTAGAAGATTTTGAATTTGTATAATGGGTTAATTGTGTTTTTAGCATTGAACATAAACATACGTGTGTGTGTGTGTATGTGTGTCATCTTGATCTGACACACACAGGAGGACCTGATGCAGAAAGCCATCTTTAACAGTAGATCATATTGTGATCAAGCTGAATGATGTGTTTTATGGGTTGAGATGAATACCATCTGATGGGGAGTCCTGGTGTGTCGTGGTGTGTCTGGTCAGTCGTGGTGAGTTCTGGTGAGTCCTAGTGTGTCCAACAAAGGTCGGTTAGCCTCGGGACTCGCTGTCAGGCATCCGAGTCTTATTTGGTACGCGCCTTAACTACTGAGGTATAATACATTTAAGCTGCTTGCAGATCGTCTATATAACAGGGCACGCGTGGCTAAAGTCAGCCACGGGTACCTTAACCTCCTCATGCCAACATTCAAGCCCCATTTTCATATCTCCTCTCTCTTCTTGGTCTCTTCTGCATGTCTCAAGTTCCACCACCCCCCCTCCCTCCTTTCTTTCTTCTTTTTCCTTTTCGATGTTTAAACAACGTGCAGTACGCCCCACCCTGTGGTCTGAAGTTCCGCACTGAGCCCTTTTTTTTTTGTCAAGGTGCCAGGTTTAAAAAATCAGCGCCTCACAAGGAGTATATTTTCCCCTCTTTTCTGGGCCTGAAAAGCACAGGGACTCCTCGATCGCCCCTCCCCCACTCTCTCTCTCTCTCTCTGTGTCTATGGTGTGACGCTTTTTCTTACCACTAACGGCTACATATTAAGAGATAATTCCATACCCTGAGGTTACAAACCGGCTTAGACTGGCTCTCTTGCTGCGTGCGTTTTGACTGCTCTGTACCCTGGGTAAAAGAAAAAGGAAAAAAAAAGAAGCAAATTGTGTCTCTGCCTTTTTTAAAGGAACATGAGGCTAATTTACAGGAGTGACACAGTGTGGCTGTGGCCTCTGAACGACACAAAGACGGCACATTTCTGCCTGTTTAATAGACCACTAAAATGTCACTTTAATGCCATTGTCAGTCAGTACGTTGTTACTTTCGGGCAGAAACCTTTGTATGTCCATATTTCAACTTTGTTATGTTTTTTTTTTTTTTAACCGGGTAAACATCTGTGCTATTTTAGATTTTGGCGTTGGCTATTCATGCTTGTTAGCAGAATCTGTCTTGAAAGATTAGGTGGTCCCTGGTACAAAACATTTTCAGGTGGGAGGTCTTTCAGGTGGAACTACTGATTTAGAAGGCATTTGTAGAATCGGCCTCAGGTCTTAATGGGTTAAGTTAGTGCTAGAGATGTCCCGATACCATTTTTTCCTTCCCGATCCGATTCCGATACCACAACTTGCGTGTGGGCCGATACCGATACTGATAACGATACCAGACTGCTTAAAACAATTATAATAAAATATGATTATTATAATTTTATAATATAATTTTAACGACTAACCTTACATGATATGATTGCTGTCATCAGGTTAAACCCTTTGTAAAACATTAAATAATAAGAACATACAGAGAATGAATGCCACAGAACTTTTTCTTTTATTATCCAACTTTTGAAAGACATTTAAAATGTAAACATTAAGTTTTAAGCTGTTTGTTTTGTTGTAACAGTTACAACAAACAGTAGTGCAATGGCATTTGTAACATTCAAAGTGAGCATCTACTCAGTAAACAAAATAAATCTGTATCCGTTTGCTTCAAACAAGTTGGCTACACATACTGTAGAACTTAGTACAGGAATACAGTTACTTAGTGCAACAATAAAGAGGTAACTGTACGTTCACTTTGAACAAGTAGGCTACAGTACACTACACAATTGAAGTAGCTGTACAGGAATAAAGACATAAATACTCCCTGTTAAAGTGCAACTAAAAGTAAAATAAAAGTAGTTTCTTTTTTTAGAAACACTAACATTCAAAATAAATAAAAATCACAAACATTACAGGGTAAAAAGAAATAGCAGCATCTATGCTAACCCTACACACTGTAAAAAACAAAAACCTTCACTTCAAGTAGGCTTACACATTGTGTCTATAAAGCAGTACTGCTCACAATTCCAAGAGCAATGGCAAGTTCTTATTCAAGAAGATGATCATTTCTGCTCTCTCTCCATCTAGCCTGTTTCTCTTCGCGTCGATAATGTTTGAGGCTGCACTGAACAGTCTCTCGCTATCCACACTGGTACATGGAGCACAGAGAAATTTTGCAGCAGTGGCAGCCAGGGTGGGAAACTGTAGTTTGTTGTCTCTCCAGTATTGGAATGGGCTGTCTGAGCGTGGGATGGTTTGCTGTGACAAATACGTGTGTATTTGAACCTGGGAGCTTGTGCTGCCCCACCTACCCCCCCATGCTCCTGGAGGATTTCCTCAAATGCACTCTTCAAGCCGCTCTTTCTGCCACTGCTGCTTGCCTCAGCCTGTGCTTCCATACGTGGGGCCTTCTGTGCTGGCTCTGCTGCTACCCCAGTTGTCCTCAAAGACTCAGACTGCTCCATCTTCTCCACCTCTTTGGTCAGTGCATCCTTTGCATGCTTGATGCTGTCTTCACTTGTGAAGTATCTGAAATTACAATAAGAGATACTAAGTGTCTAAACAAACAATAACCTCCTTCTAAGTGTAATGATTCATTTTGTTGTAATTATTTTTATTCTGTCCAGGAGGGGGCACTCCTCATTTGCTTTTGAAAATAGCTGATCTACAAGCTCACAACAAGCATTGTGAGCTTGTAGATCAGTTATTTTCAACAGATTACAAATGTTGACAAATTTTATCTTATGGGGTTGCTGGCACAACACCTTATTCAATGGCCAAATACATATCAATGTGGGGGTCCTTGACATGAAAATGTTTGAGAACCACTGGTATGGGGCATTATTACGAGTGTAATTAGATTTAAAATGCTTTGTTGCAATGGAGTTTGATTTCAGAATTCAGAACTTTATATACTTAGCTAGTATCTATTGATGGTGACAAATAACTTAATGCAATATGATGCTGTTTAGCCATTACTCATGTGTTAAATAAATATTAATATTAATAATAATTACATACATATTTAGACTATTACATTATTGTTAGACAATGGACATACCGGTCTTTGAAACGTGCATCCAAGAGAGTGGCAACTGCATACAAGGGCTCCTTTTCGACATGTCCAAATCTTTTATTGACAGCCTCAAGGAGGGTGGTCTTCATAGTCTTTATACCCGTGTCCTCCGGGGTGTCTCGGGCAAGCACCCGTTTTAGCGCGGTAACGAAGGGGATAACTTCAGCTGCAGTTGAGGTGGAGAAGCTGATCTGTTTGGTCAGTTCTTCAAATGGTGCCAGAACGATCGCGGTTTTCTCCAGCAAAGCCCATTGGTTGGCTGTGAGGGTCACTGGCAGTTCGTAGTCAGCTCCATATGATGAAATGGATCTCTTCTGCTCCAACATACTCTCGATCATATAGAACGTACTGTTCCACCTCGTTGCCACGTCTTGGTGCAGACGCTTGATATCCATTTGAAGCTCTGTCTGGACCTCCGCGAAACGTGATGTAGCCAGTGGCGAGTGTTTGAAATGCCCAATAATTTTTCGAGCATTCGCCAGCGCATCTTTAACGCTCCTCTGTGACAGCAGTCCTTCATTCACCACGAGTTGGGTCGAATGGGCAAAACATCCCAAACTCGCCACTTTCATTTCCTCCATTGCTTTCTTCATATTGCTTGCGTTATCTCGCAAAACAACGTGAACTTTAGCCTTGATGATGTTCCATTTCACAAGCATCTCTTCCATTTTTTGGGCAATAGTGATGCCACTATGTGACCCAGGGAATTCACTTGCGTGCAGCACAACACTTTTTTTTTTTCAATAGTATGTTTATTGATTTTTCAAAGACAAAACAAGACAAGACAAAACAGACAAACAGCTCAGCTCAGATACAAAGGAAAAAGGACACGGATACAAATATAGATTCCAAATACTTACAGTGGACCAAACAAAAATATAACACAATATATATATACATGTTTGGTGCTTGACATTACATAAATGGGTGAGTAACTACCCCAAGAACAAAAAGGAAATACAAGAAATACAGATCACAGTACATATATCCACAACAGAAAAGATGAAAAATAAAAATGAGAAACAAAAAAAAATAAAAAAGCAAGGACAATTCAGACATTATATCTCAAGGTCAGCGGTATCACTCCTGTTAAGGAACCCTGTCGTTAAAGTATCAGCTAGTTGAGGGCCAATAAAGTGTAGATATGGGTCCCATATTTTATAGAAGGCATCGGTTGTGGAACGTAGGAGGCAGGTTAAAAATTCCAACGGCATGCATTGCATGATTATTTTGTGCCAGTCTCTTTTTGTTGGTGGTTTCTCATTAATCCAAGACAACAGAATATTTTTCCTCGCAGCGTAGGTTAGAAGATTAAACAAACGTCTATGAAACTTGTTAATAATCTTTTTATCAGGAAGTCCCAGAATCAAACACATGGGGTCAGGTTCGAACTCCATATTGAAGATCTCATTCAACTGCTGCACAACA
Source organism: Gymnoscopelus braueri (assembly GCF_963280865.1). Taxonomy (NCBI): domain Eukaryota; kingdom Metazoa; phylum Chordata; class Actinopteri; order Myctophiformes; family Myctophidae; genus Gymnoscopelus; species Gymnoscopelus braueri. The sequence goes on from NC_137613.1 coordinate 55,645,769, forward strand.
CCCAACCAATAATGTCTAATCTTATGACATGACCATATACAGTGAATATAGTCCCCCTCTTCAATCTTACATTTAAGACAGAGATGTGATAGATTAGGGTTCATTTTATGCCGAAGGCTAGGAGAGATCTGTAATCGGTGTATGGTTCTTAGCTGAATCGACCAGGCTCTATTGCACACAGAAAGTTTCTTTGCATTTTCAAATATTTCATACCAAATTTCGTCTGCAATTTCAACCCCGAGATCTCTCTCCCATTTCCTCTTAGTATCCAGGGTGTTAACAGTCGTATTGGATCTTAACAGGCCATAGAGAATGCTAATAAAACCCCTTGTAAAATCCATTATCAATGCTCTTTCAATTGGAGAGGTGCCTATGTTAGTTGAAAGAGTTGTGCGCCTGAGAATGAAATCCCTCACTTGTAGGAATCTGAAAAAATTGCTGCGAGATAGACCATATTTCTGTTGTATCTGATCAAATGACATGAGTATAGGACCCTCAAACAAATTCCCTAGTGTTGTTATACCACCATCTTTCCAAGAATTAAACCCAAGGTCATTAAGGCCAGGAGGGAAGTCTGGGTTCCCCTGAATTGAGGTGAGAGGTGATGTTATTTTGGCTCGGCCCTCCAGGAGCCTCGCCACCTTCCATGCCCTAAGCGTGTTGGAGACAATTGGGTTTTTACAACATTTCTTCACTGTTTTAGGGTCCGTGAGAAACAAGAGATTCCGGAGGGGACAATCACACTGTGCAGCTTCAATATCTAGCCAAATTGAGGGCTGGTCACCCTTCAACCAGGCCGCTATAAACCGCAATTGTGCAGCTGCCTGATACCATTTTATATTGGGAAGATCTAGTCCACCCTCAGAGCCAGACAGTTGTAATTTTGAAAATTTTAATCTGGGCCGTCTGCACAACACTTTTAAGTGCGTATGTGGAGGTGTCCACCCAGTGTGCTGTTAAACTAATCATAGAAATTGGGCTCACGCCTGAGCTCCAAATGTCGGTGGTAAAGCTTATAGCCTGTACATTATTTAGTTGATCTGCAACGTATTCCCTAACAGTATTAAACAGCTTTGGGAGGGAGGTTTCTGTTAGATAATGACGACTTGGTAAATTGTACCTTGGCTCCAAATGTTCGATTAAACGGCGAAATCCAATGTTTTCAACAACCTGAAGGGGCTGGTCATCTAGAACAATGAATTCTATCAGTTTCTGTGTTATCTGTGTTGCTTTTGGGCTATCTTTGGCAAGTTTCTCCCGTCGTTCAAATGAGGCTTCCAAACTTTGCTGCTGCTGTGCTGGATCCTTTCTTTTTTTCGTGTTCTCGAGGTAAACATCGTGCTCTTTTTCGTGATTTTTCTGCAAGTGCTTAATCAGGTTGCTGGTCTTAAATTTGGCGACCTTTGTGCCACCCCTCGGAACATCCTTCTTGCAGACTGTGCACTTAGCTGTTGTGCTGGTGGGGTTTTCGACTGTAAAATATTGCCAAATGGCCGACATTTTCAACTTTTAAACTCAAACTACACTCTCCAGTCTCCACTAGCAGCACCGGCGAGACCGCATGCTGCGTTGCATTTGTTTGTTTCGCTGGCGCAGCGTAGGCATCACGTGAACAAAAAAAAGGGGGAATCGGATCGGTGCATAGACTGGCGTACTCGCCGATTCCGATATGACCAAAGGACATATCGACCACATTGCCGATCTAGGTATCGGTATCGGGACATCTCTAGTTAGTGCCCGACTTTGTCGTACAAGACTGCCGGGGAAGAAAATCTAAAATAGCATATCTACAAGCTTGTAAATATTGAACCAATGAAAGGTATTAACAAGAGCTTGTGACTAAACACTAATAACTACATTCTTTTTTTCTTTCAATTTCCTGACAAGTAACAGTTTTGGACATAAGGTTTCCACGCAACAATATGGAGGCAAAGTCCTGTTGGGTTTACTCATTGCTAGCAAAACAAGGCAGATTGTGTACCTTTAAAATAACTCTTTAAGCTTTCTCGTATCCAGTACTTGAGTCAAAGTATAGATACTCCTGGTCAAATATTACTCAAAAGTGAGAGTTGCTCTGTCAAATGTGTACTTGAGCTAAAGTACTGGAGTACTTGCTTTTCAAAATAAAGTATTGTCCAGCTTGTAGATCTATTAGTTTCACTATATTTAAAATAGGGCTTAATTATATATTGAAATTCTTTATTAGGAATAACCCCTTGAGATGCAGCGTCTCGTTTTTTATCCTAGGCACATGATACACTGTATACACATTTTCCAAAAAAAGACCGCTGACAGGATACAAATAACAAACAGAACAAACAGACAAGACAAGAGAAGACAACAAAACAAAACAAAACACATAAAACAACAGAACACATAAAGCATAAAATGGATCTTTAAATCAAGACAGAAAGATCAATGTCATGAATGTCAAAAATGTCATGATAGTATACAGTATATTTAGAGTGATTAAAGGTTAAATGACAATGTTAATGTTATAGTTATTCATTAGTTAAAGACATGTACATACACTCTCAAAATAAGAAGACAGCGTATTTTTGAACAGATAAAAAGATTAAATGGAATGAATATTTGCAGGTAGGTTATTCCAATCAGAAGGAGCTTTGAACATAAAGGCTTTCTTGGCTGTTGCTTTTGAAAATGTAGGAACAGTAAAATAGAGCTGGCTGGAATGCCTCAAGTAATAATTGGAAGAAAATTGATCCACATATTGTTTTAGATACTGTGGATATTTAAAATGAATACATTTGAAGATAAATTGTAACCAGTGGCGCTGTCTTCTTACAGTGGGAGAGGGCAGATTCAGATTTTAATACATTAAACAATGATGAGTTGTGAAAGAACATCCAAGAAAAGTCTGCATAATTTGTTGTAAACTGTATTGAGAGGAATAAGATTTGGGTTGGATGCTACCTGATAGACAACATCTGCATAATCCATTATAGGGCATAGCAGTGGCGGCCATTTTCTGGTTCCACTTCAAAATAGTCAATGCATTTTTCCCATTGACATTTCCAAAAATATTTATATCAATTATTTTAAGCCTAGAATCAAGCCATCCAGGGTCCTGGTAATCTCTCAAGAACAGATTCTGCTCTGCGTTGGAATCTGTCGTGAAGGTTCGTCATAACGTGTACACACTGGGCTACAAGTGGGCGTGCCTTCAGATCAGGAAGCAGGCCCCGCTTTACCCAATCAAATGTAGTGGGCGGGATTTACGTGTCCGCCGATCCTTCCCCACTCGAAACCAACCAAAACTCATTTAACAATAGCGTCCGCGGAGCAGACAAAACAACGAAAAGATATTCACATTTTAACTTGCTCTTTCATCATAGAAACAAGTGGGCTTATAACCAAAACGATCCATGTTCTCTGGGAGAAGTGGTGTTGGTGTTCCGTGTAGAAATATTGTTAGTGGGAATAAAAACATGGTCGCACCACCGGAAGTGAAACGCTGAAGGCAGACCAAAACCCCGGTTTCCTTGCGCACGGGTGCTACGTCGTCTTTGTCCCAGAGCCAAGTGAGATAGTACAAACAGCAGAGGGCGCTGTTTTTCCTTCTCATTTGGCTCTGGGTTCCCAGATTGGGGTCCTGGTGAATCATGACCTTAAAACGTTTGATTCTGTGAAAAAACTTTTTGAAAACGGCAAAACAAAGGGTATTTATTAAATATAGTATATCATATAATTAAATATAAAATAAAATCACAGAAAAAAAATGTTTTATGGTCATGATTCACCAGGACCCTGGATGGCTTGATTCTAGGCTTAAAATAATTGATATAAATATTTTTGGAAATGTCAATGGGAAAAATGCATTGACTATTTTTGAAGTGGAACCAGAAAATGGCCGCCACTGTATGCCCTATTGGTAAGATGAGTTGAAGTATGAGCTTCTTTCTAACAGAAAAAGTAAGACTAGTAAGTACTTTCTCCCTTCCTAGAAATGTAGTGGAGTTAAAAGTACAATATTTGCCTTTTGAAATGTAGTGGAGTGAAGTCTACTACTTTACTAAGTATAAATAGTAAAGTAGTACCGATACTTAAGTAGTAAGTACGGTACTCAAGTAAATGCACTTAGTGTCCACCACTGGTATGTGTTATGAGATATCAGTGGGTGGAAGAGGTAGATTATACAGTAGACTCCAGCAGAGTGATTTACTCATGTGTTTAAACCTGCGTTGGCAAATAGTTGGTGTGTTTCATCTGTGAAACCAACAGTGACAAGAGGGACACTGTGACACTGCGTCTGGACTCGGAACTCAACCGTTCTCATTAACTCTCAAAAGCCTAGAATTATCCATGAGAAGATACAGTATTTTTTGTTTTTTATTTAACCTTCATCTAACCCATTAAGACCTGAGGCCGATTCTAAAAAGGTCTTCTAAAGCAGTGGTCAAGATAAAATGTATCCCCTGAGTAAGGCTCTATTATCTCAATGGAAAAAAAATCACGACTTGCGCAGGAAACCGGGTTCAAATCCAGGGTAGAAGAGAAAAGTTACATAGTGCAGCTTTTAAGAAAATGAAATAAACGTCTGAGAGATTGCAGCATTTAGAGTCATGAAGTTTTTAACCACTTAAATCCTCTAGTCTTGTAATTGTGATTCTCTTTCATATGTCCTGTAACAGCGACACGACTTGTGAATGGTCAACCTTTGTGCCTTATTTTATTGGGAATAACCCCTTGAGATGTATCATCTCGTTTTCAAGGGGGTCCGCAAATTACATAATACAGAATTCATACATTTAGACACAATATTTAACCACAGTTTAAACAACATCCACCAAACAAAGAAGACAACAGGACAAAATATACAACGTCAATACACAGAGCACATAAAATGGATCATTGCTTAATAGATCTGTTATAATGATTTAGTCAAAACATGAACAGGTAATCTCAACAATTGATAGATGTTATTGACCGAATATGAACAGGAAGATTGTTTCAGTCAGAGAGAACCTTTTTTATTACATTTTTTTAATCCCACGATTTTTGTTACCCATTTTTTCACCCAGTGCCAATTGCCTAAGTAATCCTGGGCGCTAATCTCCCTCTGCCACCCTGGGAGAGCCCCAAACTGAGCTCATGCCTCCTTCAATGCATGAGGACTGAGGAGTGAGCAGGCCGCTTATCACCTGACAGGGGGGAGTTTTTCCGGTAGGACGTAGCGCGTGGAAGGAACACGTTATTCCAACCAGTTCCTTTCTCCTCCATCAGGCGCACCGGCTGACCTGGGGGAGGCAGTATAGAGACCAGGATTACTGCATGTTTTTTTTTAGGGTACCTACCATAGGGGATACGGGGAGAACATGCAAACTCCACACATAGAGGCCCTTTCGCTAACCCCAACTAGGGTATGGGCACTGAGGTTACATTTAGTTTGACTCGGTTCCACAGATAAACATTGTGAAAATAGCCGACCGAGGCGTTGTGAGCAGCGGGGCCTCTGATTGGCCTACCAAACGTCCCCTTCTGTGAAGCACCTGGAAGTTTTCCAGCTTGCCCTGCGGAAGCGCGCCCGAGATACAGACGCCTCAGAGCCGGAGGAGGCGTCTACCTTTATATGTCTATGCCCAATATGGCTACTGTGTATAGAGCTCATAGAAGCTCATTTCCGGGTTCTCTTAAAGCAGTGGTTCCCAAACTGTATAGCCCATGTGCCCCTTCTACATCTCGACGTAGATGACGCGCCCACAAAGCCTGACAACCTAGTCTATTTATTTCCGTATTTTCGCTTTAATCAAATTAATAAGAAAACTTTGAGCCTATTGAGCTCTCACATAAACACTGTTTAAACACCGGTACTTTTTCAATCGCTAGTTTAAAGTCTATTTTAAATCATCATGACATGAGTTTATTAAATTATGGTCCCAGTTGTTTACGATTTCAGTAGATGGCTGAAGTTCAAAGATGGCGGATTTCAATTCGAAAAAATTGCTTCAAAACGGTCTGTAGAAACCAATGGGTACAGTCTATGGTTGTGAGCTTGAAGATAGGCTATTTTCACAATGTTTGCCTCTTTCTTACATAATATTTGACAATTTGGCCAATTTGGTATTGAAAAGGTCTTCGAAGTCCTTACATTGTCACTTTAGAAATGTGCAGATACCCTGTATACACTTATACTGTATGTTGGTTTGTTTACTGTTGAGTGAGAAAGCAATGTTGCACATTCAACTAATCTCCTGGGGACCCCCCAAAGTAATTTGTTGACCCCCCTGGGGGTCCCGACCCCCAGTTTGGGAACCACGGAATTACGGTATGTGAGGACATACACAGAGACATACCCAACGTCCTAAAAAAATCTGAGTCAATAAATGAAGCTAGAAATGTCCTACTAAACACTCTGCTCTTAACAGCCAAGTGGCCAGTGGTGGAAAGTAATAAAGTACATTTACTCAAGTACTGTACTTAATAAAAAAATTCCGGTGCTGGCTGCTACAATTTTTTTAATACTTAATGCTTCTACTCCACTACATATCAGAGGCAGATATTGTACTTTTTGCTCCGTGACAATTATTTGAAAGCTTTGGTTACTAGTTACTTTATAGATTTAGATTATTAATGCAAAACACACATTCACCAATTTTGCCCTATTTTATACTTGGGCTATAGAAAAATAGCCAATCCAGAAGCTGGATTGGCACACAACGCGTGACAAATTTGAGTACTTTTACTTTGGTACTGTAAGTATATTTTGATGCCAATACTTTTATACTTTTGCTCAAGTAACATTTTGAATACTGGCCTTTTACTTGTAATATTTTATATGTATTCTTATACTTTGCCAAAAATAGCAGATCTACAAGCTCACAATGCGTTGCAACGGCCTGCGATGAAACCGTAACCACAAATTATGAATCGTGCTCAACAGTGCCCCCTTGTGACTCTCCATAGCAGAGAACGAACACACACCATGAACATCACTGAAGCTTATAGTCCATGAGCCAGAGCCCCAAAATTGAGCAAAAATTATCGAAAGAGTGGGCAAAACCAAACCTATATTAAATTGTTCATAGGGTCAATACGAGTAAATAAATATATGATAACCTTTCCACAGGAGCAGCTTTTTCATGGTTATCACACATTTTGTTATTTTCCCCATACGTACATGACAGGTGAAAAAATGACAAAATTTAAAAAAGAGTTATCATAATGAAACTTCCTGAGTTGATTACTTACATGAAGACAATGATTTATCGTATTACAAGTTTTCTGAAATTGTATATTTAAATATGCAAATTAGGCATAGGAAAATATGCCCAAATTTGCATAACTTTCCAGAATCAACATTGGACAAAGCCAGAGTCAACATACTTATTTCATTTTGTTAAGATGTTGGATTCAAAGGTTTTTAACGAGGGAATATTCAATATCTGCTCAATTTTGGGTCTCTGGCTCATGGACTAAATGCCTAATTTGCATATTTAAATATACAATTTCAGAAAACTTGTAATACGATAAATCATTGTCTTCATGTAAGTAATCAACTCAGGAAGTTTCATTATGATAACTCTTTTTTAAATTTTGTCATTTTTTCACCTGTCATGTACGTATGGGGAAAATAACAAAATGTGTGATAACCATGAAAAAGCTGCTCCTGTGGAGAGGTTATCATATATTTATTTACTCGTATTGACCCTATGAACAATTTAATATAGGTTTGGTTTTGCCCACTCTTTCGATAATTTTTGCTCAATTTTGGGGCTCTGGCTCATGGACTATTATGACTAGATACAGAATTTAAAAAAAATATATTTAAAAAAATATGTATTTATATGTTTTTACTACTAGGCTACTAACATGTTTTGACCAACTGGTCTTCATCAAACCTACTTGCCCTGAACATGTTGATTGATTGATTGATTGAATTAATTTTTATTAGGCAAAAGAGTGTAAAACAGTCCGTTGGGGTCCTTGAATTTATTTCATAGACATATATAGTAGCAACCAAACAGTTCAAATCAACATAAGAAACAGAGAAAAAAATACCACTATGTACAAAAAAAGCATCATGAAAAATAAAATAAAAGTATATACAAAAAAAAGGGGGAGGGGGGTCATCTGTCTACAGGGAAACTGGTACTACCTCCTCTTATGGCCTCCAGAAAGATGCGTTTTTAGGGCTGTTTTGAATGAGCCCAACGAACTGCATTTTTTGAGGGATGGGGTTAGGCTATTCCATACCTCGGTGGCCGTGGTGTAGAAGGAGAATTTGCCCATGTTTGTTTTATGGGTGGGTGGTTGGCTTTTAATACTTTTTGTAAACATGATTAAAGTACATTGATTTTGTGCCCTCCCCGTTATTTTGAGTGCTACAGGATCCACAATTGGATCCTGCACGGGTCCAATTGTGAGAACCCGCGCCCGCCCCGCCCGTCAATAATCAGATCCGTAGACCGACCCGTCACCCGTGATTATTTCAAAATACGAACCTGACCCGCCCCGCCCGTCAAATAATGGACCCGTTGTCCGCCGTGATTACATGCAGAAATAACTTACATAATTAAATAACTTTATACTTAAAATAATAAATTAAATGGTGGAAATATAAATTTCCACTAATCTTTTAACATGTTTGAAAGTATATGAACGTTTTTCAACATGGAAATTGTTATAATATGAAAATTATGCAAAAAAATCTCAACTAATTGCGATTATGCAATAATTGTGTCAGGCCTACCCAGATAGTGAGGAAACGGTCCCATGTTCATGTCTGTCTGTCTGTCTGTCTGTCTCAGTCACTCCGGGCTTTGTCTCACAACTTCACGCTCGTGCCCACCGCACCCTCCCACACCTGCAAATCATGTACACGTTGTGTACGTATGCACACACACTCACTCACTCACTCACTCACTCACTCACTCACTCACTCACTTCCTTTCTTTTTGCCTGCTCTCACTGCCCCACCCCCATATTCCTTATGCCCTCATCCCTAAGACACACACACACACACACACACACACACACACACACACACACATAGCCCCGGGGCGACAGCAGAACAGGAATTGATTAGTGGCACGACTTAAAAATAGACAGGCCAGTTGTCATGGCAACGGCCACAATGAGCTGTTGTCTTGTTTAATGAACACCAGAGCTGTCTGTCTGTCTGTCTGTGTGTCACTGTGTCTGTATGTCCGTCTGTCAGTGTGTCTGTCTGTCTCTCAGTGTGTGTGTGTGTGTGTGTATATGTAACTGTGTCTGTCTGTCTGTCTGTCACTGTGTATGTGTGACAGTGACATTGTTGTAGTCACTCTCACCTCAGTGTCTCGTGGCTTTACAGAATGGAGACCAGGTGACTCTGTTGGAGCAGGATTGTCACGGTTCTCTAAAACACTCACATGGCCCGACTTTTAGAGTTCAAGTTGTTTTATATGTTAAAATACGTGTTTAAATGGCTTTGTTGTGATAGCTATAGAGTGTTTATTTGTTCAGTAACAGTGTTAAATAGCTCTATATTGTGATAGTAATCATTGCTATAGAGTGTTTGTTCAGTAACGGTGTTAAATCGCTCTATATTGTGATAGTAATCATTGCTATAGAGTGTTTGTTCAGTAACGGTGTTAAATCGCTCTATATTATGATATTAATCATTACTATAGAGTGTTTGTTCAGTAATAGTTTTAAATCGTGTTAAATCGCTCTATATTGTGATAGCAATCATTTCTATGGAGTGTTTGTTCAGTAACAGTGTTAAATAGGTCTATACTGTGATAGTAATCATTACTATAGAGTGCAGTGATGTTGCTAGATTTTCTATGTAATGGGTCCCGGGGCCCATAGGTGGTCATTCAAATGAGTCCCATGTTTTGTTTTTCATTCTATCGTTCTCTTTGATCTCCAAGGGTTCTAATTATAGCTACATTCATGTATGTTCAAATGATCAGAAAATTAAACAAAATTTTAACTGTAAAAGAAAGTGTGTGTACATTATATCCCAATGCAGTGGTTCTAAACTTTTCAGGGGGTAACCCCCAAAAATAATCATATTTGAACTGGGGACCGCCCAAAATAATCATATTTGAAGTGGCCACACTGAGAAGCACTTGGAATTAGGAGTTGAGGCATTTAATTTGGTTTGACTCTGTTCCACAGATAACATATTGTGAAAATAGCAGATCTACAAGCTCGTATTCCTTTTTTAAATAGGCGATCTACAAGCTCACAACAAGGTTCCATTTTTATAGTCTTTGGTGTGACCCGACCGGGGAATCGACAAACCCCGAGCTCCCAATCTCACAGCAGACTCTCTATCCACAAGGTCACTGAGCTGAGCTGGTTATAAATGTTCAGGTCGGGATACCAATTGCATCCAGTCAGGAGAGAGAACTCAGGATAAACAAGTGAAATTGGAAGAGATGAAAGAAATGACACAATTGGAACCGGAACACTATAAACTGGAAGCTGACAAAAAGGTTCTCTTGACTGATTGGATGAATTTGGTGTATATAAGCTTTAAAAAAAAAAAAAACACTTTCACTACCAGCATTCCAGAATGACCGCAGAGTGCATCCATTACACTCTCTCTCTCACTCACTCACTCACACACACACACACACACACACACACACACACACACACACACACACACACACACACACACGCACACACAACCTGCATTCTGTTGCTCACAGCCAACCAATTACAACTCTGTTGCCATGGGCGCCATCTTCCTAATTGGTCTCATTAGTGTCAGAAACTGGCTGTTAGCAAATGAGTAGCAGCCTGCCTGCCTTACGCGCCGTGTGGGCAGATCAAACCCTACGTCCAATTAGTGAATCAGCCAATGAGCTTAGCTGCCTCTGCCGTGGCCACGCCCAGTGTTGGAAAAAGTACTCAAATGTTTTACTTGAAGGAGAATTTTGGACTAAGGTTTTCTTACCTTTTCTATGATGTTATGATATCTTAGGATGAATGGTACAGTAGAAACATTTCATAACTCCATCCCAGGTCCGCCACAGCTTAAAACGGATAGGCCTTGCGTTAGATCACATAGTTTAATAGCTTTTTTTTTAAAGTTTTTTTTTAGATCCGACGTTCATAGTGACAGAACACTATGCAAAAAGAAAAAAAAAACCTAAGTCTCGCTAGACGTGATTGAAATCTCGAGATTTCAATCTCGTCTAGCGAGACTTCTGTTTTTTTTTTTTTTGACAGTGTTCTGTCCAAGTGTTCTGTCCAACCTTAGTCCAAAATTCTCCTTTTAAGTAAAAGTATGTATACTGCAATATAGAAATACTCCATTACAAGTAAAAGTCCAGAATTCAAAATTTACTAGTAGATGTAGTGGAGTAGAGGTAAAATTGGAAATACTCAAGTAAAGTACAAATACCTCAACATTTTACTCAAAGGGATACTTCACTTTCGGCGGGGGGAAACATTTAAAAAATATATTAAAAATAAATGAAAAAAGTAATGGAAAATTCATGGCCCCCTCACGCATTAGAGTGTCCTACTAATGTGTGAGGGGGCCTTTATTTTGCCATAACTTCTTTCATTTTTTTAATATATATTTTTAATGTTTATTTTATGTGAAAGTGAAGTATCCCTTTAAGTACAGTACTTAAGTAAACCTCCAGTAGGTGTGCCCAATTAGCTGGAGCCTGTTAAGTCCTCCACTCATGAATAATTTCAAATTGTCTAGGCCTGTCACAGTTATTCCATAATTGTCTAATTGCAATTATTTGAGCTTATCGCAATTATTTCGCGTAATCGTAATAATCGTTTGTTTCCATGTTGGAAAATGTTCATATATTCTCTACCATTGAGCTAGTAGAACTGGCTATTTTCCGCAAAAGCTTTCCCCACAATAACAGAAAAACTAGAAAATACACTAGTATAGAGCCTTGAAGGGATACCATCAACCATTTAGGGTTTAAGTGGTTAAATGCAGTTCTTTTATGCATATTTTCTCCACCTCTGCACAGTTTTTGCAGATTCTAATCTGATTGTCAGTGCTGGGTGGATCTCAATCCATACCCCTCCATCTACATTTTACATGTGACAAATGTTATAGACATGTTTTCTTGTAAACAGACAAGACAAAATACAACCACCCCAAGTCGCACATTACCCCAAGTTATATTGTATTAACATACTCTACAATGCAGATTGGACAAAATGTCATTGTATTCATACAAAAAAAGTTTCATATTGCCGCTTTAAGTGGTCAGATGGCTGGACTATAAAAAATCCAGTACATTAGCGGAATGCTGTTCCATATCTCTGTCTTGTCTAGGAGGGTTCGTTCTATAGCATCTGGCAACTTTTCACTCCTATTATAAACAATGTGACTACATAGGAATTTGTGCTGTGTCAGGCAGTGTGGAAGCAGTTGTGGAGTCATGTGGGACTAGTTTAGCCTTTTTTCACTTTAATATGAGTTCAAATGTTTCCCCCCAAAAAATACTTAAAATAGCAGATCTACAAGCTCACAACACGCCGTGCCGTGACACGTTGTGAGATTGTAGATCATAATTTGTTATGATCATATAATTATACAGTCTAGATTGCCTTACTGTTCAAACTATCTCATAGAATGAAACAGTCTGGGAACAACTCACCCAACTACATTTCTCCACAGGCAGTGCATGGTGCAAATCCTTAGGACAGTTGTCTTCAACAGGGGGTCCAGGACCCCTATGGAGCTCTCAGAGATACGGCAGGGGGGCCGCCACATCTTTGTGTGATAGGGATTTTTTTATTTTATTTTTTATTAACTCATTCAGTGCCACATGACGTCTAAGACGTCATGGCCTGAGCGCCCTGAGCGCCACGTGACGTCATAAAAATAAAAATAAATAAAAAACTTTTTTCTTCTTTTTTTTTGGGGGGGGGGGGAAATTTTTTCAGAACCCAAGATATCATGATTTGAAAATATTCTGCTCCATTCACTCTTTGTTTAACTTCTTACTGGAAAAGGCTGTATCTCGGCTCCTAAGCACTTTTTTTTTACAATGAATTTTGGCTGTGGCACTCAGAGCCAAACTGCCATAAATAAGCATGGCCCTCACATCCCTATTCTGGTGGGAACTTTAGCCGAAAATAGCAGATCTACAAGCTGTGACGCATTGTGAGCTTGATGATCGTCTATTTTCGGTGAAGAGGTTTGGTGTAGGGGGGGGGGGGGGGTCAGACCAGGTACAGAGCCAAAGGTCAAGTTTACAAAGTATTGAGGATGTAAGTGGTTAAATGTCTGGAAACACACATTTAACATGAATACAATATGTAGTGGGGGGTCCCTGCTTCATCTCTGTCTCTCACCTAAGGGGTCCTTGGCCTGAAAATCGTTGGCCTGTTTGTCAACACAGGTACCAGTAATTAAACGTAACTTGGAGCCTAATTTTACATCAAGATACTCAACCCACAATGCATTCATTTCTCCATATACACAGATGTGAGACCAAATATACACATTCTAGGAATACAGGAATATATATATTGTACATTCATGAATGTACTATATGACATGCATCTGCCCATATTGATGCATTTAGTGTAGTTTGTTTGAAATTGTAAACAATTGCAACAGGGTAAGTGAAATTGTAAACTAAAATATTTTTGTATAAAGGGTAAAGCTCTATATTGTGATAATAATCATTGCTATAGAGTATTTTTTCAGTAGGTAGTACCTATCTCTCCAGCTCTTTAATAAACGGAACATTACATTTTCAGACGGGTTGCCAAATTCAGCCAATCATTATAGGGTACCCAATTTATCCAATTAAATTGTATAGTGTTCCAGTTCCAATTTTGTCGGCTCATTTATTTGAGTCATCACTTCCAATTTCAATTGTTTATCCTGTGTCCTGTGTGAGTTCTCCTGATTTGATGAAATTGGTATCCCGACCTGAAAATCAATTTTCTGTTTACTAAAGAGCTGTAGAGGCATGGAGACTCCTGTTACTGAACAGACACTCTAGTTAAAGCAACAATCACTATTACAATATAGTTATTTAACACTTATTTTAACCAAAACATATCACTTACCCTACCTTGGTGGCAGTGGCTCAGGTGTAGAGTGGCCGGGTAGAGTGAACTGTAAACCGCAAGGTTCCCAGTTCGATCCCGGGCTCCCCCAGAGTTAGTGTCGAAGTGTCCTTGAGCAAGACATTGAACCCCTAATTGCTCCCGATGAGCAGGTTGGTGCCTTATATGGTTCCCTCCGCCATTGGTGTGTGAATGTGTGTGTGAATGGGTGAATGTAATGCACAATCTATGTAAAGCGCTTTGGATAAAAGCGCTATATAAATTTACCATTTATCTTTTAATTTCAAAGACCCCCAGTTTGGCATGTATCAGGCCACGGGCCCCCATAATTTAGCATGCAATAGAGCATGCCAATTAGATTTTCTTTTATAATTATTTTCTCTAAATAGGGCTTAAATGGTTGAATAGCGTACTAGTAGTGATGATATTTCATTGAACACATAATGCCAGGTTTGAGGTTGTAACAGCTCAATGCAGCCGACAGACCAGGGCTTCTCAAACCAGATTAATATGTATTTGGCTGCAGACCCCCATTTGCAAATAGTTTGTGCCAGGGACCCCCATACAAGGTACATTGTTGTTGAAAATATCAAACTACAAGCTCACATCACAGCCGATGTATATAGGGTTAAAGGGTTAAAGTGATTTCTATGCTGTATTAGCTCATTTTAATGGGGACCCCCCCGGAACCCCCTCAAGGACTCCCTGGACCCCACTTTTGAGAACCACTGTTGTAAGTGATGTGTCAGCAGCAGAGCGTGAATCAGTTAACGGTTAACACAGCGTTTATATTTGTCTCCGTACCGTACAGCCGTCACCTTATGTCGTCGCCCCCCCCCCCCCAAAACGGAACCCTGCGTGTGAAATGCAATAGGCTCTGTAGAGCTGACTGGCTCTGGGTTCAGATGACAGCTCTGGACAACATGATCTTGTTTGGTCTTTGGCACGTCACATGACGTCATTCTCTAATGCAGGGGTGGGCAACTTTGTAGATGGTGAGGGCCACTAAATTTCCATACTCACTCTGGGGGGCCGCATTGTTTATCGGCACTCTCGCCAGTAGTACCCCATTACCAGGGCCGGACTGGGACCAAAATTCAGCCCTGGCATTTTGGTCCGAACCAGCCCACCAGGGAGGGGGGGGGGGGTGGTTTCACTGTTTTAGCCCAGCAACACTATGTTAATTATGCCACTGCTGTAAAGCATCCCAGCCCAAACATTAATGTAACTAATAATTGGCCGCGCGACCCGGTAATGACCGTAATAATCATAACACAGGAGCAAAAATATAAAAAAAAACAATTATAACAACTATTATTCGTTGTAGCTTTGTTTTTATTTTGCATTTAGTAATGCTTCTATCAACTTACTACAGCTGTACTGCTAAACAAAACTTCACATTCCTGAGTATGCCTTTCAGAGTATTGCTGTAACCTTGGCTTAAAAATATACAAAAATGAACACTAGAATTATAATTAATAAGGCTTCTATTAAAATAAACAAGAGCGCGCTCTACTGGTGGACTGTTGTAATTAAAATGGTTCATGGAAAGTTGCATGTTTGGAACAGCTGAAGGCAATAGTTCACCATTTCGGATATGTTTAGATTACTTTGTTTTTCGTTGTGATTTCAAAAGTGCAAAAAAAAAAAGGGGGGATTGGGCCGCCAGTTGCCCATCCCTGCTCTAATGCAAGGGTTCCCAAACTTTTCAGACCGTGACCCCACTAAATAATCATATTTGAACTGGGGACCCCCCAAAATAAAGCGGTTAGGTGGTGCACGCACATCCGAGAATTGCAACGGGTGCTGGATCCAACTGAATAAACATGAACAAAAGAAAAGAGTCCGCACACCGTCTTAATGCTCCCGGCAATTTAATGAATATAGCGGTCAATAACACCCCCCAAAATAACCATATTTGAACTGAGGACCCCCCAAAATAATCATATTTGAGCTGGGGACCCCCTACCATGACAAGCACTTGAAATTGTAGGAGTTGAGGCATTAAATTTAGTTTGACTCAGTTCCTTTGTAAATGTGCAGATGTTTGCTGTTGAGTGAGAAAACAATGTCGCACATTAAGCTAATCATCTGGGGACCCCCCAAAATAATTTGGGGAACCCCCTGCGGGGGCCCTCTTCTCTCTTCTCTTGAGCTACCTCTCAAAACTCTAAAACAGGTTTTTTTCAGGCCAAGGACCCATTAGCTGAGAAGGAGATGAAGCAGGCCCCCACTACGTTGTGTACAATTTTGTTGTAGATTAAACCTTTTCATAGATTTCATAGACTTTCATCAGGAGTTGTGTAAATTCATGTTTTTTTGTTTATTTCAGACATTTACACTTAAACCCTTAATTCTTAGTAAACTTGACCTTTGACTCTGTACTTGGTTTGCTCCTTTTTGCCTCTACACCAAACCTCTTTACCAAAAATAACCGATCTACAAGCTCACAACGCTGTAGATGTGCTATTTTCGGCTAATGTTCCCCTGAGATAGGAATGCTTCATGGGTTCAAGTGGTTCATGTAAAAACGAAAAGTAAAAAAATAAGAAAAACGGTTTCTATCACACAAAGATTTGGTAGCCCCCCTGTAGTAACTCTGAGGACCCGCTAGGGGTCCCGGACCCCCTGTTGAAGACCCCTGCTCTAATTTCTGCCAGTGTGACACAGACAATGTTTGCATCCCAAAGCTTAAAGGCATACTAACTGTTTACATAACAAAACAATAAATACAATTTTACCCATCATTTCACACTATACCCTCAGTTATCAGCCACTGGAGTAGTGTGGTGGTGTTTACCTGCAGAAACACTTAACAAAAAAGTGTACCCGTCGAAAATGGCTTGTTTTGACCACTGTACAAGTTTTTCTCAAGATCCCATCATTGGGGCGGATGCACGTCCATTTTTTGGGGCCTACGTCATATCCGTCCATTACCTTTTTAACTCATTGGCCGCCATTATCGCATTAACGCGATCTAATAAATAGCGCGCTTGGCCGCCAGGATCGCGTTAATGCGATCTATGGTCTTTATTGATCTTTATGCTCTGATCACGCTATTCTGTTATGAATCAGGCTAAGTTTCAGGTTCCACTTACTTCAACCACCACTGCATCCGGTTCCATGACTTGGGTTCCGTTTTCGGTTTTACATTTCCCCCCCGTCATTTTCGACCATAATAGGGAAACAAACGGTTTTTCACACGCTATGAAAAACGATCGGAGACCTCCCCTCCTATAATCTATGGTCTGGGTGACGAACAGTCATCCCCGTTGTGTATCACAAAGTAATTTTCGCCGATAACAGAATCTGAGACATTTCACTTCCGGTTCATGTGTTTCACTGTGTGAGTGGGTCTGGGAGGGGGCGAGTGTGTCAGCGAGCCGATCAAGCTTGGTATGTGCTGCTCTCTAGTGGTGGAACGATCAAAACGATTCAAGTGTCAAGCTAGTATTTGAGCTGGGGACCCCCTACCATGACAAGCACTTGAAATTGTAGGAGTTGAGGCATTAAATTTAGTTTGACTCAGTTCCTTTGTAAATGTGCAGATGTTTGCTGTTGAGTGAGAAAACAATGTCGCACATTAAGCTAATCATCTGGGGACCCCCCAAAATAATTTGGGGAACCCCCTGCGGGGGCCCTCTTCTCTCTTAGACTTTCTATATGTGAATTAAATAACAAAATAACGAAACAAAAAAACACGAAAATCGCTGGCAAGGGCTGCTATGAACGAGGTTTTAACTCTGGCAGTCAATGAGTTAAAGGGTCCTAGGATCATTCCTAAGTTGCGTTAGAGCGCCCCTTGTGGAAAAATAAATACATTGAAAAAAACGTAGATTCTCGTTTATGGCACTCAACGGGTGTATTTGCAAAATGTAGATTCTCGTTTTTGTGTTAATATGTGTTAATTAGCTTTTGGAGGAGCTGAAAACGGGGAGAGAGGAGGAGCGAGCATACATCAAGTGTATCCTTCATTGTCTCCTTTTGCAGACGTTGTTTTCATTGGGAATGTGTGATGTACAAATTCTTCTCTACATCAGTGGTTCCCAATTATTTCGGGGGGAGTTTTCTACCTCAACACGAGTCAACAGTAAACAAACCAACATACAGTACAGCATAAGTGTATACAGGGTAACTGCACATTTCTAAAGTGACAATTTAAGGACTTTTAACACATTCATTGCCAGGTATTAATTAATTAATTAATCCGCCACTGCCAGCGGTTTTACCATATTTTGACGATCCACAGATTTTTTTTCCACCGCGGATGTAAACAAACGATGTCTCGGTGGAAAGACGAGTCTCTTCTTTCCACTGGAAAAAAAACCATTGTGACCGTTCTGTAGTTATCGGCAGTTGAATATAGCTTGTTTTCACCAAAAACCCAATCTGAGAAAAGAAATCCGAGATAAATGTATTTTTATAAATCTGATAACATTGTAGCAGATGGGGTGAAAATGTTTTAGATGACGTCCTAAACGTCCGGGTGTATCCTCCTCTCGAAATCAAGGCATCATTCATAGGTTGGCGAAAAGCACCCTCTAGCGCAGAGGTCTTCAACAGGGGGTCCGCGGAGGTACTGCAGGGGGTCCGCAAAATTGTTGTTTGATTAAAAAATATTTTTGTTTTTAAAAACTTTAAAAACTTTTTATTTTATTTTTCTTCAAAAATGTCAATTTGTCCTTAAACATGACATTTTAATAGCTTAGTATTGAATGCACAATAACATGGTATGTTTATACATATTTTGTAGAGAAAGGTCAGTGGCGTCAGTTGGCGTCAAAAGCTAAGGTATGGCAAGGTTATGGGTTGCCAACTCCCAGAGATTAAAATAAGGGACACCTATCCTTTTTGTTAGGGGGTCAAACCCCCCAAAACCCCCGAAATGCATAGAAAACTATGCATTATACCTATAACACAATTCAAACACAATGGCCTTACACCTGCATTAGGCTACTATTCATGATTTTTTTCCCTTTCTCTTCTTTTTTTTTTCTGGAGCCAAGGTATGGCACCTGCCATACTTTGGCTCCAGAAAGGTCCCCCTGAGAAAGGTCCTTTTGCACACCTACTGGGACAACTCGTGCGTATGAATGAACAGGCAACCATTTTTCATGTTTATTTATATAAAACACAATTTTATACATAAATATACGATATATGTGGTAGCCTACCCCCTATCCTACGAGGTAGGGGGTCCCTGCTCCATCACCAGATCATTTTGGGGGTCCCTGACCTGAAAAGGTTGAAGACCCCTGCTCTAGCGTAATCACTAAAAACTCCGGATGGCACGTAATATTACGTCATTCGCGGTCATGCACATCCGCAGTGAACTAGCAGGAGAAGCTCGCGTTGCAAGGAGTGGAGGAGGAGTGGTTATATCGCAGGTGAAAGTGAAAACATGTCTAAAAGAAAGACATTTTGAGACATTTTTTCACTTTTCACCTGCGATATAACTACTCCTCCTCCACTCCTTCCAACGCAAGCTTCTTCTGCTAGTTTACCGCAACCTTTTTTTATAAAACGACTCCGTCGACTCTGCATTAAACCCGCAACTCTGAGTCGACTCAATAAATCAGGGGACAGCCCTAGTAATATAATAAAATAATAAAATTAAAAAGGCTTAAATGGTCCGGGCTGCTCCAGTGGGGGTCTGCTCATAATTCCGACGTCCCATTATTCCCACATCCCAATAGTCCGACAAACGTTAAGTTAGTGTGAGGTTAGGTAGGGTTAGGGATAGGGTTAGTTATAATGGAGCCAGTTGGACCAACGGGAAATGAAGCGTCGCCACCGCTTCATTTCATTTTTATTTAGTTTTCAACACAAGAAAAGGGTAGTCGACAAAAAATTAACACTGCACCAGAAGCAGCACAGCAGTTATGAGAATACTATCACGATATAGTGCCTTAACCTTTTAACCAAAAAAATAAACCTTTTGTTTGACCAAAAAATATCACTTGTCCTCACTTGCCCTAATCGTCAAGTAAAACGTCATGATGGTGACAGCCCAAGCCATCAGTAGACATGACCCTGTGTGACCCGGCTGTCACTAACCCTGATAGTGTGTCACCACCTAAAGCTCCGTAATGTCACACCACACATGACACTGTTGATCCATATGACACACACAAAACTTAATGTCTCTAAAATGTACACAGATTATAGAGTTCTTTTAGATTAACAATATTACATATTTCAAATTGCCTTGACAATGACTGTGGACCATATTGGGAGTAAAGCTGACCCATATATCGTCACTGCCGGGCAGAAACCGCTTATCTCCATATTTATAACTTTTTGTGTTCTTTCGTATATTAATGCCCTACTTGATCATATGACAGCGTCACACAATAAGCTTGAAAAGCGTGAAGAGATGCGCTTTGAGCTTGTAAATCTGCTACATTTGCTAATTTTTTATTTGATTTGTGAAAAGTAACATACATCGGCCTTTTTTAACTTGTGTCCCAATTTTTAACCCCTTTCCCTATTTTGGTCATGTCATTATAGACAAAGATTTTCATAAATGTTCATAAGCGTAAAAAAAAGGGTGGGAAAAAAGTATTTTGGAAGAGTTTTTGAATAGGAATTAAGAGGTTACGTTATAATAAAGTTCACTTCATGTGTATTTTATATTGACTTGTTTGCTTGTTCATTGTCTAATCCTCCTAATTCTCCAAACCTCTATCCGTCTGTCTAAACCGCATTCTTTCTGTCAGACCGGGTTATTATCCTCAGTGTGTTCAGCAATTGATCTGAAGTTGCACTTGGGCAATGATCATTACCATGTGCAGACACTCAGGACTGATATTTTACTAATGATACTTTTCCCAAATTCAAGCTGTTTATTAGCGTTTTTTGGAAACTGTTTAACTCTGTTGTTACGGTTCCCCCAGGCTACAGTATGGGATGTACTCTGTTAGCTCTTGGTGCTGCTAACAACGTTGGCGCCGTGTTTACTCATTGACATCGATACAAGAGCACAGCACAACGGAGCAGAGCGTCGGGTCCGTGATGACATGCAGCAGAGCGTTGGGTCCACGGACCCCCAAACGGTCCGTGACGCATTCGCTGGGGGTCCGCGATTCCGGTTCTGCGGACCCGAAGCATTCGCTGGGGGTCCACGACTCTGGGTCCGCGGACCCGAAGCATTCGCTGGGGGTCCTCGACTCCGCAACGACCTGCCTTACGGCTGCAGAGAAAAACTTCTCTGTGAATCACAACGTGTGGACCTGAACTGTGTGTGTGTGTGTGTTGTAACTGTCGCAGCTAAGTAGACATCGACCAGGAACACACGCCTTGCCCATACATAACTAAAAGTCTGCAAATACTTTGCCTGCGCACTTCCCCGGGTAATGCAGCATTTGCTGGGGGTCAACCTGCCTAAAAAATATATAGGAAGTCAGCACCATTCACCTGAATGGTGCTAATAGTTGCCACTACTACTTTGTTTAGGCATGTTCAGCAATATAAATGCAATGCATGTACACGGCGCATAACCCAAAGTAAAATACTGCAAATACTTTGAGTGTGCATATCCCCGGGTATGGACTAGTTACATTTAAATGTTCTTTTCATTTATGTTTATTTATTTTGTTTATTATATGCTTAACTCTTTCAATGCCATGCTTATTTATGGAATTTTGGCTCTGAGTGCCACAGCAAAATTCATTGTAAAAAAAAAGTGCTTAGGAGCCGAGATACAGCCTTTTTCAGTAAGTAGTTAAACAAAGAGTGGCACACGGGGCGTCAGGCCACGTGACGTCTTTGACGTCATGTGGCACTGGATGAGTTAAGTGCACTTTGGTGTGACCATTGTTATGGCAGACCTCTGAACAGTGTTTGTGCCACATTTGGTGTGGATTGGAGAAATGGTGCGCCTGTGGCCCCCAGGGGCCCCTGGCATGACTATTGTAATGACAGACCCCTGAACAGTGTTTGACAAGTGATGAGGATTGGAGCAACCTTTCGCCTCGCAAGTCTGTATGTTACGTTTGTGACGTCCACCTTCCACCCATTAGGTCATTTTAATATAGGATAGGATAGGGGTCAAAACATGGATAATGGGTGGTCTAGGACCGGTTCTACCGAAGATATAAAATTATTTAGGAAGATCCGCCACCCCAATTTTCGCCAGGTGTGAAATGGTACACAAAGTCTTTATTGGTGCTAGATCTCGCAAGAGTGTGTCGCTGGGACAGAGAAAAGGTAGATAACGAGGTAGATTCTCTCCTGGTGTATCTCTCTGGAAAAAAAGCCATTTTAGTGAATGTTGGGAAGATTGTGTGGCTTGTGGCGATTGGGTCCAATATTTGGTTCAGTGACCATGGGGCTATAGAATCGTTCAGAAGCTGTGCTCACGTTCAGTACTCCCATTGGATTTAAAGGTAGGGTAAGTGGTTTTCTTTGGTTAGAATATGTGTTAAATAGCTCTATATTCTGATAGTATTCATTCCTCTAAAGTGTTTGTTCAGTAGTCTCCTTGTCTCTCCAGCTCTTTATTAAACAGAAAATGTATGTTCAGGTCGGGATATCAATTTTATCCAATCAGGATAGAAAACTCAGGGTAGAGATAGGCTACAGATTAAACAATTGAAATTGGAACTGATTGCACAAATAAATTAGCAGATTTTTCTGGGAACTGGAACACTAAAATTGAAGCTGATAAATGGGTACTCTCTCCTGATTGGCTGAAATGTTGCAACCCACCTGAAAATGTATTACTATTTTCTGTTTACTAAAGAGTTGGAGAGATATAGAGCTTTAACCTTTTAACATTTTTTTGTTTTTGTTTTAACCAAAAAATATCACTTACCCTATACCTAATAGACTCCAACCTACTTCCGGTCTCCTAAAGAGGTGGGGCCACCTACGTCACGCAGATACAGGAAGTAAATGATGACAGATGACGGTTCTTGCTCTACTAATTTTCTCTGGTTCTATGCTAACCAGAGAAGGGCATTATTTTTCTACCTGTTGGTCATGTCAAACACAGCTCCCTTTGTGAGGTGACGAGGGTCTTACGGAGGTGACGGCAGCATGGCCGCCATTTTGTCTCCTGACAACCTGCTCCATGTGCTGCCGAGGAGCAGGAGGAGAGGGGAAGGATTAATGAAGTGGATTGTGGGTAAATCAGCGGCGGCGGATCGGCAGAGCTGCAGATTTTTTAGTTGGGAGTTTGGCCAAGGATAGCATGATGGCAGAACCCCCTCCCCTCTCTATCCCTCTCTAGCCCCCCCTTCTCTTTACCTTTTCTGGATTGGGGCATGCACTGGAACATCTTTAAAGCGTTCGGCTGCCGTGTTAAGTGGTCAGATGGGTGGGCCGCGTGCATTTTCAGAGCGTGTTTATTTTAATGATCAATCGATTGTGTTCCGGCTTGGATCGACGGAATTAACACAGTATTCCTGTTTACCGGTATCACAAAACAACTCATTTTTCAAGGTTTTAAAGAAAATAATAACTTGTAATTATTTCTTTTTTTTAACATAGGCCTTTATATATATTTATATTAATGTTATATTATTAAAATCTTAGTGTTTGAAAATCACTGCCTTAGAGTCAGGGATGGCATGACGGCAGCACCCCTCCATACCCCTCTCCTCTGCACCATAGAGATAAGCCTGGCAACAACACACACACACACACACACACACACACACACACACACACACACACACACACACACACACACCATGCTTAAAACATGTAAATTATATGATGGGATGCTCTGTGCCTCACAGCCTCACACCGTGTGTGTGTGTGTGTGTGTGTGTGTGTGTGTGTGTGTGTGTGTGTGTTGCATCAGCCAAATGAATTGTCACGATCAGATGATGCGTGAAATGAGCTGCAGATTCCACCGTACAGCCACAAACGCCTTATTACTATTACTGTACCTTATTACTATCATTATACCTTATATACCGTACCTTATTACTATCACTTTACCTTATATACCTTACTACTGTACCTTATTACTATCACTTTACCTTATATACCTTACTGCTGTACCTTATTAATATCACTTACCTTATTATTATACCTTATTACTATGAATGCACCTTATTACTATCTCACTATACCTTATATACCTTATTTCTACTCCGTATTATACCTAAATAATTAAACTGGTTTAAAAATGATTTTAAAGTGTTTAAAGTTTGTGCGTGTGTGCACGCGCATGTGTGCTTAACCCATTAAGACCAGGAACGCATCTGTGTCATTTTAATGTCTTTGGCTATTCAAAAGCAGATCTACAAGCAGATAACGCGGCACCGAGTGCCGCGCTATGAGCTTGTAGATCTGCTTTTTTTGTATCGTGAAACATTTAGCAAATCTTTGAATAATATATTTTTTTAAAGCGAACATTTGTAACTCAAATCTTTGCTTCTGGGGGGTCCCTGGAACAACATATTTTGAGATGGGGTCCGCGCTCAAATAAATATCATTTTGCTGGTCCTTGACATGAAAAAGGTTTGAGAACCTCTGATATTATAGCAACATAAGTTTTTTTTAAAAACTGCAGATATACAAACTTTGTGCGGCACTCGGTGAGCTTGTATATATGCTATTCTTGAACAGTCAAAGAAATCTTAAAATGACACACAGATGCGTTCCCGGTCTTAATGGGTTAAATAATCGCAGAAGTTTATTTCAAGTGTAACTTTGTCATGTGTGCATTGAGCCTTTTGTGTGCGTTAGGTGAGGGTGTTGTGAGTTCTGGTGTGTGGGTGGGAGAGGTGGAGGGTGGGGGGCATACAGAGAAAGTGGACGTTTTTGTAAGCTCCGATCTGATCGACAGGCAGCGGTGGCATGCATATAAAGAAAATGGTGTGTGTGTGTGGTGGGGGATGGGCGGATGGTTGGATGGGGGAATTAAGGCTTGGCATTATGACAAGCTAGAATGTCAGGAGAGAGGGCTGGCGCCTTCCTTTTTAACCTACACACACACACACACACACACACACACACACACACACACACACACACACACACACACACACACACGCTGACATACTTTTGGATAGGATGGCGCACGCTGTACATAAAATGCATTAAAGGCACAATAACAGCAGTGGAAGCTACACACACTTCTGTTAGGACCCTTAAACTGGGGGCCCAACAGAAACCTCCAAGATTGTGTGTTTATTTTTACAACAAGTGAGGGTGGGGGGATGGGGGGGGGAGGTGTTAGGTAAGGAGGCATATTTGGGGGGGGGGAGTGGGGGAGGGGCACATAATACACACACCTCTCCTTTGTGGCGCGAGCATACACACACACACACACACACACACACACACACACACACACAGCTGTAGCAGAATGCAGAGAGAGGCCCTGTACATCCCTTCATCATTCTACCCCCTTTTTTGGAAGGAGGGGGGTAATGCCTAATTTATGTGTGTGCTTGTGTAGATTTGCGTCACATCTTCGTTTTGCTTAAAGGGCCCAGAACACTTTGGTAGAGGTCTGGGTTGAGTTGTTTCTGTTTATTTCACTATTTGAAGATCCGGATCTGCGGATCCAGTTTTCTTCCTAATAAAAATGGCAAAATCAACAGGAAGTTGACATTTTTATAAAAAATAAAAAAACAATACTAGGTTTTGTGGTGTTCTATATTGTCAGAATCAGCTTTGTTTGTGATTGTTAACGTGCTAAATGAGTGAGTGACATTGAGAGCTGTTTCACCGTATGATGAAAGGCAACGAGGAGAATATTTTGAATGATCAATTTTTAATCAATGGAGCAATTATTTTTTATTTCTTGTCCACCTTTGGAGTTACATCATGGCAAGGTAACTACACAAACCCAAACCTCTACCAAAGTGGTCTTGCCCTTTAAGCCATGCCCCCCCCCCCCCCACACACGCTTACAGATCATCACTCTTTTACAGCCAAATGTCGGGTAAAAACCTTTTTTTTTTTCATACGTTAGCGCCCTACTTTATCATACAAGGCTGTCGTGCAAAAAGGAGTGAAAATAGGCGATCGACAAGCTCACAACACGCCGCGACGCTGCGTGTTGTGAGCTTGTCGATCGGCTATTTTCGCTATTTCAAAATGTTTTTTTAAATAATCATTACAAAAAACGGAACCGTTTTGGACGTACAAGGTTTCCACTCCCAACGATATATCCAAACCCCAAAAGTATTTACAGGTATTGTGTGTGTGTGTGCGTGTGTGCACGTCGCTGTAGAATTCTTTTTTGAGTTTGAACTCTCTCTGGTGCTGCGACCGACTTCGGACAGACGAGAGGCTCAAATGTACGTTATAGAAACGTGAAGCGGTGACAAAACCATGTTGTTCTAGTCTCAAATTGTTCCTCCCTCCCCTCTCTCCCCATGCCTCTCGCCGTCTGCTTGCGTCTGCGTGTGTCTCTCTCTCTCTCTCTCTCTCTCTTTCCCCCTGGTTGCTGCTGTGTTGGCTGGCACTGTGCCCAAAGCCGCCAGGCTGTGTGTCCTTGAGTGCGCGTGTGCAAGGTTTTTTTCTTTTCTTATGTGTTTGTGTGTGTGTGTGTGTGTGTGTGTGTGTGTGTGTGTGTGTGTAAGAAGCCAGGGCTTGGGAAGTGGAGGGAGGGGTATGTATTTTTTTGTGTTTTTGCCAGAGTGGGAGGGGAGGGAAGGGGGTGTAGGCGGGGGCATCGGGTTTGGGGTGGGGGGGGGGGTAGGCGTGGGGGCAAAGGGGGCTCTATAGGAGAAGAGAGCCACTGTTATTTTTTCTTGCATTAGCAGCTGACTGAAACAGTCATTATATTTTGTAAAAAAAGACGAGATGGGGGGAGGGGAGGGGACCGACACACACCGCCAAGCCCCCCCCACCATCCACCCACCCCCTGATTGGGGGGGGGGGGTTGGTGGGCGCGGCCGCCCACCAACCCGCCCGCCCGCTGTGCGGCGCGTCCGCAGAGCCTCTCTGCCTTCCTTCTCCTGTCTCTCATTAAGGGGAGGTGGAGACACAAGCGGAGAGGTTGCACTAGGGTGTTAACACTCCTTTTTGTTCTCAGCAAATGGAGACCGCCGCTGTGACTCTCTCCCCTCGAAGCCTGATGTAGGCTTCGTCGTGCGATGGTGTTGTTCGCCCCCGCTGCCCCCCAAAATAGCCGACGTACAAGCTCACAACTCGTGAGCTTGTACGTCGGCTATTTTGGGGGGCCGAACGGCACTGTCGCGCGGCGGACCACAAATTATGCATCTGCCTCCGCAGTGCCGCATCACAAATGAATCTCAGACGTACTGTGTGTGTGTGTGTGTGTGTGTGTGTGTGTGTGTGTGTGTGTGTGTGTGTGTGTGTGTGTGTGTGTGTGTGTGTGTGTGTGTGTGTGTGTGTGTGTGTGTGTGTGTGTGTGTGTGTGTGAACCATCAATCTCCATGATTCAGAGAAAAGGGGGGCAACAGTCTCGCCATCATTAAGATAATTGTCCTACATTTCGTTTTTGTCTTCTTCTTATAAGAAAAGAAAAGGAAATATCTGCTTGAGATGTTGAATGTTAGAGATGTTTTTTTTTTTCAGAACGACAGTGTCGAATAGATTAGGATGGTGCCAGCCAGCCAGTGCACAGATAATACCAAGAGATGAGGGGAGGCGATACAAGCGGCACCACAAGGAATAATCCGCTAATAGGGAAGTGATTAAGCGATAAAAGGAGGCCAATTAAATCTCTATTTGAAATTCCAATCGAGGGATGCCTCAGTCAGCGACAAAAAAGAAAAGAAAAAAAGAAACCAACTACATTTTGGTTTAGGTCTGATGGATGGATGGATGGTTCGTTCTAGGTTGTAGGTGCATTATGTATAGTGCCCTAGCCGTAGAATACGACTCTCGTAGATGTATTTTATGATTCTTACATTTTCAGAGAGTCGTAGACACTATTCCCCATGGCCAACTGAACTTTCAGCTCCTAGCCTGTCCGGGGTCCAAACATGTACAAATGCAAAAATAAAGGTGCTTACCCCCACGCCCCAAATGTTAACTAACTGTCAGGAGTTCTAGTGCAATGTAATAATCCATATTCTTCAATAAAGAAGTGTTTTAATGCCGTCTGTGGCCGATTCTGTCGGAAATTCACAATCGGCGGTAGTGACGAAGCGTATCCGTAAATACAAAGAATTTAAACAGGAAGTCAACGAGGGGCGGAGAAGACGGACGGCTAAAAAAAGGGCAATTTTCTTCGAATTTTCTCATTATGCTTTCAACTACGCGTCCCTACCGGTTGGAAGGTGCACTTTGATACATTAAGAAAAAAAGAAAATGGCCGTGATGAGATTAAAATGCTTTTTATTTTATTGGGCAGTGGTGGCCTAAAGGTTAGAGGAGCGCCCTCGTTGCCGGAAGGTTGCCGGTTCGAATCCCCGGACCGGCAGGAAAAATCTGGGTGGGGAAGTGAATGTTCACCACTTCCCCAACACCGCTGAAGTGCCCCTGAGCAAGGCACTGACTGAACCCCAACTGCTCCAGTGGAGCTGCTTAGTGGCCAACAGTATAAGACTGTGGTTGTACTAGTCAGCTCCCAGGTTTTAATGTGTCTGTCTGTCTGTGTGTTTCTATGTGCAGGGCGTTGCTGAAAATGAGCACTTGTGCTCAGCTACTACCCTGGGTAAATAAAGAAAAAAAAAAGAAAAAAATTGAACAATACGGACGATACGGGTACTTAGACCTGGGCGCTTTAACTTTTGCGCTTTGGGGTAAGCACTTTATATTTGAAATCTGAACGTTTATTGAGATGTACTGGTTGTAAATGTAAGATGTAAAAAAAAACAGCAACAAGTAGCGCATGACGCTTGTGACAGACGAGCGCCATGTGAACCATGGCTAGATCAAGAACGCTCATCTGTTAAATTCGGCACAAGTCTTCAGAAAACGAATGTAGCCTACAACCAATTTAGAATTTTTATGCCATCTTTACTAAAGACACATGTGGAAACGTGTGGTTGACTTTGCCATACAACGTTCGGAAACGGGTCAAGAAGACCCCGCAGCAATTCTGGATGAAAATGATGTTCGTCTGATGCGCTTTGGTGATGTGGATCTGACTATGACCAACAGCAGTGAGGTTTCTGTCTCTGCCTGACTGTAATATAGGCAACAGTGTACAGTACAGTACAGGCCAGGGTGTGAGCGTGTTTTGAGCTACAGTCTGATTATATTGTAGCCTATTAGCTACTGTATGTGTACAGTCAGCCTGCACGTGAAATTCAATCATTTATTCTGTGCGTAATTAATACCAAGCGCAAGCGCCAATCGTGCATTATGCTACATCAAAAGTGCGCGAGTGACATCTCCTCATCTGTCTGCATTGGTGTGTAAAGTAACTGTACTCAAGTACTGTAGGCTACTTAAGTACAATTTTGAGGTATTTTTTACTTTACCAGAGTATTTCCAATTTTCAGTACTTTTACTTCTACTCCACTACATCTCAGAGGCAAATATTGTACTTTTACTCCACTACAATTATTTAACAGCTTTAGTTACTTTGTAGATTTTGATTATTAATACAAAACATACATTAACCCTATTTAAACTTTGGCTATTTGAAAATAGCCGATCTACAAGCTCACAACGCCTGTCGATGCGACGCACTGTTGTGAGCTTGTAGATCTGCTATTTTCAAAAGATTTTTGATACATTTTATACATATGAATATGATACCTTGTGAAACGTGACATTCTGCATGAGTAGCCTATACTTTCTACTGTAAGTATATTTTGATGCCAATACTTTTGTACTTTTACTCAAGTACATTTTGATTACCAGGACTTTTACTTGTAACAGAGTATTTATTTAATTTAATTTAATTTTACTCAAATAAAACATTTGAGTACTTTTTCCACCACTGTCTTATTATTAATTATTATGACATTATTTTGCCATAAATGAGCATGCCTTGATTCATAGACTATAAGTGTTGCTCTCTCTATCTCTCCATTTGGTATTATAATGACCATGTGCGAATGCACGATGACGTCATCATTTCTCAAAACCTCCGAATTACGTGTCCACACAGATCCACTGAACCGGATCTTTTGGAAAACCTTCACTTATTTATCCGTTTAGAAAATTCTCTGTTTTAGCAGCCAAAAACACCATTTAGGATTACTGTAATTATAGTAAGCTCACATTTCATATAACACACACCATACACTAAGAACTCCTGTAACTTTCATTAGCCCCCCAAAAAAAAAAAAAATGTACATACGATATATATCACGGGACGATATATCGGCACACCCCTAGTTCAGTGTCTTGCACAAGGACACTTCGACACTAGTCTCGCGTAGAGTCTCGCATAGCCAAACAACTATTCCTCAATCTCCGAATGCCGCTGTACATGGAGCCTGGAACTACACCTCCCAAAAGCAGTAAACTGAAGCTGTCAACCGTTCGTCATTTCCATTCACAAAAATATATTTTAAATGAATTGAATTTCCATTTCTGATAAGCAGCAAGATATATAGGCTTCTATTATTTTTATTTATATTAGTACAAACATTGCGTGGCTGTAAAGACAAAACGGAAGCGGGGAGGAATTGTCACATCCTCTTTATCCCGGATCATTTTCAGACCCTCCGTAGCTCTTGATTGTGTGAACATTGAAGTGAACATTTTAACACCCATTTTTGCTTCTGGTGGTCCCTGGCACAAAATATTTTTGAGATGGGGGTCCACAGCCAAATACATATAATTTTGGGGGTCCTTGACATGAAAATGTTTGTTGGTTTGGTCAGTGGTTCTCAAAGTGGGGTCCGGAGGTCCTTGAGGAGGTTCCAGGGGTTCCCCAGCTAAATAATTGATAATTAGGAACCAAATGGACCCTTGCAGGTCTGTAACTTTGAGAGTGTACAAATGGAATCAAATGGACCCTTATGGGCAAATTGATGCTAATCTGGGACATTCTGTCACTTTCATTTAATATCTGTAGACAATCAGAGGTAGAGCATGTTGGCTTTAAAGGTATATTTCACTTTCAAACGTGTTTGGGGTCATTTTAACATCTACTCAGTTTTTTTTAACACCCCAGACAGTTTTTAAGTTGCTTGATTCAGTATTTAGATATTTGATATCCATTCTAACAGACACGCCCCCTTCGTATACAAACCCATTGTAACATACTAGAGGGTCGGGGCGCTGCGCGCCACTTTCCGCTGCGCAGGGCTTTGTGCTTGTTGGTCCCTCCGTGTCCCTCTCTCTGTATGTATTGTGGAGTCTCGCTAGGAGACCGCCTGGCAGGTAAGCGCCGCACCATGGGGAGACAGTGGATGAGAGGCAGAGAGAGGACCAGAAGACAGCGCTGCAGCCTAGGCCGCGTCATCGAGGGGCGGTACCTTCCAATCTACCTCCTCGATCAGCCCCAACTCAGCGCACCTGTGTGACAGGCCGGGCGTTGGCTACAAACACTCTCTTCTCTCTCTCTCAGTAGTACTGACTCTCCATGGTGAACAGACGGGCGCCAGGCGGTAAGCGAAACACTCCACTATTTCCCTTCCTAAACTCTGTGTTGTTAAGTGAAATGACCGCTAAAGCTTGTGTCTTTTGTATGTTATAGGCACCGTATGGAACGTTTAAAAAAGACCCTATTTTGATGACAGAACGGGGCCTTGGACCTGGGGAAAGGTCTTCCCCCTAAATGACCTAACGGTGTAAACAATGCTCTCTGAGCTAAAGGTGTGAGCCGGCGCTTCACTGCCCCCCCCCCCTTGAAACCGTATCAAACAATGCCTGAATAATTGATGCCTGAACTGAGCCCCAACCCTGGGAAGAACCTTTGTTGACAATTATTCACCATGCTTAGATACTCACCTGTTATGATTTGAAACGTTATGCAGTGACTCTGTGCCATTCATTGAATAAAACACCCATATTTGGGCTTGTACCACCACTGTCTGACTCTTGGCTTTGATCGATACCCCACAGTATTAACTCTTTGACTGCGGACGACGCGATAACGCGTCAAGTGCTACTTTGTCCAGTTGGCCGTCGACGCGTTCGACGCGCTGGACGCGCGTTCATTGTTTAATCTCTGATTGCGCTATGCTGCTTAATATTCAATGTTATTCTCGAGTTCCACTTACTTCACGGACATCTGCATCCGGTTTCATGACCTGGATTCCGTTTCCGGTTTTTGATTCTTTTCCCCAGTCATTTTCGTCCAAAATAGGTAAATAAACGGTCTTTCACACGGTATGACGGACAAACGGACAGTTTCTCTTCTATAATCTATGGTCTGGGTGACGATCAGTCATCGCCGTCGTGTATCACATCGTAATTTTGGCGATCAAAACAATCTGGGAGGACGTCACATCCGTTTTCATGTTTTTCCCTGTCTAATCTATCAAGAAGGGTGAGAGAGACCCAACGACCTGATCAAGCAGTCATGTGCTGCTCTCTAGTGGCGGATTTGTCCTGGGTCTTTATATTATGTGCCCTTAAATTATTTTCATGAGAAAAATTCAAAATATAAAAATAAAAAAACACGAAAATTGCTGGCACTGGGGGAGTACTTTATGAAAATACTCTGGCAGTCAAAGAGTTAACACAAGAGAAAAAATAAAAATAAAATACATGGGGGCCCCCCTGGGGGTCCGCGGACCCCCTCGCGGAACCCCTGGGAGTCTTGGGAGCCGCGCGAAACATCGCGGAACCCTTCAGACCCCATATAGATCCACCGTCTTGCTCCGTGTGGCTTTAGTTTTTTCATGAACCTGCTTGCTTGTTTCTGGCGCTTGTTTTTCTCCAACCTGGCATCCTGACTGACTGGCGAGTCGGTTAGGGTGACTGTTAGAGGCGCGTAGACGCTGCCGCGGGTAACTAATTATGTATTGTTTGGGAATTGCATGGCACGAAAATGAAGGCCATATTAGCGTGAGTGTGGTGGGATAGAGACATGAGCAAACAAAAAGGTAAGCAAGAGCGGGGGTTGAAGCGAAGGGCTCGCGTCTGTTGTGAAGCTGGAAAGATTTCAATGGCGGGCGCGTCGTGTTGGCTCGGGGTGCTTTGGTTTCGCTCGGCGGTGCCCATGCTAAAGGGAACGAAAGGGTGTCCCCGTAATGTGGTCAGTTTGTGCTGGGTGCAATTAATTATGCTCCGATGAGGCAAATGTGTACCGGCAATGAAAAGTAGCCTACGCCACCCGTAAATTAGTCGTGCACGTTGTGGCTTGTCTTGTAGTGACATGTGATATGTTGTTGTTGTGTTTAGTCCGAAACAATGCGAGGGGAAATGAATGCTAATGGAAGCTGGGACTTTTGTCTAATGTATAATAGGATGTCCTTGGTTCTGGTGACTGATATTGTCCTCCTAATGCGTGAGCAGACCGTGCTTTTCAATTACTTTTTTCTTTGTTGGGGGTGGGGTGGAAAAAATGTGTAATGAAAAAATAAAATAAAATAAATGAAAAAAGTAATTGAAAACAACACAGTGACAAGGAAGTGTGTTTTCAATGAATGCATCATGGTTAAAATGGAGTTTGAAGTTACAATGGGTTTGTATAGGAAGGGGGCGTGTCTGATAGAATGAATATCAAATATCTAAATACTGAATCAAGGAACTTAAAAACTGGCTGAGGTTTTCACAAAAGCCTGAGTAGACGTTAAAATGACCCCAAGCATGTTTGAAAGTGGAATATCCCTTTAACCCATGCACAACATTGAAGCTGTTGGCAAGAAATTCTACAGAAGTCAATCAAAAGCTTCATTAGAACAAATGTTTATGCCAGTAGCTAGGCCTGTCACAATTATCAGATAATCTAAATTGCCTAATAGCAATTATTTTGCATAATCACCATAATCATTTCCATGTTGAAACATTTTCATACTTTTTCAAAATGTTTCCAAAATGTTTTTTTTCCTTCACAGCACCAGGAGATATCATTTTTCGAAGATTTAGACTCCCATCCACTTCCTGGTTAACTTCTTACTTTAAAAGCCTGTATCTCGGCTCCTGTGTACTTTTTTTTTTTACTATGTATTTTTGGCAAAACATGCTATTTTCAACTGGCTGCAACTACAGTATGGATTGCCGAATGTTAATTTTTTTTCTTCTCGATTCTACGAGACCCCCTGTGAGTGTAATGAGAGGATCACCGTGAGGACGGTGATCACAGATTTTCTTTTTTAACGATTGAAAAAATCGTTAAATACGTTTTAAAAAACCTCTGGCACTCAATGTGTTAATGGTAAACTTAAATGGCAATTGTGACAGCCCTACCAGTGGTTTGATTTCAATGACATGGCTCTCGTCTCTCGAGACATGACGAATGTTCAAGTGCTTCCGTCATACAGTCTGGAGCAACAGAAGCTCTGAAAATGATCTGGGGGTAAAGCGGTGTGCCTCCTCCCCGCTTCCGTTTAGTCTTTAGTGTAGGAGGTGTAGTTACAGACTATGAAGCATTCAGGAGGTGTAGTTCCAGTCAGACTCTATATAACATTCAGGAGGTGTAGTTACAGACTCTATATTATGGAATGCCAAACCTGCCGTATCTAGATATAAATACATAAATAAATAAATAAATGAATTTATTAAGCAAGAAATGCTAAAATAAATAAATAATTGTGCAAAGAAATATGCAATTAAATATTGAAATGTATTCATTTATGTGACCATTTATGTATTTATTTATGTATTCATTTATTTTTATATTTATGTTTTTATTTATGTTTTTAATTATTTATGTATTTATTTATTCATTTATACATATATGTATTTATTTATGTATTTATTTCCTTATTTATTTAATTATTTATTTAAACATTTAATTATTTATTTATGTATGTATTTCCTTATTTATTTACGTATTTATTTATTTAATTATTTATTTAAACATTTAATTATTTATTTAAACATTTAATTATTTATTTAAACATTTAATTATTTATTTAAACATTTAATTATTTAATTATTTAATTATTTAATTATTTAAACATTTAATTAATTAATTATTTCATGCCGTATTTCATTGACGGTATGTTAATGAGGGGGCGTGTCTTGCCGTCCCATTCAGGCTTTAGCAATCAAACCCAGAGCGATCAAACACCAAAAAAATAACTTCCAGCCCATAGAGCTGGTCAGTGGTCAAATGTATTAATATTTTGTTGATGATGATAACTGCGTTTGTGTTCATAATAATTTGGTTTGATTTGTTAAATTAACAAATAACAATGAAAGCCATAATATATTTAAAAATATGAAGCAAAACTAAATAATATATAACAATAAATAAATGCTTGGGGATAATCCCCAACATGTTCAAAAAGGAATAGGAAGAAATGAAGACGTATTTACTCCTACCCCCTTCGTATATATCCTTCCTGATTCATATAAACAAATTTAAATCTATATCATAAATCCTATGATATCTGTATAAATTAAATATATATTTCAAAAAATCGTATACATATGATATTTACACACACATATTTATTACAGAGAAAACAGAACCGAATGTTTGTGCAATCATCACACAGTAGCCTACTGTTACTGTATGTATATTAAACATATATTCATCTGCAGTCATCCATCACACAGTTGTTCTATTAACACTTGCATGACTAAGCCATCAATATGACCGATTTTGAGAATTTAAAGTGGATTATCTTCTCTCATGAAGCTCTGAGAAAGTTCCCCTTTCATGACTTTTCCTAAATATTTGTTTCAAATCATCTCCGTTTTTTTTTCTTTCTGAAACGTATTATAAATATGAAATATATACCATATATGTGAGCGGGTACAGTGCTTTAGGCAGCAAGGGGGCATTTTTCATTTTTCATTTTATTACAGATTGTTGAAGTACAGAATATAAGCTTTCATATGATGTATCATTCATTGAAATTGGAACACATTTGAAGAAGATGTGATCATTTGAATCTTGTCATCTTTAATAGTCTAAACTGAGATAATCCCTTGTAAAGAATTTCCACTTTCTAGCACCTCTCAGCTCCAGGTAATGGGCGTGAACAATGGGTAATTTATTCAACCTAGCCACTCCTCTAACCACTCCCCCATTTTCGGATTTTTACTGTGGAAAGCAACTAAGTACATTTACTCAAGTACTGTACTTAAGTACATTTTTTTAGGTATTTTATACATAGGCTATTTGAAAATAGCCGCTCTACAAGCTCACAATGCGCATTGCAACGTGTTGTGAGCTTGTAGATCAGCTATTTTCAAACATTTGAGTACTTTTACTTTAGGTACTTTAAGTATATTTTGATGCCAATACTTTTGTACTTTTACTTTGCTTGAACGTAACATTTTGAGCACAGGCCTTTTACTTTCTATATTGTGGTGTTGCTACCACCAAGTGCTTCTTCCACCACTAAATTTGACCCACTGGTAGTCGACTATAGTCGAGGTTTACCTACTAATGATAAAGACACGCACAAGCTAGGTCCTGGATTAACTCCAACCTGGTGTTTGCACTCTCCATTTACAACCCGTACATCTACAGAAACGTTCAGATTTCAAATATAAAGTCCTTACCTCATGACAACGGATGTTACCATTCACTTCGGGTGGGTCTAAGTACCCGTATCTTCCATAAAAAGCATTTTAATCCGATCGGCGGCCATTTTCTCATAGAGTTATAACGTATCAGGAGTGCAATACCCCCCCCAACCGATACGGCCGGTTAGTTGAAAAAAAAAACGGAGAAGGCCATCAATCGGATCAAAATGCTTTTTATTTAACAATACGGAAGATACGGGTACTTATGAGGGCCCGTACATAATTATAACACCCGTGGTCATGAGATAAGAACTTTATATTTGAAATCTGAACGTTTATGTAGATGTACGAGTTGTAAATGGAGAAATGCAAACACCAGGTGTACGTTCTGCCATGACGCCTGGCGACGAGCTAACAATGCTAAAGCTCCTAGCCTCGTTACTCCACTGTTGTTTTGGCCACATCTTCAGTGAAATACTTCCATACGAACGTCGAGCGGCCTGTTGTTTAGCTGGGGCTGACCTCACCTAGCTGCTGTGTTCGCTACAATCTTATATTGTTTATACAACTAGATTCTGTCCCGAAAAAGACTAACGCAAATGGCCGCTTCCTAGCCCTGGTCCAGAGCGTTAGTGAGATTATTTGTATTTACTCCACTGCGCCCTCTACAGATCTGGACAATTTGAATTTACCATTAACCAAATCTGTAGAGGGCACTGTGGAGTAAATAAAAATAATTTCCGTCTTGCGGACATTTTCTGCCCAAAAAGTGTATTTTACAGAGTAGCTGGGGTGCTGAGAGGCTTCCCACCTCCGAGAATAGACTTTCAACAACACAAAACAGCCTTTGTTTCAGTGAGTAGCGAAATGGTTTTGTTTATTTTCACTACTCTTGAGTCTTCCAGGGCGTTAGAGGGAACTCACTAACGCTCTGGACCAGGGTCCACCGTGGTGAAGTTAGTTTCAGCCTCAGTTTGAATATTCACCCAGTGGATATTACTCCAGTAAAGTAAAATACCTCAAAATTGTACTTAAGTACAGTACTTGAGTAAATGTACTTAGTAACTTTACACCACCACAGAGAGGAGCGAAACTGATGGGCGGGGATTAGGCTTGTAACCGGAGTACAATGCCTAGCTATGACCAATCGAAACCTCTCGGGTTAGCAACTCTCTACCAAACTCTCCGCCCACAGGACTCACAAACAGGCACACAGACTAGCAGAATAGGAGCCTACTTTACTATACAAATTTAACCATTTAATGACGTTAAAATGGATATCTGTTGGGATTGAAAGCTTGCTCGACATTCGAACTGTTTTAATATGGAAAAAAACGAAAATCAGCCAAAAAAAAAAAAAAGTTATTTTGCTTAGTTTCTACCGTTTCTCATCTCGCGAGTTGATGCCCGAAACACCAGGCCTGCTCACATACACCATCCCAGCCGTTATATTTCGGCTAAATTGACCGCTCTCACCCTCTCTCCCCCAGGGAAGAGCAGTTGACACCTCCAGACCCCCCGCAGAGCGGCCCGTAGACGAGCAGACTCCCTGCGAAGCAGCGAGTCTATGTTGCCATGTCTGCTTACTATAAGCGACTTTGGGCTTGTTTTTCGCGTCTTTCTATTATTATTAATATTATAATTATATATATAATTACATTATAATGGTAATACTTTTCTACTCCACTACAGCTCAGAGGTAAATCTTGTACTTTTACTTCACTACAATTATTTGAAAACTTTAGTTACTAGTTACTTTGCAGATATAAATATCTTTTCATACTTGTTTAGATTAGAGCTTCATGCATTTTTATTAGGTATAGATTTATATAGAAAGGTCTAACCAGGGACTGGTGTTGCAAATTAGCCTCGGCTATTACCCCATACATGCCTCACTGTTTTCTCAGGGCACAACGACGCATGCAGTAACATTTTCATAGACCTGACTGCTTATTTCTCTCGCAAAATTTGGCGACCCATTTTCCACTTTCCCTTTCACTGCAAAGCGGTGGAAAAAGATAGGATCTACAAGCATACAGCTTGTCACGCAGCAACTGTTTTATGCTTGAAGATCAGATATTTTGCGCAGGATTGAGCACATTTGAGGAACATAGCATTGTGTTCACTTGTTGCACTGAGGGAGGAGACGCGTTTGTCAGCGACGTGGACAGCTGATAGAATGAGAGCTTTACGCTCAGACAATAATGTGAATATTATTATTATGAATAATAATAATAATATAGGTTTGTCACTGGGTTGTTTACAAGTTACTATAGTTCGCTTGCTGCTACTAAATTTAAAGCAGCATTACATGACGGTCATATTATGACAGTCATGACGAAACTTCAAACTGTTTTTTGCACTTTCTCCATTTACAGCTCGTACATCTACATAAACGTTCGGATTTCAAATATAAAGTTTTTATTCCGTGGCCACGGATGTTATAATTTACTTCGGGTGGGTATAAGTACCCGTAACTTCTGTATTGTTCAATAAAAAGCATTTTAATGCGATTGGCGGTCATTTTCTCATAGAGTTATAGTGTATCAGAGTGCAATTACACCTCCCAACCGATAGGGTCACGTAGTTGAAAGCATGGAGAAAATACGGAGAAAATGGCCACCGATCGGATTAAAATGTTTTTTATTGGACAATACGGAAAATATGGGTACTTATGGGTTACCCGAATATAATTGTAACATCCCTGGCCATGAGGTAAGCACTTTATATTTGAAATCTGAACGTTTGTGTAGATGTACGGGCTGTAAATGGAGAAAGTGCAAACACCAGGTGTAATGTTACGTTGTAAACAACCACCACCAAACCTTTTGTTAACTTATAACTCGATCTCTTTGTGGTGAACGCTTGTGTCTCTTCAAGTTGAAATAAATAAATAAAATAAAGCATTGTGTTTTGTTCTCCACATCGATGTAGCGAAAATGTGTCCATATCACCTCTTCTCTTTCTCCCGAGCCCCGTGCAAAGCATTTTACCTTTTTATTTTGTAAAGTTTCGCTATGAAATCTGAATCCTCCTGCCATTCATTTGACGGTGGTGTGACTCTGTGTGTGTGTGCGTGCGCGGCTGCAACTTTAAAAGGGGGTGTGTGTGAGTGAGGAACAGCATGCCCTGCGCTGCGCATCAGAGGAGACAGGGAGTGACAAAATCATATAATAAATATATGATATAATATTTCGTCTCGTCTTTGTTCGTGAACTAAAATGACCATAGATTTTAGTCCAGTCTTTATTTAGTGAACTACATTTTTTTTTTTCGTTAACGAAATCAACACTGCATGGAAGTAAAAATGAGATCCCCACATACACAAATCACAAATCATGATGACATATAGGAGACAGATAGAAATACACACTAGCCTACTGCTTCATTTTCTCAGGGCACAACGCATGCAGTAACACTTTCATAGACCTGCCTGCTTATTTCTCTCTCAAAATTTGGCAACCCATTTTCAACTCTCAGCTTTTTAGAAGACAATGGAACCCCCCACTGTTTGGGGGAGAAAGTGTGAACTAGTCTGGAACACAGAGGGGAGACAGACAGTGGCCAATAGGATAGCCTTTTTCAGGCATGGTGGAGGATAATGAAACCTCAGTCATGCGAGTGTTAAATAAATTATATTAATGTCTATGGCTGTTTTGGACGACTGGGCACCTGGACATCTGGGCACTATGGTACATGTGGGCACCTGGACAACTGGGCACTGGGGACATGTGGGCACCTGGACAACTGGGCACTATGGACATGTGGGCACCTGTACAACTGGGCACTAGGGACATGTGGGCACCAAAACCATCTGGGCACTAGGGACATGTGGGCACCTGGACAAGTGGGCAATTAGGGGTGGAGACATCTGGGCACTAGGGACATGTGGGCACCTGGACAACTGGGCAATATGGACATCTGGGCACTATGGTACATGTGGGCACCTGTACAACTGGGCACTAGGTACATGTGTGCACCTGGACAACTGGGCACTGGGGACATGTGGGCACGTGGACAACTGGGCACTATGGACATGTGGGCACCTGTACAACTGGGCACTAGGTACATGTGGGCACCTGGACAACTGGGCACTGGGGACATGTGGGCACCTGGACAACTGGGCACTATGGACAACTGGGCACTAGTGACATCTGGGCACCATATTTTTGGGACGACTGGGCACCTGGACATCTGGGCACTAGGGATATCTGGGCACTAGGTACCAGGCAGCGAATCTTATGCAGATCAGGGGGTAATTGGAATGAGTCCATTGTCTAGACAGGCAGCGAAGTTTTGTGGTATTTATTTAGCTCTCCAAGATGAACAATATAGAAAAAGGATGTTGAAATGTTTGCACATTATAATCACAACACTATAATAATAATAATAATAATAATACTAATACTAGTACTACTAATAATAATTACCATTATTATTGTTATTATTTTATGAATTACTATGAATTCTTTTGTATTATTATTATTATGTATTATTAGTAGTATTAATAATTATTATTAACATTAGGCCAATACATGTATCCACACAGCTTACAGCATTCAGTAACACTAGGTATAACTGCAGAATTAAATAACCCCTGTAGGCCTATTAATCATTAGCCCAAAGTGTATAATTGTATTATCTAACACAATAATTATTATTATTGATTATTGAATATTGATTATTATTGTTATTATTATAAAAAATAGGCCAACACATGCATCCACACAATAATGAATATGACCATTCAGTAAAACTGGTATAATTGAAGTAACCTGTTAAATATGTATTCATTATTAACCACCCACTATGTATAATGAAATCTTACTGCATGTCTTCATACTATCATAAAGGCACACAGTTGCTCTAATCCACACCAAACTGGGAACAAACACTGTTCAGGGGTCTGCCATGACAGTTAGTCCCAGCAGGGGCCACGTGTGCCCACCACAAGCCCCAAGGGGAGGGAACCCATGGGGCCAGAGAGGCGCACCATTGCTCCAATCTGCACAAAATGTGGCAGAAACACTGATCAGGGGACCACCATGACAATAGTCACACTAAAAATGCACATAGATGTGGCACCATAACAGTGTTACAGCAGTGTTTGACTCAAATGGCTATAACTAGTAGTCTGTCTGTCTGTCTGTCTTGCCCTAATCTTTGCAAATGCATTATGTATTGTATTTTGTGTCCATGATAATAATATTTCAGGTAAGGGGGTGCCTGATTTATCTCCATCTTAGCTATGGGAGTCCCTGTTTCATCTCTTTCTCAGCTAAGGGGGGCCCTGCTTCATCTCTCTCTCAGCAAAGGGGGTCCCTGCCTCAACTCTCTCTCAGCTAAGGGTTCCTTTCCAGGCGAGGGTCCCTCGCCTGGAAAAACGTTGAAGTCCCCTCTACACTTATGTAATATTACTAGAGATAATATACAAAGGCAGTCTGATTGAATAAATGACAGTAATAATGTGTGGGTATACTTTTGTGTTTTGTAAATGATTGATATGCAGTTTGGGTCCCAAGAGTCCCTTCCTTCCTAGAAATGTAGTGGAGTCAAACTGAACAAACTAAACTAAACTAAAGTAAATGTACTTAACTGTCAACCACTGAACAGTATTCCCATTAAAATACAAAACTCCAATTGATTAGATTAGGGTGTATTGTGTATTAGGCCTACTATATACATTTATAGAGGATGCTATTGATCTTGTGGAAATGTCAACAGTATAGTAGGCATGTGTCGTAAAGAGAAAATTATCATTGTATAGCTTACAATGTCTGTTTCAGGTGCTACTGCATATAATACAATATGCGTGCTATGATATGATATTTGAGAAATGAGTAGCCTAAAGTTTAGTAGATCTACAAGTTTGTAGATTGTCTATTTTAAAATCTATCTATCTAAAAACTTTAGATACTAATGCATTTTATTTGTATAGCACCTTTCATGACATGAAATGCAGCTCAAAGTGCTTTACAGAGCAGGAATAAGCAACAAGTGCTTTAAAGAAACAGTACAAATGATTAACAATACAGCAACAAAGAAAAGCATATAACATTAAAAACATAGCAAAAAAGAAACTGTGAGGAACCCTCTTAGCTGAGAGAGATTGAGCAATTTGCAGGTTCTTCATTTGCATTCAACATGATCAACATTAATGTGTAAAGTGTGTTGGGGCGTGTTATACAAGTTGGCTGAATTGTGATGAATAGGCCAGGTAGATAGACCATTAACAGTTAACTACTACCACCACACACACACACACACACACACACACACACACACACACACACACACACACACACACACACACAGGCCCTAATCCCGCTGATTCACTAACGACAAATTTAAGAAAATGACTGGTTATTTTATTCCTTGATTAAATTGCCAATACTAGATATGCAACATTCCCATTTTTGCAAAGATTAGGGCAAGACAGACAGACAGACGGACAGACTACTAGTTATAGCCATTTAAGTCAAACACTGCTGTAACACTGTTATGGTGCCACATCTATGTGCATTTTTAGTGTGACTATTGTCATGGTGGTCCCCTGATCAGTGTTTCTGCCACATTTTGTGCAGATTGGAGCAATGGTGCGCCTCTCTGGCCCTATGGGTTCCCCTTGGGGTTTGTGGTGGGCACACGTGGCCCCTGCTGGGACTATTGTCATGGCAGACCCCTGAACAGTGTTTGTTCCCAGTTTGGTGTGGATTAGAGCAACTGTGTGCCTTTATGATAGTATGAAGACATGTAGTAAGATTTCATTATACATAGTGGGTGGTTAATTATGAATACATATTTAACAGGTTACTTCAATTATACCAGTTTTACTGAATGGTCATATTCATTATTGTGTGGATGCATGTGTTGGCCTATTTTTTTATAATAATAACAATAATAATCAATATTCAATTATCAATAATAATTATAATTGTTAGATAATACAATTATACACTTTGGGCTAATGATTAATAGGCCTACAGGGGTTATTTAATTCTGCAGTTATACCTAGTGTTACTGAATGCTGTAAGCTTTGTGGATACATGTATTGGCCTAATGTTAATAATAATTATTAATACTACTAATAATACATAATAATAATAATACAAAATAATTCATCGTAATTCATAAAATAATAACAATAATAATGGTAATTATTAGTATTAGTATTAGTATTAGTATTATTAATATTATTATTGTTATTATTATTATTATAGTGTTGTGATTATAATGTGCCAACATTTCAACATCCTTTTTCTATATTGTTCATCTTGGAGAGCTAAATAAATACCAAAAAACTTCGCTGCCTGTCTGGACAATGGACTCATTCAAATTACCCCCTGATCTGCATAAGATTCGCTGCCTGGTGCCTCAGTCGCTTTTGAGTTTTTATTGTTGTTGACAAATAGCCACTACAATAGTGTTATTATAGATAATTATATATAAAACGACATACCATTTAAAAAGTGGTACAAACCAATTTTGGAACAGCATACCACTCCCAGGATCGGTGCATACCGGTTCGGAAAGGCACAT
Organism: Gymnoscopelus braueri; assembly: GCF_963280865.1. Taxonomy (NCBI): domain Eukaryota; kingdom Metazoa; phylum Chordata; class Actinopteri; order Myctophiformes; family Myctophidae; genus Gymnoscopelus; species Gymnoscopelus braueri. Next base: position 55,689,761 of record NC_137613.1, read on the forward strand.
ACCGTTTTGGAAAGGCATACCATTTAAAAAATACGGTATATGCCATTATATAAAACAACATACCATGGTATTAACCTTAAAAAGTGGCATAAACCATTTTTAGAACGGTGGTTGCCCAGTTGCCCACATGTCCCTAGTGCCCAGATGGTTTTGGTGCCCACCTCTCCAGGTGCCCACATGTCCCTAGTGCCCAGTTGTCCAGGTGCCCACATGTCCATGGTGCCCAGATGGCTTTGGTGCCCAGTTTTCAATGCGCCCACCTGTCCAGGTGCCCACATGTCCCTAGTGCCAGTTGTCAAGGTGCCCACATGTCCCTAATACCCAGTTGTCCAGGTGCCCACATGTACCTAGTGCCCAGATGTCTCCACCCCTAATTGCCCACTCGTCCAGGTGCCCACATGTCCCTAGTGCCCAGTTTTCCAGGTGCCCACATGTACCTAGTGCCCAGATATCCCTAGTGCCCAGATGTCCAGGTGCCCAGTCGTCCCAAAAATATGGTGCCCAGATGTCACTAGTGCCCAGTTGTCGAGGTGCCGACATGTCCATAGTGCCCAGTTGTCCAGGTGCCCACATGTCCCCAGTGCCCAGTTGTCCAGGTGCCCACATGTACCTAGTGCCTAGTTGTACAGGTGCCCACATGTCCATAGTGCCCAGTTGTCCACGTGCCCACATGTCCCCAGGGCCCAGTTGTCCAGGTGCCCACATGTACCTAGTGCCCAGTTGTACAGGTGCCCACATGTACCATAGTGCCCAGATGTCCATATTGCCCAGTTGTCCAGGTGCCCACATGTCCCTAGTGCCCAGATGTCTCCACCCCTAATTGCCCACTTGTCCAGGTGCCCACATGTCCCCAGTGCCCAGATGGTTTTGGTGCCCACCTCTCCAAGTGCCCACATGTCCCTAGTGCCCAGTTGTACAGGTGCCCACATGTCCATAGTGCCCAGTTGTCCAGGTGCCCACATGTCCCCAGTGCCCAGTTGTCCAGGTGCCCACATGTACCTAGTGCCCAGTTGTACAGGTGCCCACATGTACCATAGTGCCCAGATGTCCATATTGCCCAGTTGTCCAGGTGCCCACATGTCCCTAGTGCCCAGATGTCTCCACCCCTAATTGCCCATTTGTCCAGGTGCCCACATGTCCCTAGTGCCCAGATGGTTTTGGTGCCCACCTCTCCAGGTGCCCACATGTCCCTAGTGCCCAGATGGTTTTGGTGCCCACCTCTCCAAGTGCCCACATGTCCCTAGTGCCCAGTTGTACAGGTGCCCACATGTCCATAGTGCCCAGATGGTTTTGGTGCCCACCTCTTCAGGTGCCCACATGTCCCTAGTGCCCAGATGGTTTTGGTGCCCACTTCTCCAAGTGCCCACATGTCCCTAGTGCCCAGTTGTCCAGGTGCCCACATGTACCATAGTGCCCAGATGTCCAGGTGCCCAGTCGTCCAAAACAGCCATAATAGACATTAATATCATTTATTTAATAGAACAACTGTGTGATGGATGACTGCAGATGAATATGATATGTTTAATATACATACAGTAACAGTAGGCTACTGTGTGATGATTGCACAAACATTCGGTTCTGTTTTCTCTGTAATAAATATGTGTGTGTAAATATCATATGTATAAGATTTTTTTAAATATATATTTAATTTATACAGATATCATAGAATTTATGATATAGATTTAAATTTGTTTATATGAATCAGGAAGGATATATACGAAGGGGGTAGGAGTAAATACGTCTTCATTTCTTCCTATTCCTTTTTGAACATGTTGGGGATTATCCCCAAGCATTTATTTATTGTTATATATTATTTCGTTTTGCTTCATATTTTTTAATATATTATGGCTTACATTGTTATTTGTTAATTTATCAAATCAAACCAAATTATTATGAACATAAACGCAGTTATCATCATCAACAAAATATTAATACATTTGACCACTGACCAGCTCTATGGGCTGGAAGTAATTTTTTTGGTGTTTGATCGCTCTGGGTTTGATTGCTAAAGCCTGAATGGGACGGCAAGACATGCCCCCTCATTAACATACCGTCAATGAAATACGGCATGAAATAATTAATTAATTAAATGTTTAAATAATTAAATAATTAAATGTTTAAATAAATAATTAAATGTTTAAATAAATAATTAAATGTTTAAATAAATAATTAAATAAATACATACGTAAATAAATAAGGAAATAAATACATCAATAAATAATTAATTGTTTAAATAAATAATTAAATGTTTAAATAAATAATTAAATAAAAAATATACGTAAATAATTAAGGAAATAAATACATCAATAAATACATATATGTATAAATGAATAAATAAATACATAAATCATTTAAAACATAAATAAAAACATAAATATAAAAATTAATGAATACATAAATAAATATATAAATAAATAAATACATAAATGGTCACATAAATGAATACATTTCAATATTTAATTGTATATTTCTTTGCACAATTATTTATTTATTTTAGCATTTCTTGCTTTATAAATTCATTTATTTATTTATGTATTTATATCTAGATACGGCAGGTTTGTTATTCCATACTATATAGCATTTAGGTGTAGTTCCAGACTATATATAGCTTTCAGGAGGTGTTGTTCCAGACTCTATATTAAATTCAGGAGGTGTAGTTCCAGACTATATATAACATTCAGGAGGTGTAGTTCCAGACTCTATATAACTTTCAGGAGGTGTAGTTCCAGACTATATATAACATTCATGAAGTGTAGTTCCAGACTCTATATAGCATTCAGGTGTAGTTCCAGACTCTATATAACATTCAGGTGTAGTTCCAGACTCTATATAGCATTCAGGTGTAGTTCCAGACTATATAGCATTCAGGCTCTATATAACATTCAGGAGGTGTAGCTCCAGACTCTATATAGCATTCAGGAGGTGTAGTTCCAGACTCTATAGCATTCAGGAGGTGTAGTTCCAGACTGTATATAACATTCAGGAGGTGTAGAATTCTCGATCTTCATCTTTTATTCATGAGTGGAGCTGAAAGTTCCGTTTTGAAGCACTGCTTGCATTTCCCTCATCTCTGTGTGCTTGTGTAGTACTGTGTGTAGTACTGTGTGTAGTATTGTGTGTACTGTGTGTAGTACTGTGTCTATTGTGTTTTTCCCCCTAACTAATTAGTTAATTGTTTCCTGTCAGGAATTTCATATTGTTAAAAAGTGTGTGATTGATCATGTGTGAATGTGGTTTTAGGCTTGTTAAACTTGAACACATTTCCATGTGCAGTCCCACCATAGCATCATGGCAAATGACACTGATTTGCATACAGGATAGTTGAATAGTCTTCTTCAAAGATGTGTAAATCAGTTAACCCAAATTATTGTTCCATTTCACTTTATTTTCATACAGACTATGTCAATTAAATTGAGCTGTAGCCCATTGTTAAACTCAACTAATAACTAAACCCACCAAATATATATACCCTGTCAGAAGAAAAGTAACTCTTAAAATGTGAAAAATATTGAAGAAACTCAACTCAACACATCAAGTAACTACACCGCCAGGAGGGTGGAGAGTCTAGGACGTGTGGAGTGTTGTCCAGGGTGTTTTAGGGAAGGGAGAAGAGTCTAGGATGTGTGGAGCGTTGTCTAGCGTGTAGTTCCAGACTGTATATAGCATTCAGGAGGTGTAGTTCCAGACTGTATATAGCATTCAGGAGGTGTAGTTCCAGACTGTATATAGCATTCAGGAGGTGTAGTTCCAGACTTTATATAGCATTCAGGAGGTGTAGTTCCAGACTCTATATAGCATTCAGGAGGTGTAGTTCCAGACTCTATATAGCATTCAGGAGGTGTAGTTCCAGACTCTATGTAGCATTCAGGAGGTGTAGTTCCAGACTCTATATAACATTCAGGAGGTGTAGTTACAGACTCTATATAGCATTCAGGAGGTGTAGTTCCAGACTCTAGTAGCATTCAGGAGGTATAGTTCCAGATTCTATATAGCATTCAGGAGGTGTAGTTCCAGAATCTATATAACATTCAGGAGGTGTAGTTACAGACTCTATATAACATTCAGGAGGTGTAGTTACAGACTCTATTTAACTTTCAGGAGGTGTAGTTACAGACTATATAACATTCAGGAGGTGTAGTTCCAGACTATATATAGCATTCGTAGATATTATTATATATATTATATAATATTAACAATTATGTTCACAGACATAAATACATAGCTTCTATACTGTAGAGATAGATACAGACAGACATATAGATAGATAGATATGTAATCTATTCTTTTTTATTAGCCTTGGATCAAGGCTATCATAGATGTATTTTATTGATTTTGACATTTGCATATCTATACGAAAGTCAGACTCTATAAAATAAGTCTATGATAGTCTTGAACCAAGGCTAAGTTTTCATGTTGCTGTTCTATCATGTCATGTGACATCCGGTGCAGGCTACAGCTGCTGTGGACGGCTGTGTTTCCCAAAAAAATGCAAGTGAGTAACTTGTAGGACTACTGCTGATGAACTATTTTCAGCAGTTTCATGCAATCCTCATTTTCAACGGTTTCACCATACAAACGCAGCTTTTCTTTTTCAATTATGTTGGGACCCCTCGCTGTTTGTTTGAACGCTGAACGGTAACGGTAACGTTGTGCAATGGAGTATAAGTTAAGGTATAGAACTGCAACTCATAGAATGTGCACTCGCTGTAGCTCAAACTATACGATCTCTCTGAAAAGGCAGATCGTGGAGACTGGATTGTGGAGACTGGATCGAGTTCACCGGTTTTATCGTCATATTGACCACCAGCCGACGTGTATAGGTTTAAAGTGCTCATGTGTTAGTCGCTTCTTTTGGGCTTGTTTTCATAGACCTGGTTGCTTATGTCTCTAGCCCCCCCCCCCCCCCCCCACACCTGCACTTTGTCTGAATGTTGGATGGACGCTCTTCCGTCTTTAATTGGGACCATTTCCTCACAAAGCGCTGCTTTTAGCCGCGACGTGGTGGGGGGTGGGTGGATGGGGGGACGGGGGGACGGGGTGAGGTGGGAATAGAAGCTGTAATGTCTGACAAACATTTTGACATCTTATGATGGGCATGTGCTTTTTGTGGAACGCTGTGTTGGTAGCTGGCAGCTTGTGGAGTATGAAACGGGGGGGGGGGGCGTTGGGTTGTCTGTTTTGCTTTTGTTTCGTTGCAGCTAGCCTGTCACTATTATTACATAATCGCCTAATCACAATATGTATTTTGCATAATCGTCATAATTGCTTCCATGTTGAAATGTTTTCATATCTTTGCATTATTTTTTTTTAAGAATTGTGGAAATAGCAGATCTAAAAGCTCAAAACGCGACACGATGTGACGCGTTTTGAGCTTCTGCTTGTAGATTGTCTATTTCCACTGTTCATGTTTTATTTTATTTATCTTTAAGTGTAAACTAAAGTTATTAAATTATGTATTTTGTTTTGTTTACAAAGCCTAAAAGCCACAAACGGAAATGTTTTTTTTTTATTCATAACGTTCCAATGTTCAACGACAGAAACGCAGTTGAACCGTTAATCGCGATTATGTGAGCGACAATTAAATCGTCAAGAGTAACATTTGGTAATCGCGGCGGCCCTATGTGTTGCAGCTGAAACCGAGGTGTCCTCTGCCTGCCATGCTAACCAGCAGACCGCAGCGCACTGGCACACCTTGATAGTAATGCACTTAATCTGAAGCACGGCATCTCAGCTGACTGGAATACAAATGTAGCACACTCCAGGGGGAATACACACACACACACACACACACACACACACACACACACACACACACACACACACAGACAGAGACACACCCATTGTGTGTAGTTCTGTGTACGTTTGTGTGTGCGTGCATGCGCCTCGGGCCATGCAAGGACGCGGCCAAGCATGCATAACCCGAAGCAACCAGGCATGCACGCACGCACGCACACAACCACTAAGATCACATGTATGTGAACTTACCTCCATGCATTTCATCCACAAAATTTAACTCTGGACACATGGAACCCACCTGACACCCTGCCGAAAATAGCCGATCTGCAAGCTCACAATGTGTCGCGAAGCGAAATGTTGTGAGCTTGTAGATCTGCTATTTTCAACACACAGTACCATTACATGACGAAGTAGGAATCAGGATTTTACATGGCGTGCACATACACAAAGAAACATCATTCATATTGCATGACGTATTCATATTACGTATGAGCAATCGTTAATGGCTTTTTTTCCTGCCGTGTCATTCGCAGCGTTTAGCTGGCATCCCCGCCTGCCAGCGGGCGTTTTGATTGGTTCACTGCACAGTCAGCCTACTTGACTTGACCAGTCATATGACTCAGCTGACGGCTTTAGTGAAGACATCTTTGGTTGCCATCCGAAACGAAAAGTCTTCCTGTTAACAGCGATGGGGAAGCTCAGTTATCTACATGTTGTTCCCAATGGGACAACAGTGTGGGGAATGCTTCGGCATCATGTTGTCCCTATTGGGAGTTGGGACAACAGTGTGGGGAAAGCTTAGGCATCATGTTGTCCCTATCGGGACAACAGTGTGGGGAATGCTTCGGCATCATGTTCTCCCTATTGGGACAACAGTGTGGGGAAAGCTTAGGCATCATGTTGTCCCTATTGGGACAACAGTGTGGGGAAAGCTTCTAGCATCTACATGATGGGACAACAGTGTGGGGGAAGCTTAGGCATCATGTTGTCCTATTGGGAAACCACAGGCCATCTATATGTCCCTAAGTGGGTTTGGGGGGATGTCACGTATACAAGGGGCTGAGCGCTATTCTTAGCTGCGCACAAGTCTTTTTAACCCACTTCCTCATGGATGCCTTCATCCTCGCTCAGGATGGCTGTGTCATCATCGTCATCGTCATGGTCTGCTAATTAATTCATGTGATGATCTCTAAAAATCTTTTTTCAAGCATGAGACAATTAAGTTTTTCGTGTGCGGACCTGAAAGAAATGGTCCTCATCATAATAATAATAATAAATGTTATTTGTAACACTTTATATTTGACACCAATCTCAAAGTGCTACATGGCATAGAAAGTCAAGAAAAAAGATAACAAATGAGAACAATGAAATTAATAAAAGTCAGATCAATGGTAAGAGACCCCCTCCCAACTATACACAGCTAAGAAAAAGTTCAAGTTTAAAAATACACTAAGGCATCAATAAGACACAATTGACTACCTGGTATCCTATAGTTTCAATGTACAGATTGCTATTTTGATATTATATTGTTTAGACCAATGCAAGGTTCTTGGTTTACCTGTGGTCCTAGTTTACTGAGGCACTACACTGTCTCTCTGCATTCTATGTGTGTTTACCTTGCTTATTTTAAGTTGCTCTGGATAAGAGCGTCAGCTAAACGCCTACATTGTAAATTGTAAAAGCAGCTGTAGTACTACACATCCTGATAGGATATAGAACTAGCAGTGCTAGAGGTCCTGGTAGGACATAAATCCAGCAGTACTAGAGGTCCTGGTAGGACATAAAACCAGCTGTACTAGAGTACTATCTATCTCTCTATCTCTCTATCTATGTGTATGTATATATATATAGATAGATAGATAGATATGTTTTTCAGAAAACTCTTAGACTTTGTGGTTCTCAAAAATAGCATACAGCACATAACGCTGCGAGCTTGTACATCTGTATTTTTTTTACATTTTGAAAAATCTTTAAAGTGTGAATAATTTTGTAATTTTTTACACAGATCTTCTCTTCTGGGGTTCCTGGCACAAAACATTTTCGGATAGGGGGGTCCGCGGCCATTACATATCAATGTGGGGGTCCTTGGCATGAAAAAGTTTGAGAGCTACTGATTTAGAACGCATTTGTAGAATCTGCCTTTAATGGGGTTAACGCTGTTCTTACCGCACGTTGCTTTATGTTCTTCCCAGGATGGAGCGCATGTCAGAGGAGGTGCTGCGTCTCAACCTCCTGAAGCGAGGCCTTGAGGCGTCGGACGAGCGAGAGGAGGCGGCGCTGGCCAAGCGCCTCAAGATGGAGGGCCACGAGGCCATGGAGCGCCTCAAGATGCTGGCGCTGCTCAAGCGCAAAGACCTGGCCGACCTGGCAGCGCTGGAGGGAGCCGCCGCGATGGCCGGCGCCTTGGCCGGTGACGGCGGGAAGGGACCCGGGTTGAGCAGTCACCACCACCACCACCATCAGCAGGTTAGTAGAGTTTGGCCTTTTTTCCATTCGTTTTTATTTTTAATTGGTTTTGACTTTGGCCCCGTTTACACGACAACATGCTCTGCAGAAAACTGCAAAACATTTTACCAGGTGTGTCTTCCATTACACGGCAATGGTGTTTTGGGGGGTTGATAGCACATAAGAGAGAAACCACCTCCCAGAGTGGAAATCTTTGAAAACACTCCACCTCTGTGAAACTGTCAGTGAACGGGGCAAAACCTGTGACGTCACACTGCCACCTGCACACTACAGCGTTTTCAATCACTTCTCTGTCTCTGTCTGCACGCAATTTGTTTATCGCACAACACACTTTTCTGCAGGTGTTGCCGTGTAAACATAGCTTTTTAGTTTTCCATTACAGTTAAGTTTCATTTAGTTTTTAAAGTTTGCCTGTTCAATTTTTTTTTTTTTTTTTTGTATTTTGTATATTTATGTTTAGTTTTGACTTATTTTTTTTACGTTTTAGTGTTATTTTACTTTAATAAAAAATTGCAGATCTACTGTTGCGAGCTTGTAGATTTAGATTTTTGATTTATTTTACAACTTTTGACAACAGGGCTTACTTTTTTTTTTTTTTTTGCTCAGTCGAGTGAGTTTTTGTCAGTTTTGTAAACACAATACAGTTTCATTTATTGTCTGTAAAAAGCGTAATTTTTTGTTTTATTTTAGTCAACAGAAGAACCTGCGTTTTAAAAACAGGATTCTCTACTGAGCAAGAAGACGGTCTTTTTGCTCAGTAGAGAAAACTACGTTTTGGTCTTGGACATTCATCAGGCATCTGGTGCCTGAGGAAGGTCCAGGATCAAAACGTTGCCTTTTTAATAATAAACTACTTGATTTTTGTGGTAATTTCATGAGTTTTAGTTGAAGGAGCACTTCACCCATTTTCAACCTTCTCTTCATATAATTGGTCCTCACTAATGCTTTGCATTATCTCCTAGTTCCTTTGAGATTTTTTTTTTTTTTTAAGAGATGTCAAAAGACGTCTTTGGCACTCAGGGCTTACTATAAAACAGCCGTCAAAAGACGTTATTGGCACACAATGCGTTAATGGGTTAAGAGAAGTGGGGCGGAAATTCCTCTGAAGTGTCATGTCGCGCGACAACGATTTCTGATGACAACAACACAGGTGATAGGCCCCCTCACTTGTGGGGCGTTATATTGTCAATTAGATGGGCGGGATAATCACATTTACTTGTGTTTGCGTGAAGTAGGTGGACGCTTTTTTAGGAGAGCGGAAGCTAGTGATGTGTGGGTCGGGTTTTTTCATGACCCGCCCCGCCCCGCCACGGAACCCAACCCGCCTCAACCCGCCCCGTGACCCATATATAAATCTATGGCTCAACCCGCCCCGTGACCCGCGGTGGGGAAAAAAAGATAATCATCATCATAATAGCTCAGATTTATATAGCGCTCTTTTAAGTACCCAAAGTCGCTTTAAATGTCTACAGTAGCACAACATTGTCATGGGCTAAATAAACAAGCATGTTGTTCAAAATAGGGTTTTCTTTTTTTTTTTTGCTTGTGAGAGCGGCTGACCCGCTCACCCGCAGCCCGCATAATTGCCTCTGAAATCCTGACTCGACCACCCGTAACCCGCGGGTTGACCCGCGGGTTACGGGTCGGCCCGCTCATCACTAGCGGAAGCAGTCTATTGATTCCAATGGAAGAGTGAACGTGAACACAGCTTCTGAACCATTCTTTAGCTCCGTGGTCATTGAACTAAATATTGGACCCCATCGTCACTCACAAGCCACACAATCTTCCCAAGATTTTCATTCTAAAATAGCTTTTTTTCAGAGAGACAAATCAGGAGAAAATGTACTTTAATATCGACCTTTATTTGTCCCAGCAACACACTCGTGGGATCTAGCACCAGTATACAGAGGACATTCGCGAGACTTGCCGTCAGATGCCGGCGCCCACTTAGGAGACCATTTGTTGGATTTGTGTACCATGTTGCCTATAGTGGCTCCAATCGGGATGGTGTATCTTCCTAAATTAACAATCTTTGGTTCAGCTTGGAAAGACTTCCTGGTTGGAAGCTCTTGGGTTTCCTACGTCCTACCTCCTCATTGATGCTTTCTAATTCTATTTCCTATGTCCTTCGAGCAGGAATAAGAGACTTGACACGAGGAGAAAAATGGCTGACCGAATTCTACTTCCTGTAGGAGCTAGGATGTAGGAGATAGGACAGAGCAGACCTGAGACGCAGCCTGTGTCTCATTGGTGGGCTGTGGACAGTTCAGAAACCTGCTTACCAGTGTCGCGCTATGAGCTTGTAGATCTGCTATTTTTGAAAAGATCCTGAAAATGTTTGCAACTCTTACTGTACATATTTTTTTAAGTGAATTTTTTTTACTCAAATCTTTGCTTCTGGAGATCCCTGGCACAAAATATTTTTGAGATGAGGGGGGTGCGGACCCCCCTCAAAATACAGGCCAAATACATTACAATTTGGGAGTCCGTGGCATGAAAAGGTTTGACAACCACTGACCTAATAGAAAAAAACTATGCCATCTTGGAGCAACTATATGAATATACGTTGGAAATGGGTGAAGTTGTCCTTTAACTATAATGACCTTGCATCATCCACAGAGCCTGATGGGCGCGGTGGGGGCCTATGAGGAGAAGATGAACGGCAGCCTGAGGCTGGGGGGTCACGGGGGTCATGGGGGCCACGGCGGACCCAGCAAGAATGGCAAAGAAAACATCCTGGATGAACCAGTGGACATGAGTGCTGGCAGGAGATGGTGAGAGCGCTGATATCAGCACTAATAATAATAGTAATCATAATAACAACCACACACACACTCTGCTGTTCCATAATCTTTCCATTTGGTTCTAAACCTTTCACAATTTTTTTCAAAAATCTTCCACTCGTTCTCAATTCATTAGCATGAATCCAACATATTAATATTAGAAAAGATGAACAAAGAAACATAAGAAACAAACATTAATTTCCACAACACTGATGATGATAGTGCTGTCAAACAAGTCTATGAAATCTATGAACAAGTTTAATCTGCAACACAATTTTATACAATATCTAGTGGGGGTCCCTGCTTCATCTCTCTCTCAGCTAATTGGCCTGAAAAGCTTTGAAGACCCCTGGTCTACAGGATAAACATTAAAAGTCATAGGCATCACATGCTGTAGCAGGGAACCTTTAATCCCAATTCATACTTTCACGCGCCCCAGTGTTAATTTTGTCGACTAAAACTATGACGAAAAATGTTAGTTTACTACCTTTTTTTCACTGGCGAAAACTAAATAAAAACTAAGCTATGATAACTAAAACTAAGACTAAATATATTGACAATTTCATCAACAAATTAAAACTAGACTAAAATGTTAGGGAGGAACTAGTGGAGAAGAGATCCAATAGAACTAAGACAAGTAATTTTATGTTTGGTTGTGCTCGGGTGTTGCGCTCTGAAAATAGCAGATCTACAAGCTCACAACATGTTGCAGCGCGACGCGTTGTGAGCTTGTTGATTTAAAAATAGACTAAAACTAAAACATTTCAGATGACGTAAGATATCACTAAAACTAAATATTTGTTTTTCAAAGGACTATGACTAAAACTAAATCAAAATTTGCTGTCAAAATTAACACTGACTTGCCCAAAATAGCCAACCTACAAGCTCACAACGCACCGCAGATACGTTGCTTTGTGAACTTGTGGTTTAGCTATTTTCAGTACACCGTTACACGACAGAGTGTAAATGTAGCTTTGGGAAGTGATGTATGTGTCTAATGTTTTGTGTCTTATCCATAAATCCATCAGTTTGTATCCATGTGTTAACACATAGGGTGCCATAATTTTATAATAACAGAATACGTTCGGTGCCAGGAATCTCACCGTTGCGTTCCATTGTGCTGTTTAAAGCTGTAGACTCCATGACGAGCGATCCATGGGGAAAAAAAGCATGCCTCCATTTTGCCCGATGGGCCTGGCTAAAGGCTGGAACGATAACATCTTTCACGCGGGTCACAATGGCAAAGCGATCGCGGATACAAAATGTTTCGTTTTCCCCCAAAACGCAAAACGCAGAAATTTAGAAGCAGGGCTCCGCGCATCATAAATAGGCATAATTAATAGCCTAATTTGTTTTATGTAGGCAACAGTGTAGTCACTAACAACAGTTAATAATTAAAACGGCAGAGTGACAAAAGTTGTAAACTACTGGTTACCAAATACTCATCTTTCTTCAATCTAACCAAGATTCAATGGGTTTCGCACATGTAAGTTGAGAACACTATCCATTCTGCTACCACTACTACAGATACTACACTGTGCATTTAGCAAGACTGACTACACTAATGTTCTAATCAATGCAGAAAGCAAAACATCGGACATATCAGTTTTAAACGTCATGTTGTATTTGATGGGGAGAGTTAGGGGTGTCAAGATACACTAATTTCATGATACGATACATTATGTTGGGCATATGATATCGATATGATACATTATTAATGTTCTTTTCTCATGTATCATCAACATTGGCCATCATCTTTAGTTTAAAATAACTTTATAAAGCACTTTAAAAAACAATTACAAAGTGCTTTGTACACACAAATAAATACATTTGTGCAAGCTTAAGGGAGAAGTGAAGTTCTCATTAACTATAAACCCATTGTTTCAGAAGACAGATAGACACTAATATAACAAATATAATATAATATAACACTGCATAACTATAAATTCCACAAACCTCATATTTTTGTCATCTGGACCAACCAAGTGCAGCCTAGTTATTTCCAACAGCTAAAAAAAAATCTATAATACCAGATACAGTTTAAAACCGTGTAAACAATCTTGGATTAGATGTAGGCCTATTTGAGAGTGCAGAGGCATAATTGCTTTGATGCATGTCACATTAACGAGCGTCAACGAGCATCAGCTGACACACTCCCCTCTGCAGTGCTTTAAACTGAAAGTGACTGGAGTCTGTTTCATTTCTCTCCAAAATACCTTGAATATGATGGAAGACATGATTAATAATTACTGTGATTATGATAAGCTTTACATTTCATATCATACACCATACAGGAAGAACTCCTATAACTTTCACCGGCAAATGACTATGTATTAAATTAGTTTATGAGGTGTTTATCATTTATTAACAAGGTTACTTTGACGCGTTAATGAGCTTGTACATCGATTCATTTCAGTGAAGGAATTTGGTGTAGAGGTATCCCGGTCAGCTACTGAAACTATTCAATGTTTAAGGGGTTTAATGACTATTATTTTGAGTGAAATAACTTTTTGTTCATGTAGACATACTGGATTATCATAACATATTTGTCATTTGACATATCATATGTTTGCCTGGATTCCAGTCTGTTGTTGGCACAGCGTTAATTTTCACAACACATTTTGATCTAGTTTTAGTCATAGTATTTTGAATACAATTCTGTTTAGTTTTAGTCATCTGAAATGTTTTAGTTTTAGTCTAGTTTTAGTTGACTACATATAAGATTTTAGTCGACCAAATCTACAGTTGATTTAATCGACTAAAATGCGTTCTTGGCTGGCCTTGATGTGGTCGTAATGCCTGATTTATAATTAGCTGCGACACCCGCACGCAACCAAGCATAAAATGACTTGTCTCAGTTTTACTGAATCTCTTCTCCACTAGTCGCTCCCTAACATTTTAGTCCAATATTTATTTGTTGATGAAATTGTCAGTATATATATTCGTAGTTTTAGTCATCATAGCTTAGTCTTTTTTTTTTTTTTCGTCAGTGTAAAAAGGTATTATGTTCCGTCATAGTTTTAGTCGACGAAATGAACACTGGCGCCACAATAGAATGTCACAGAAAGGAAAGTATGTCGCGTTATAATGTCCATAATGTGCACCCTGGTAGAAACTAGGAATATCTACTGTAGCAGAACTCAGCGTCTGATATTATTAACTCCTCTATGTCTTAGGATGAGTCATCGTAACACACAGAAAGCTGGTCTAGACCAGGGTTTCTCAAAGTGGGTGCTATGGCACCCTAGGGTGCCGTGGCGCAAGTCCAGGGGTGCCACAGACTACTTTGATCATTGGAATGTATCAAGACCCTCTATACTTAGTAAAATGGACCTGAGTTGCACTATACTTGGTGAGTTATTTTTCGATCTACACCAACTCTCTTCGCTTCACTGGATCGTTGGGGGAAAGATTTGCATATTTACATACCGTAATAAGACATAAGGTTCTAAAAATGTACAGATGGTAGAGTTAAAGGTTTCATGACATTCAATAATTTTTGTTCCTTTTTTTTATGATCTCAATTTCACCCAAAAAAACTGAATTTTGAACATTCAGTGGATTTTCTGTGGTCTGGGGTTTTCTGAATAATTAGGCGTGGGATAAAAGTGCTGGGATTGGCCCCTGTACTTTGACAAGCTCTCAGCTTGTAGATCAGCTATTTATACTACGTCTGACAATTTCCGTTCCATTTCCTCAAGTAAAGATTTTGGACATGTGCGGTTTCTGCCCGGAAACAGCAATATATACTGGTGTGAAAGTGTTCCAACGCTGCACCAATGGTTGCAAATCTTATAATGTGATTAGGGCTGTCAAAAGATTATATTTTTTTAAATCATAATTAATCCCAGTTTAGCTGTGATTTATTTGGATTAATTGCCATTTGTAAATATGCCCATTTTCTCTGTATATTGTCGTGGGAACAGAAAGATAATTGAGGGCAGATACATACATATATATACATATTATATTTGTTTATTAGGGCAAATCTAAAAACCAATTGTGCAGCCGTGGTTGTGCTACTGAAGGAAAGATGGATACTAGTAAGGTTTATTAACTAGCCCAGCGATTTTCAAACTTTTCAGGCCGTGACCCCCCCAAATAATCGCATTTGAACTGGGGACCCCCCCAAATAATACAATTTTGTAATGGTATAGTAATTTTTTCTGTCTTTATTTTTATTTGTTTCATTTCAGAGGTAATAACAAAGTTCTTAACTCATTCACTGCCAGACTTATTTCTGGCCGCGTTTGCCCACTGCCAGCGATTTTTCGATTTTCTTACTTTTTAAGTATAGTCACAGAATATTTATCTCCATTATGATCGATCCCCTTATGGTTTGTCAACGAAGTCAACGAGGTCATCACGACCGTGTTGACATTAATTGTCTGCCTTTGAAAATAGCATGTCTTGACCAAAAATACATAGTAAAAAAAAAGTACACAGGAGCCGAGATACAGGATTTTTAAGTAATACGTTAACCAAGAGGTGAATGGAGCAGCAAATCTTCGGATGACGATATCTTGGGTTCTGTGTGAGGAAAACGAAAAAAAAATCTGTTTTTTACGTCAGTGGCAGCATTGGTAAACGGGAATAATAAAATGTTTTACGTCAGTGGCAGTGAATGAGTTAAAAGTCCTTAAATTGTCACTGTAGAAATGTGCAGATACCCTGTGAAATGTTGCTGGAGTGAAAATACGTGAAACTTAGTAGGACTGTGTGTCACTATTATAACATAATCGCCTAATCGCAATTATTTATGATAATGGCAATTCTTTTTGCACAATCGTCAGAATTGTTTCCTTGTTGAAAAATATTCATACATTTAAAAAATATATATCTATTTATTAAGTATAAAATGATCAAATCCAGTGAGCTAATAGAGCCTGACTGCTTGCTCAAGGGATAAATTGAATCTTGACCATCAGAAACGACTCATATGTCTCGAGGGCAATAATCGATGTGTCGATTGATTTTTCTTTTCTTTTTTTTGCTGCGCAGCAGTTAAGTGGAGAGCCAAACTGAGCTTTCCTTTAATTCATTCATCCGTCTACTGTCTGTCCCCTTGCCAGCGAAAACAGCGATTTTACTGTACCTTTTCAAAAATCATGGAATATTTTCCGTGACCTCCGTCCTCACGGAGATTGGCTCATTACACGCACAGGGTGTCGTAGTAGAGGGGGGGGGGGGGGGGTTTGGGGGGAAATGTCCGGTGAGCTATGGCCGTTTGAATGTGGCTTGTTTTTTTTTAAACAAACAGAAAAACAGCAGAAAGCCGAGAAAAATTTGCTTTTATAAATCCTTTAACATGAAAGTTGCCTAGCCTTTTTTTGTCATGATCACATGATTTCTGGGTGTACTCTTCTTCAGTGGTGCTTGGATCATTCACAGGCTGCATCGTTTGGTAACCTCAGCGAAGAGTGCTCGCCCTAATACACGGTCGCCCCGGATCAAATATGGCGACCGGGCACGGTGTATTCTGGAAATGCCATCAGCTCACGGAAGCCTTTCCCCTCAACAACGCTAATAGTAGGCATAATATCTTCGGCTATCATCTTGGCTGTCAAATCAATGATCTTTTCACTGGTGAGGTTTCACGGTGAAGTCTGCCATTCTGTTTGCTTGGGTGAAGGGCAGGCGTTGGGACCAGGTGTCTTGCATTAATGTGATTTGACATCACTGATGTTGACGACGAGTGATACGCATACTTTGTGTTGCACAATTTGAATTTCACTGTTTTATCGTCAATCTTGACAAAATCATCCCACGCCGCACTCTCTTACGTGAAGCTGCCCAAGCAGGACTAGTCGGTATCTTATTCATTAACCACTTAAACCCCCCAGCATCCTTATTGTGGGGAAGACTTTCGCAGAAAACAACAGATCGACAAGCTCACAACGCTCACAACTCAATTTCTTTGTATATTTTAGTTATTTGTATATATATATTTTTTTACAAAGCCTAGAAGGCAAACATAAATACATTATTTATTCATAATGTTCCAATGTTCAATGCCAAAAACACAATCTAACCGTTAATCGCGATTATTTGTGTGGCAATTTATCGTCAACAAAAATGTTGACAGCCCTTGGACTGTGCAGTCTGAATGTCCGCACGCTGTAGCTCCCTGAAGTGCATGAAATGTTCCCATCATCCACACGTGATGTTTTGGACTTAATGCTCTAGTTCAAACGCAGCTATATAGAGACAGACACCACATAGTTGTGTCCCTAAAGACACAGTGTCAATGTCACCTCCTCTACCAGGACATGTCCTGTCCTCCATGACAGTGGATCTGAGAGTGTACCATGTTATGTTGAGATTTAGTTTACTTTAAATCAGGCATAACAACGCCGTCATGGCCAGCCAATACATGAAATGACATTTCAGATGACTAAAATATGACTAAACTAAATGGGAACTTTAATCAAAAGACTATGACTAAAACTAAATGGGAACTTTAATCAAAAGGCTATGAACTAAAACTAAATCAAAATGCTGTCAAAATTAACACTGGGTCCCATCTCTGTTTCTTCCAGCGAGGCGGAGAGAGAAAGACGTAGCCCGTCCCCGGACGTCATCATTCTGTCGGACAACGAAGCGTCCAGTCCCAGGAGCACGCCGCGGCCAGAGGACCGCCTGCACCATGCCAATCTGGACATGTTCAAGGTACCAGTAGTGTAAAGTAACTAAGTACATGTACTCAAGTACTGTTCTTAAGTGCAATTTTTAGGTATTTACTTTACATTACTGGAGTATTTCCAATCTTCAATACTTTATACTCAACTGCACCTCAGAGACAAATATTGTACTTTTTACTCCGCAAAAAAAGGGTACTTATTATATTGTTATATAATTAGATATTCAAATATGTTTTGATTCTGGGTTTGTTTTGTTTGCAGGCACATACAACAGAAAATGTACACAGGCCGATCTACAAGCTCACAATGTGTCGCATTGGGATGCTTTATGAGCTTGTACTGTATATCTGCTTGTAGATCTGCAAATGTTGGCTCTTTCAAAAACTTCCACCTATAATTACATGCTCAAAGATAGGAAGGCCAGATTGAAAGTGTTAACAGAAAGCTGTAGCCAAGGCTATGATCTATGCCATGTTTGACACAATTCACACACGTCACACGTACCATGATAAATGATACACATGGGCTGAAGATCTCAACACGCCACATTGGAAAACACGCTCTTGAACTTGTTGTGTTTGATCCTGACAGATATGTACAAACAATACGGTAATGTACACGCACATTTTGTCAACAAAAAACACCCATCAATCCATCAAAGGTGGAATGCTGGAATGAGTCACAAACACTGTTTTATTAGAGCAGTGGTTTAAAACAGTGATTCCCAAACGTTTTTAGCTCAAGACCCAAAAGAGAAATGCGATGTCTCCCCGGGACCCAAACAAGTGAAAATAGCCGATCTACAAGCTCACAACACGTTGCGACGTGTTGTGAGCTGGTAGATCTGCTATTTTCACTACTTCTTAAACATTGTTTTACTTATTTGCGACGTGTTGTGAGCTGGTAGATCTGCTATTTTCACTACTTCTTAAACATTGTTTTACTTATTTATGGAATTTGATTTTATATTCGATTTTTTATTTTGATTAATGAAATACTTAAAGGTAGGGTAAGTGATATTTTTTGGTTAAAACAAAAAGTATTTTGTTTAAAGGTTAAAGCACTATATTCTGATAGTAATCATTGCTATAGAGTGTTTGTTCAGTAACAGGAGTCTCCCCGTCTCTCCAGCTCTTTAATAAACAAAAAATACATTTTCCGGTAGGTGTCAAAATCTCAGCCAATCAGGAGAAAGTACAAATTTTTAAGCTTAATTTTTATAGTGTTCCAGTTCCAATTTTGCCTGCTCATTTCTTAGTGTCATCACTTCCAATTTCACTTGTTTAATCTGTATCCTGATTGAGTTCTCTATCCTGATTGGATAAAATTGGAAATGAAACTGAAACTGAAACGAGAATATAGAGCTATTTAACACTTATTTTAACCGAAGAAAATCACTTACCCTACCTTTAAAAATGTTTCATTAGAATTTGAATTGGTTTAAATTTATGAAATGTAGTTTTTAACATGGAAGTGAATGTGGCTGTTTTTTTGGCGATCACGTGAGTTGCTGCTTCTTTGCTTCACTGGGAGTCAAATGGTGACTCATAGGTTAGCGAACAGCGCCATCTAGCGTAAAACCACTGAAAACACAAAATCTCGTCATTCTCCTCATTGGCGGTCTGAGCCTTAGCAAAATATGACGAGAAATCTTGGCAGTTGGCAGTCAAAGAGTTAATAGTTGTTTCTTAATTGATGAAAAGTTGTGATACATTTTTTTAAACTTTTAAAAATCTTTTAAAATAATATTATATATGTTTTAATGTAGGAATAAAAAAGGGGATATTTACTCGCTACCCATAAAAATGTATCCGCGACCCTTAAACCACTGTTTGGGAAACAGTTGGGGTCTTCAATGTTTTTCTGAGAGAGAGATGAAGCAGGGACTCCCACTATATATTGGATTCATGTTAAATGTGTGTTTTCAGACATTTAACCACTTAAACCCTCAGTACTTTGTAAACTTGACCTTTGCCTCTGTACTTGGTCTGCTCTTTCTTTCCCTCTACACCAAACCTCTTTGCCAAAAATAGGCTACAAGCTTTTGCCTCTTTGCCGAAAAAAATATCTGCTATTTTCGGCTGATGTCCCCCCCCCAGAATAGGGATGCGAGAGGGTTCAAGTGGTTAATGTAAAAATGCGGCCCCCCCTGCAGAGGACCCCCTAGGATTTTACTATTTTGAAAAACGTTTTAAAATAGTTCAAATAGCCGATCTACAAGCTGTCTTTTGAATACAATTCTATTTAGGTTTAGTCATATTTTAATCATCTGAAATGTTTGTTTTAGTTTTAGTTGACTAAATATCATGAGATTTTATGACATGAAAATGTTTGATGACCACTGTCTTAGATAAAGTGATGTCATAGACATAGATAAAGTGATGTCAGAATCAGAATCAGAATCAGTTTTATTGTCACATCACAGGTTTACAAGGTAAAGAAGTGGGTGAAATTCGTTTTTGTGCATCGTTCCCATCGCAACGTTAATTTCCATAGAAAGAAGAGGGGGGGGGGGAGAAGAAGAGGGGTGGGGGGCAAGTGGGAAGGAGATCAAAACAAGAGAGCAACAGAAGGCCAGACAAGTTATCTACATATTTACGTAGATTTACGTATTTATGTCATAGATAAAGTGACATGAAGTGTGAGATCCACATTGGAGTCACACTGTTTCTATGTGGATCCTGAAATCCTTTTTATATAGTATATTTCAAATAGTGGTTTTTAGCATTCGAATTATTCGACCTATAAGTATTCGAATATTCGATTAATCGATTTGATTATAGAAAATAACATAATTGTTTTTTGCGCATTTTGCAATGGCATTGACGACTCGACTCAAGGAATGCGAGTTGACGTCACACCAGAGCTCACAGCTGCGTGTCTGCTGTAGAAAAGCCACTGAATCCTTCATAAAAATACCTACTCTAGGTGTGTGTCTGTGCTGTGTGGTCAGGTTGCTATTCAGTGAAATTTGGCATTATGACTTAGAAGTCGTATGTATGTACCAAATGACCATATTCAGTTTGTCTCTGTATTGTCCTGCTCTCTATAAACCTCCATAACTGCACAATTCAACAGCAGTGTACAAGGTGAATAAACCGACAGAGCTGGGGAGGAAATATGTATTTGTGAATTAATTTATTTTCTCATAATAATAATTAACATTTTGGTTTTATTCTATGAAGTCATTCATCCCAAATTCCATAAAATATTGCTATTATAAAGCATTTATTTGCAGAAAATAACTTGTCTGAATAAGTGTTTTTCACCTTGAAAGTTTTCATTTAGGGCGGGTTCTGAATTCTACAATAGAATGGCTATATTTCCATCCATTCCTTTCGTCGCTGCGATGAAAGGAAACAAATCTGCTACTTTTCGGCTTTTAGGCTTATGGTTAAAATGCCCCAAAATGGCATTCATAAAATCTACGTCCTAAAACATTGATGTCCTCACAAGTATAGTAATACAAACGTGTATGTGTGTGTTCAGGGTAAAACGGGCGAGGAGCGGC
This sequence comes from Gymnoscopelus braueri, assembly GCF_963280865.1. NCBI lineage: Eukaryota > Metazoa > Chordata > Actinopteri > Myctophiformes > Myctophidae > Gymnoscopelus > Gymnoscopelus braueri. The sequence goes on from NC_137613.1 coordinate 55,710,898, forward strand.
AGCAGGTGATCAAAGCCCTCAGAGAGGAGTTGCGTCTGGAGGAAGCTCGCCTGGTGCTGCTGAAGAAGCTCCGACAGAGCCAGCTGCAGAAGGAGAACGTCGTGCAAAAGGTGATAGCCTCCTTCACATGGTGTCACGGCTTGGGATGGGGATCGCACCAGTGTTGATTTTGACAGCAAATTTTTATTTAGTTTTTATGTAGTCTTTTGAATAAAATTCTATTTAGTTTTAGTCATATTTTAGTCATCTGAAATGTTTCAGTTTTTGTCTAGTTTCGTCGACTAAATATCATAAGATTATAGTCGACTAAAATGTATTTTGTATGTATTCTGATTTTACACTTGGTTGCATGTTGAAAATAGACGATCTATTAACTCTTTGACTGCGTAACGCGTGAATAACGCGTCAATTGCTAGTTTGTCCAGTTGGCCGTCGACGCGTTAGACGCGTTGGACGTTCATTGTTTAATCTCTGATCGCGCTATTCTGCAAACTCTAGGATTCGAGTTCCACTTACTTCACCCACACTTGCATCTGGTTTTATGACGCAGATTCCGTTTCCGGTTTTCTATTTTTTTCCACGGTCATTTTCGGCCAGGATAGGGAAACACACAGTTTTTCACACGGTATAAAAAACGAACGGAGAGGTCATCTTCTATAATCTATAGTCTGGGTGACAAACAGTCATCGCCGTCGTGTATCACATCGTAAAATTTTGCAATCGGAGAATCTGAGAACACGTCACATCCGGTTTGACGTATTTCACTGTTTGGCTCTGTTGGGGGGGGGGGGGGGGGCAGCGAGTCAGCGAGCTGATGAAAGTGTCTATTTGCTGCTCTCTACTGGTGGAACCATCGTATGTGTTCAAAACCGCAGCTAGACTTACTATATGAAAATTAAATAACAAAATAACAAACAAAAAAAAACACGAAAATCGCTGGCACTGGGGGAGTACTTTATGAAAATACTCTGGCAGTCAAAGAGTTAAGCTCACAACGCGTCGCATTGAGACGCGTTGTGAGCTTGTAGATCTGCTATTTTCAGACCGCAACACCCGAGCGATTCAGAAGAGAATGCACTTAATACTTCTGGTGATTAGTTGTTTCGTTCCCTACCTATGTTGAATGCATTTATTGTAAGTCGCTTTGGATAAAAGCCGTAATGTAATGATTCAATACAGATATACAAGCTCATAGCACATGAGCTTGTAGATTTGCTATTTTTAAAAAATCGTGTATACGGTACTTTTTTAAAGTGCAATTGTTTTACTCAAATCTTTACTTCTGGAGGTCCCTGGCACAAAACATTTTTGAGATAGGGGCCCACAGCCAAATAAATATCAATGTTTTCAAAATTTTAATTGGGTGAAGTGCTCTTCTAATGTTGAATTCACACCAGCAGTGTTGTGATGCTGCTGTAAGATTGTCAAAAGTTTTGACCCGGAATTGTGCGAGTTGAGGCATTACATTAGGGCATTCACGAATGCAATGATTTTTAGCATTCGACTTATTCAACCTTAAATTAGTCGAATATTCGATTATTCGCCAGTGAAATATCATATTTTTTTCATCCAATACAAACAAGCATATTATCATTAAAATGCTGTGTTGCAGTCTTGAAAACAATCAGCGAGTAAAGGGTTAACTAATAGACAGGGCTGTGAAAGACAGCTGTGCGTTCTGATTGGTCTAAACCCAGAGCAGCTGTTCCAGGAATGGCAGATCTACAACTTCACATTGCCTCACGGACGGACGCGTTGTGCGCTTGTAGATCTGCTATTTTCGGTACAACACCCTTCTACTATGGAGCATAGGATAACATGCGTTGCTGCTGCTCTGCGTTGCTGCTGTTCTGCTCTGGTTGAAAAGAAACGTGGCAAATGTATTTATTCAGTTCATTTAACTTGGAATAAGTCAGAAAGGATAGGCTTGAACAATCATTTTCTATGTTCAACAACAACACACCACAGTATATGTCCATCCTTCGGTCCGGTCGTTTACAAGGCTATGATGCCGTATCAGTGGTGGAAAGTAACTACTAAGTACAATTCTGAGGTATTTTCTACTTTACTGGAGTATTTCCAATTATAAATCATTTTACTTCTACTCCATTATACCCCCCCCCTGCATATCAGTGTGTTAACAGTAGGGGGTGCTGTTGTGTTTGTGTCGTCAGGTTCCGGTGGTCCAGAACACGCCGTCCTCGGCGCAGCCCCCTCCCATGCACAGCTCTGGTGGGCTGAGCAAACTGCCGGTCCGTCCCGGAATGCACACCCCAGAACCCCAGAACCTACGCACTGCACAGGTCTCTGTGTGTGTGTGTGTGTGTGTGTGTGTGTGTGTGTGTGTGTGTGTGTGTGTGTTTGTGACCATACTTGTGAGGCCCAAATGACCCTCACAAGTATACTGTAGTAGAATTTGAGAAATAGACATTGTGAGGACCGTTTTCCTGGTCCTCACAAGAGAAACGGCTGTTTTATGGTTGAAGGAGATGTGGGGAGTTAGGTTTACAATTAGTAAAAGATTCAGGTTGGGATTAAGATTAGACATTAAGAGGTTGGGTTTAGGGGTTAACGTTATGCCTAATGTATACTTACTGTAGTTGCGCATCCGGGTCACGCACCAAAAATAACAGATCTACAAGGTCACAACATGTCACAGCGTGACATGTTGTGACATGTTGTGAGCTATCTGCAATTTTCGGCTTTAGGTTTAGGATCAGAAATGTTGAAAAATAACATTTATAAAGTCGTCCTAGCCAAGTGTGCGTTTCTTTGTTCTGTGATCTGCACATCCCCCTCCCCCAAAATCCATACCTTTTTTTTATTGATCTTCATTGTCTCATTGGAGATGGAGTGTCTGTCTGTCTGTCTGTCTGTCTGTCTCTCTCTCTGTCTCTCTGTCTCTCTGTCTCTCTGTCTCTCTCTCTCTCTCTCTCTGTCTCTCTCTCTCTCTCTCTCTCTCTCTCTCTCTCTCTCTCTCTCTCTCTCTCTCTCTCTCTCTCTCTCTCTCTCTCTCTCTCTCTGGTCCCCCTCCCCCCAAAATCAATAGCCTTTCTTTATTGATCTTCATTGTCTCAGAGTGTGTGTAAGTGGAGGACCACTGTATCCAATCTCTGTCAATTCCCAGTTCCTTTACCAGGCCAGTTAAAGTGCATACTGCCCCCTGGTGGGACAGTGAATCCTGCACCATATATAGATTGTTTTAATGCTGATGGAAGTTGTAAAAAATATGTTCAGCTAAGACAATATACATGAAGAAGATGTCAGAAACTGTGTCTTCCATGTCAGGAACATTTTGGGACAGTTGACATTGAAAAGCTGCATGAAGTAACATGTCACACTTTGGGACATTTCACACCCATCAACAATGAAATTGTTGCCCACATGCCAAATGAGGTGTGTGTGTGTGTGTGTGTGTGTGTGTATCACACACACACACACACACACACACACACACACACACACACACACACACACACACACACACACACACACACACACACACACACACATAGCCTGTTCATCTGTACACCCCCCCCCTCTCTCTCTCTCTCTCTCTCTCTCTCTCTCTCTCTCTCTCTCTCTCTCTCTCTCTCTCTCTCTCTCTCTCTGTCTCTTATCAGGCCAAAAAGTTGTCCGATTTGTAAGTGAGTGATGTGTGATTTGTAAATCATAATTACAGTATGTATTTGTACAATTTGTGTTTTGGATTCCTTTACTAAATAATGCCATTTGCTCAGACTTAAGTGACTAACTAATGTAGATAACTAATGTGCCTCTATTCCTATGTCACCTTCACATTTTTTGATTTTGATGCACCTATTGTGTCCTCTTTTGTGGTGTATTTGTATTGTATTCTAGTATATTATATTAAGAGGTATTGTTATATAATTCTTCATATTTTTACTAGCTATTTTAACTGTACTACTACTTCTCGACTGATTTGAACGGTGCTATATCAATAGTTTATTATCATTATCACATAACTGCATAATGAATATTAATATTGAACCATGTGTGCCACAGGGTCACACGGTCATCCGGTCGGCTCCCAACGCCACGCTGCCCCCCATGTTGCTGTCACAACGGATCATCGCCCAGAGCCCTGCCCAGATGCAGGGCCAGCGGCTGGCATCCAAGCCTGGCATGACCCGCACCTCTGGTACCATGGGCAACGCTGTCACCTACCAGCAGGTACAATGCTACGGCAGTGTCAATTCCGTCAACTGAAACTATGATGAAAAAACTGACATAAACATAATTACTAAAACTATGACTAAATATATTGACAATTCCGTCGACGAAAAAATGAAAATGATGGGGAGGGAATTGATTGGCTTGCCCGTAGTCCACTGTTTTCATTCTCCGATTTTAAACGGAGTTAAACCACAAGTTTGCTGTGCAGAATCTACACTAGGTGTCATTGAGTCGTTCTGTTCAGAACATAGACCAGGCTGGTGATGCCCATGATGACATTTACAAAGTTGTAGTTAAGGGGTGTGACTTCTAAACATTGCATTGAATCCTAAAATTGTAAGGAAAATAGGAAACGTTAAGTTATAGTAAGGTAATTACTTGATACTGTAGGTCTGAACGTTGCAGGCGTCAGTGTGTGCATGGATTCAAGTTCGCAGTCGCCACGACTGATTTCAGTCATTTGCATTCTATAGAAGCCAGCATGTCTTCTATGGAAGCATGTTGCGCAGCGAAAGTAGCAAAATAGCTCTATATTCTGATAGTACTCATTGCTATCGAGTGTTTGTCCAGTAAAAGGAGTCTACATGTCTTTCAGCTCTTTATTAACTCTTTAACTGCCAGAGTGTATACATTAAAAAACTCACCCACTGCCAGCAATTTTCTTATATTTATCTCCAGTATGATTGATCCCCTGATGGTTGCTAATCACAGAGGGTTTCACTGTGCTTCCGCGAAGAAAAAATGTCATCGCGACCGTTCGCTTTTATACGCCTTTGAAAATAGCATGTCAAGGGGCACGGTGGCGCAGTCGGTAGCGCTGTCGCCTCACAGCTAGAAGGTCCTGGGTTCGAATCCCGCAGGGGGACGCTGGGGGTGCTGGGGGCGTGTTCTCTCCTCCGCGTCATCAGTGCCCATACTCCTCTGTGTGGAGTTTGCATGTTCTCCCCGTGTTCCATAGGGTAGGTACCCTCACAAAAACATGCAGTAATCCTGGTCACTATACTGCCTCCCCCTGGCCAGCCGGGGCGCCTGATGGAGGGGAAAGGAACTGGTTGGAATAACGCGCTACGTCCAACCAGGGAAACTCCCCTGTCAGGTGATAAGAAGGCCAGATATTTCATAAAAGCAAATGTTAAGCCTCAAGCTGTGATTTGTTTACCTGGTTGGCAGTATGTAGAACAGCAGAAAGGATATAACTAAAACATCATAATTTTACATATTGTGTAGGAACCGGCGCTACTTTCACACTGTTTCACAAATGGCACACTATAGGACAATTCTTCAGTGGTGAGATTTAATTAGCTTTAACCAGTGGTGTAAAGTAACTAAGTATATTTACTCTACTTAAGTACACTTTTGAGGTATTTTTACTTTACTGGAGCATTTCCAATTTTCAGTACTTTTACAAATATTGTACTTTTTACTCCACTACATTTATTTGAAAACTTTAGTTACTAGTTACTTTGTAGATTTTTATCATTATTACAAAACATACATTAACCATTTCAGCCCTATATAATTTTTGGCCATTTGAAAGTAGCTGATCTACAAGCTCACAATGTGTCGCCATGTGACGCATTGTGAGCTTGTAGATCTGCTATTTTCAAAAGATTTTAATACATTTTATACATTTGTGAAATGGGACATTCTGCATAATGAGTACTTTCTACTTTTGGTACTTTAAGTACATTTTGATACCAATACTTTTGTACTTTTACTCAAGTAAATTTTGAATTCCGGACTTTCACTTGTAACAGAGTATTTCTACATTGCAGTAGCGATACTTTTAATTAAGTAAAATAATACTTTTTCCACCACTGCCCATGTGGGTGTGTGTGTGAGTGAGCACTATGGACATGATGTCCAAAGCACTCCTCTGCTCATAAAGCCCTGTATGTGGACACAGTCCCTTACGGCAATGCTTCTCAAATGTTTTCAAGTCAAGGACCCCCAAAATGATATGTATTTGGCTGCGGACCCCGACATCTCAAAAATATGTTGTACCAGGGACCTCCAGAAGCAAAGATTTAAAAATGTTTGCTTTAATAATTTATTTTATTTTGTATTCTTTTACTTTTTCAAAGAATTACAGTACACAATTTTCCAAAAATAGCAGATCTACAAGCTTGTCTATCTGCTATTTTTGCTGTGCAGCCAAAGTATAAAATATGGTTAAAGTGGTTAAGATGATTGTGACGCTATTTTAACTAATTTAGCTGGGGACACCCTGGAACCCCTTCAAGGACCCCTGGGGGTCCCTGGACCCCACTTTCAGAACCAATGCCTTTACAGTCCTGTGGATGTTAATGAGAGACACTGTGGAACATTTGAAAACTGCAAATGATAGCTCATATACGACAACATCTTTTTGTCATGTGTTATATTAACGTTTTATCTGCATATCGGTAGTGAAGGTTCTAATTGATTCAAGATTGATTGAGATTCTAATTGATTTGATATCTAACCTATCTTGTTTGCTCTCTCTCTCTCTCTCTCTCTCTCTCTCTCTCTGTGTTTCTCCGTTTCTCTCTCTCCTTGTCTGTCTGTCTGTCTGTCTGTTTGTCTGTCTGTCTGTCTGTCTCTCTCTCTCTCTCTGTTTCTCTCTCTCTCTCTCTCTCTCTCTCTCTCTCTCTCTCTCTCTCTCTCTCTCTCTCTCTCTCTCTCTCTCTCTCTCTCTCTCTCTCTCTCTCTCTCTCCTCTCTCTCTCTCTCTCTCCTCTCTCTCTCTCTCTCTCTCTCTCTCTCTCTCCCCTGTCTCAAACTGTGCACTGTGCACCTGCAGGCCTCCAGCCAGCAGGTGTCAGCGTTGCAGCGCTCCGGCTCCACCACTGCGGCCATGTACATGAACCTGGCCCAGATGCAGGCGGCGGCTGCAGCGGCCGCCCCCGGGGGTCCCCTGGGGTCCGGGCCGGGGGCCGTCAGCCCCTCCACCATGTCCAGCACGCCCGGGGGCGGGGCCTCCTTGCAGGGCTCCATGGCCGACCAGGTACGTGCCTGGTCACAATCATTATGCACTTTAATCGTCTGATCGCAATTATTTGATATAATCATTTCCGTTCACTGCATCTCTCTCTCTCTCTCTCTCTCTCTCTCTCTCTCTCTCTCTCTCTCTCTCTCTCTCTCTTGATTTATATGTTCCAATGTTCAATGACCAAGACACAATTAAATGATCAATCGCAATTATTTGCGTGACGATTTAATCGTCAACTAAAAACAAATGTTATGTTGGTTGAGCAGGCCAGCAGCCAAGCTGCAGCCAAGCTGGCCCTGCGAAAGCAGCTGGAGAAGACCCTGTTGGAGATCCCCCCGCCCAAGCCCCCCGCCCCGCTCTTGCACTTCCTGCCCTCTGCCGCCAACAGCGAGTTCATCTACATGGTGGGCCTGGAAGAGGTGGTCCAGAGCGTCATAGACAGCCAGGGTGAGACACCCTTGGACTTCATTTTCATGTCAAGGACCCCCAGATTTAGCTACTACGTCTGCAAACTTCCCATGCAAACTGCTAGCCTAGCCACTTAGCCGGCTCTGCTCTGCCGATACTCCGTCTGATCAGCACATATCAGATCTTTACTTTGATTGGTTTCATGCTCGTTTAAGCATGGGTAGAGAGCCTATTTCAACCAATCAGATTGCTTGGTCGGAACTACCTCTTGTATAACCAGGTTCACAAGGTGCTTTATGGTGTAAAAACAACAAAGTGTTTAAGAAGAAACTCCTGTTAAGTTCCAAACTATATATACATATACACATTAAATATGGTTTTGTTCTTGTTAAGATTGGTCTCCTATGAACTTAAATTAGTCAAATATTGGATTATTGGCTCAGGAATAAGACAACAAAAATAAATAAAACATCTCCATGCGGTGAGTTTGAGTTTGATAGGAAAACATTTTTGGTGAACTATTCCTTGAAATAAAAGTGTGCAAAGTGAGGATAAACACATTTAGTGTCTTTTCAAAGTGCATCTGCCATATATCACTATTCTCAGTGACTAAGCTCAAGCTGTGTGTTCTGCAGGTAAACTGCGGGGGGCGCTGTCCCGCATGGAGCCGTTCTTCTGTGCCCAGTGCAGAACCGACTTCACCCCCCACTGGAAGCAGGAGAAGAGTGGGCGGATCCTTTGTGAGCAGTGCATGACGTCCAATCAGAAGAAAGCACTGAAGGCAGAGCACACCAATAGGCTGAAGAACGCTTTTGTCAAGGCCCTGCAACAAGAGCAGGTCAGCCAATCATAATGCATGCACACTCACTCACTCACTTTCACTTTTTTTCTATTACCATGAAAGGTAATGGACACTGACAGTGTTTTGTTGTGTTGAAAAACCAGTATGATCGAAAAAGAAGCACTCGTTTTGAGGCGCGAGCCGACGCCACCGCGATCCGGCCGGGCAGGGCAGGGCTTGCTAGCCTTGTTCCAGATGAATCTGCCATTGCAACAAAACAAAAAATCCTTGGCAGATTAGGTCTGGCCCCTCTCAATAGAGATTGGATTTCTCTCCCTCTGAAGTTGTGAGGGATCGATCGCTTCTTCTTTTTTGATCGTACTGGATGTTCAAACGTACTGTAACACATACATTCTAGTGAGAATAATGTCGATGTACGGTGGATGATGATCTCACTGTGTTCTTTGCAATGTTATTCTAGTTTAGCATTCTTAATTTTATTTTATTTTTTTCATTCTGACTTTTTGTTTCTAATTAGTGTGGTTGCCCTAACAGGGCAACCAGACTATAGTAATCCTTACACTTTATTATTATGGCGTGTAGATAACCGTTATTTTGCACCGCATCTCCTCCCAGAGTTTATTTTTCCCAATTTAGTGCCATATGTCAAAATGACCGGCCTCACCGGGACTCGTGTGCTTGTATTTTGCTAAGAGATTAGTTCCATAGTTTAATTGATATTGATTTATTAGTGCATTAAATTTCCCCATCCACTTTAATGAAAAAATGAAAAAACTCCCATTCAAGTATTTTTTTCTCAGAAACCGTAAGGGTTAGAGTTACAAGACTTTGTGGGAAGGTTCATAATTTAGTGCGAAATTATTAAAAAATTAATTACACCAATTGGCTTAATGGTGGCGCTATAACAGCCCACTTTACGCTTTGACCTATAACTCTTGAACCGTTGGTCGTAAAATAAAAATTTGTTTCCCCAGATTCCTTGGGTCATTACGCAACTCCCTATATAGGCCACGCCCATTTGCGTCAGGATAGATTTTCCGCCATTTTGAATTTTCTTCAAAACACACTTTTAGCTCCTCCTCCCACATATTTTCTCCAAATTTCACAAAAATCGGTACACATGATCTCAGGACCCATGCAATAATCTGGACCGAAACAGAATTTTGATAGTCCATACCGTTTGTCCGTAAATGGCTTCCAAAGTTAGCGGAAGGGGCCCGTTTTACAAAAAAGCCCACAAATCACGAACGAAACGTCCAGTCAATCCCAAATTTGAATCACATGTCAAGGGTGGTTTACTCAACAAATCCCCAAAAGCATTTCCACTTTGATCCATAGGGGGCGCCACAAATGCTCAAAATGTAACCGTTTGATGCAAAAACCTTATGTTGGGGGGATCAATCCTCTCAAAATGAAACGCAAGTGATCTCAGGAGTTACGTGACAATGTAATTGGCGCAGCCTCCGATGGTATTCCTCCCAGCGTATTCCTCGAGTCCCGGCGGCAGCGACCCGCGACTCGCGTCGGCGCAACCACACTCTGCAATTGCCCTGAATTGCGACGCGTCTAGTTTCAGTTTAGTTTTCATTAGCCTCTAAAGCGGGTTTGCTAGCTTTGTTTGTTTGTTTGTTTGTTTATTTATTTGTTTATTTATTTGTTTATTTGTTTATTTGTTTATTTATTTATTTATTTATTTATTCATTCATTCATTCATTCATTCATTCATTCATTCATTCATTCATTCATTCATTCATTCATTCATTCATGTATTTATGTATTTATTTATTTATTACCTTTTTTTGGGGGGCGGGCTGGGGGTAAAGCCTAGTGTTTTTTAGTAGTTTTCTTTAGTTAACACTTAGTTTTGGTTATTTTGTTTGGTTTTAGTTAGCATTAATAACTGTGGTTCTTGGGGTGTTTGTGGTGACCCCTGGTGACAGGAAATAGAACAGCGTCTCCAGCAGCAGGCGGCGCTGTCCCCCAGCACCGCCCAGACCGTCCCCAACACCGGCAAGACTGACAACATGATCCGACACCACGCCCTCAGACAGGTACCTTTGATTTGTTTGTTTATTATAGGGCATAGTAGTGGTGGCCATTGTGGGTTCCACTGATAGAAAGCCCATTCATTTTTCCCATAGAGATTTCCGAAAATATACATATACATTATTTTAAGCCTGGAACCCGGTGAATCATGACCATAAAACATTTGATTCTGTGTCAAAAAGTATTTGAATATTTAATTATATTATATACTATATTTAATAAATACCCTTTTTTGCCGTTTTCAAATTTATTTTGACATAGAATAAAACATTTTATGGTCATGATTAACCACGAGCCTGGATGGCCAGGTTCCATGCTTAAAATCATTTATATGAATATTTTCGTAAATCTCTATGGGGAAAATGAATGGGATTTATATCGTTGGAACCACAAAATGGCCGCCACTGCTATGCCCTATAGTTGTTTAGCCTCTGTGGTCCCTGTGTGTGCTTTGTAACGCCCAATTCACAGCAGCAGCGGCACGACACTGCCACGTTCTGAGTTTCAATGGAGGCGAGTGACTCCATGCTTTTCCACAGCATCAGTGCACTCCACAGCAAAACGTGTGGCGTCTTTGCTGCAAGTGCACTAGCATAAAAACCAAGCATAGGCCCCGTTTACACGACAACGCTCCCTGCAGAAAACTGATAAAACAAAATCGACATTGATGTGCCTTCCGTTTACATGGCAACGCTGTTTGTTTGTGGGGGTTGAAGACGTGAAAACAAGTTAAAAACTCTTCCCAGAGTGGAAATCTTTGAAAACGCTCCGCCTAGCGTCTCTGTGTAACTAGACAAAACGTGTGACGCAGCAGCAGCTCACGTACGCTTTTACCTCACATTTCCAGTGACAGGCTCTTCAATCCTTGAGAAACAGAGGATTTTTAATGTATCCATAACAACTTGTCCCGACAAAATGATCTGTTTTGGAGCGAGTGTTTTCACCATACTTGCTATTGTTTGTTTACACAGTGCTGTGTTTACGGCATGCACAGCGTTTTCAATCACTTCTCTGTCTCCATCTGTATGTGATTTTTATTTTATTTTTGTATCGCAGGGAGTGTTGCCATGTAAACATAGCTATAGTCGTCCTCTTAACCCCATTTCTCCTCCCACCAGGGACAGAATATCCCCCCCCCCCATCTGTCAGAGAACACACCACACCGTATTATTTTCCCCTTTTTTTGTTGTTAATCTGTGTATATAAAATATATATTTTGAATCTCTTAGTTACACCGACATAGTTTCTTTATGCTTGATTATAAAGATTGTTGTGTAATTTTGACAGCAGGCATTTTGTACTTTACATGTGTGCTGCACTGTTGTATACAAGGCATTTAACTAGCAGCTGTATTTGTATCCATACAGCTACGTATAAATCAGGCATTACGATATCTCAGCCTGCTCAAAAATACATTTTAGCCGACTACATCAACTGTAGATGTCGACTAAAATCTTATGGTATTTTGTCGACTAAAACTATACTCAAACTAAAACATTTCAGATGACAAAAATACAGTGGTGGAAAGTAACTAAGTACATTTACTTAAGTACTGTACTTAAGTACAATTTTGAGGTATTTGTACTTTACTTGAGTATTTCCAATGTCCAATGCTTTTACTTCTACTTTTACTTACTACTACTGTACATCTCAGAGGCAAATACTGTACTTTTACTCCACTACAATTATTTGAAAACTTGAGTTACTTTTGATTTAGATTATTATTACAAAACATACATCAACCACTTCAGCCCTATTTATATTTTGGCCATTTGAAAATAGCCGATCGACAGATCTACAGCTCACAATGCGTCTCATCGCGACACATTGTAAGCTTCTATTTTCAAAAGATTTTTATACATTTAAAACTTGAAATGGGACATTCTGCATAAGGACTTTTACTTTTGGTACTTTAAGTATATTTTGATGCCAATACATTTGTACTTTTACTCAAGTACATTTTGAATTCCGGACTTTTACTTGTAACAGAGTATTTCTATAGTGCAGTATTGATACTTTTACTTCAGTCTTTAACTGCCAGAGTACAACTAAATAAGGCCCAGACTGCCAGCGATTTTTCGATTTTCTTACCTTTTGAAGTTGTCACAGAATATTTATCTCCAGTATGATCGATCCCTGATGGTTGGTAATCACGGAGGGTTTCACTGTGCTTCCGCAAAAAAAAGAAATGTCATCGCGACCTCCCGTTCGCTTGTTATACGTCGTAAAATCTCAACTCCTGTGTTTTACTATACTACATTTTTGCCGAAACATGCTATTTTTAAGTAATAAGTTAACCAGGAAGTGAATGTGGCAGTTCTTTGGATCACGTTATCTCCTGGTTCTGTGTGAAAAAAACGAAAAGAGAAGAAGTACTTTTTCCACCACTATGTGTTCCCGCTAGGCTCCCCAGCCGCAGGCGTCCATGCAGCGGGGTCTGTCCAGCTCGGCGCGGGGCGTGCTGTCCACCTTCGCCCAGGCCTCCCAGCTGTCGGTGGCCAGCAGCCTGATGGGCATGAGCGCCAGCGCCAAGCGCTGCGCCGGCGGAGGGGGAGGGGCCGGAGGAGGGGGAGGAGGCGGGGCCGGCGGGAGCAGCGGCGGCAGAATCCAACACGACAGCAGACGTCAAATTTACAACATCCCCGGTTAGAATACACACACACCCCATTCCCATTTTCAGTACTTTTACTTCTACTCCACTACATCTCAGAGGCAAATATTGTACTTTTACTCCACTACAATTATTTGAAACTATTATTTGTTACTAGTTACTTTGCAGATATAAATGCTGATATTATGAAACATACATTAACCACTTTAGCCCTATTTTATACCTAGGCTATTTTCAAACATGTTAGTACTTTTACTTTTGGTACTTTAAGTGCATGTTGATGCCATTACTTTTGTACTTTTACTCAAATACATTTTGACAGACCTTTACTTATAACATAGTATTTCTAAATGTTCTATATCGCAGTATTGGTACTTTTACTTAAGTAAAGCATTTGAGTACTTTTTCCACATTACATTACATTACATAACAGTCATTTAGCAGACGCTTTTATCCAAAGCGACTTACAATAAGTGCATTCAACATAGGTAGGGAACGAAAACTACTAATCACCAGAAGTCTTAAGTGCATTTTCTGCAAAAACAAGCAACCAAGAGTATACCTAGCGCTAAGGTAAAAGTGCAATATATCAGCTACCTATTTCCTTAAACAGATGAGGCAAAAAAGCTAAATCAAATGAGCAGGAGCTAAAACAAATAATTGTATCGACTAAACAAGATCCAATAAAACAATAAAACAAGCGTTCGTACAACTAGTTAACAACAAGTAGGCCAGGCAAAGAGGAAGGGTAGTGTTTCCTGAAGAGGTGGGTTTTCCACCGCTGCGCACACACACACACACACACACACACACACACACACACACACACACACACACACACACATATTTTAGTTCAGCACCTGTGAATGTTTGTTGGGATGTGCATGCTTCCCTCTGGACTCTGTTTCTAATGCGTATTTTCAGACATAGAAAATGTGTACTTGATCAAATCTTTTCTTCCCCCTACAACAAACCTCTTTGCTGAAAATAGCAGATCTACAAGCTGCTATTTTCGGCTAATATTCCCCTCAGAAAAGGAATTCTAGGGTTCAAGTGGATAATGTAAAAAAAAAAAGTTCCTATCACACAAACATTTGGTGACCCCCCTGTAATAACTCTGAGGACCCCCGTTGAAGACCCCTGCCCTACTTGATCATACTACAGCGTCACACAAAAGCATCAAAAGTAGCTTGTAGATCTGCTACTTTTGCTATTTTCTTTATTTGAATCCTGAAAAGTTAACAGTTTTAGACATAATTATGAGGTTTCCATCCGACAGAGACATATATTTAAAGGGATATTTCACTTTCTCAAAAAAATTGGGTAATTTATCGTCTACTCAGGCTTTTGGGAGCACCCCGGACAGTTTCTGATTCAGTTGCTTGATTCAGTATATAGATATTTTGATAATATAATTTTTTATTAGACACGCCCCCTTCCTATACCAACCCATTGTAACTTCAAACTCCATTTTAACTATGTTAGATTAATCGGAAACACCCGTCCTTGGTTCTGGTGACTGATATTGTCCTTCTTATACGTAAAGGGCCGTGTTTTTTCAATTACTTTTTTCATTAATATTTTATATATTCTTTGGGGAAATGAAAAAAAAAAAAAAAGAAAAAAAAACTCAATAAAATAAATGAAAAAAGTTACAGAAAAAACATGGCCCCTCACGTATTAGGAGGGCAGGATGAGTAACCATAACCAAGGACAGGTGTTTTTGATGAATCTAACATGTTTTTGAATTTGGATTTTGAAGTTACAATGGGTTTGTATAGGAAGGGGGCGTGTCTGATAAAATGAATATCAAATATCTAAATACTGAATCAAACAACTTAAAAATGTTCTGGGGCTCTCACAAAAGCCTGAGTAGATGATAAAAATGACCCAATAATGTTTTGAAAGTGAAATATCCCTTTAAGTCTGTGCCTTTTTCCCCCCTACATCTAAACTCTATCTACAACCATACAATGCGTCGTGTTGTGAGCTTGTAGATCAGCTATTTTGCACCAAATGGTTTTGAGCCCATTAACACATTGGGTGCCAGAGGTTTATTAAAATATTATACTTTGAGTGCCAGGATCTTTAACAATTTTTGAACCTTTTTCAAGTAGTCACAAAATATTTTCAGTGATCACCGTCCTCACGGTGATCCCCTCATTACACACATACAGGTCTCGTACAATCGGGGGATTTTTTTTAAAAACATTCGGTAATCCGTTCCATAGTTGCAGCCAGTTGAAAATAGTTAAATTAACATTGTAAAAAAAAGAAGTACACAGGAGCCGAGATACAGGTTTTTGAAGTCATAAGTTAACCAGGAGGTGGATTGGAGTCTAAATCTTGTAGGAGTGATATCTCCTGTTGCTGTGAAGGAAAAAAAAATATATATATATATTATTATTATTTTTTTCTTTCAAAAACCGTATATATACGGTTTTGGCACTCAACGTTAGTATGGCCAAAACCGTATATATACGGTTTTGGCACCCAATGTGTTAAGACCTGAGGCCGATTCTACAAAATGTCTTCTAAATCCTAACAGTTTTTTGAAAAAACCTATGTTGCTAGTTCAGCGGTTCTCAAACTTTTTCATGCAAGGACCCCCATCTCAAAATATGTTGTTCCAGGGACCCCCCCCCCCCCCCCCCTCTGCCCAGAAGTAATGATTTGAGTAAAAAATGTTCGCTTTAAAAAATATATATTCAAAGATTTGCACAAATGTTCACTATTTAAAAAAAATAGCAGATCTACAAGCTCATAGCAGATCTACAAGCTCATAGCGCGGCACCGAGTGCCGCGCTATGAGCTTGTAGATATACTATTTTTGAACAGCCCAAAGAAATCTTAAAATGACACGCATGCGTTCCCGGTCTTAATGTGTTAAAACAATAAAAAAGTAACGGTTTTGGAGACATTTGGACATGAGGACACAAGGTTCCCCGCCCGACCTTGACAATATACTGTACTTAAATTCCTCTCTCTCTCTCTCTCTCTCTCTCTCTCTCTCTCTCTCTCTCTCTCTCTCTAGGGTTAAACATAGCCTATCTGAACCCGGCGGCGGTAGGTCACAAGGGGTCCAGCCTAGCGGACAGACAGAGGGAGTACCTGCTGGACATGATCCCGCCGCGTTCCATATCTCAGTCCATCACCGGGCAGAAATAATGAAACCCCCGCCACACACACCCAGCCAGCCCCCCCCCCCCCCACCCGGCCCTTCGCATGCAGTGCCTGTCCTTGTGCCTACAGTTACCGAAAAAAACTAAACCCCAACAACCCATGAGAATCATGCAATCAAGCAGAACAAAAAAAACCTGGGCGCACCCACCCCCACTTTGTCAGCACATCCAAGATTTTCTTACTATAGCAAAAATGTGTCAATCATTATAACCGTTTTAAACTCCCCTTTATTATTATTGCTGTCAACTCGCTTATTATTACTATCATTACTTTTTTATTATGTTACAATTACTCATGTTATGCCTTTTTTGTTAAGCTAAGTAGTGTTTTTCCCTATTTTTCCGCTTTTTTTTCTCCTTTCTCTAACTTCACTTGTATTTATTTTTGGGGAAGGGAGGACATGCTATTAGAGATTAGCTTTACAATGCTCCTGAGTTGTTTTTTTTGTCATTACGCACCCCATGAAAGGTTAGCTATTTCACTCTCTATTTGCTTTTAAGTTGGCCTCCACTACAGAATGTTTTCATTTGAACCCAGCTAATAGAGGATTTATTGTAGTGGTTCTCAAAGTGCGGTCCAGGGATCCTCAGGGTTCCTTGCGGGGGTTCCAAGTGGACCCTTACGGGTCCATTTGTGTTCCATTTGTACACTCTCCGAGCTATGGAGGTCCTTGACATTAAAGCGCTTGAGAACCACGCCTCTACTGTAAACGGGACAGAAACAAACTAAACCAGATCCACGATGTCCAGCGGTCAGTGTACGTCCATTCAGATGTAAACGGACGACTAGTTTTTTTTCACAGTGACACCATGCAGTGGTGGGATGAGGACCCTGCATCCACGGACCCCCCCTCAGCGTCTCCTGTTAAACCCCTTCAAAATGCCTTCGCTTACCGAGTTATGCAGACTTTTCGAAGCCTTTTTACCCAGCAGTTTCCTTGCGGTACCTTTTTTTCTTTTCTTGTCCAAAACCGGAGGAGACTCATCTTATCTGGAAGTGACAGGTGTCCATATTTGTGCCACCTGAACCACGGACTCTGTACCCACTTTTTGTCCTTTTCTTGTCATAGCAGGGTTTTCTTAACGTATTCTCTATGTTTTTGTTATTTTTTTTTTGTTTTTCCCCCCCTTTTTTCATTTGTTTGTTTTGTTTTCGTTTTTCGCTGCGTCTCTACATAAAAGCGGCGACACGCCTCAGAGGTAACCTGTCACCGCGGAGACGATAATAATTGAAATAGCAAAAAAAAGGAGAAGAAAAGAAAGAAAAACTATCTCTTTGGATAATGTATAGATGCATAGCTTGATGGATGTCGGTGATATCTTAATAAAAAGGAGAGACATGGGTCAATCATTTTGGGGTGTGAGCGACGCACACACCAGTCACCTCACTTAAGAGGAGCACTTTTCATATTTCCAATTGGGAAGGAAAAAAAAACTTTTTTTGAGAAAGAAAAAGGACACAGGAAGGAGTGTCCCCTAGGTTTGGATGTTTGTCTATGAGAGAGTTGGGACAGAGATGTGTGGCTTGTATCTGAGTGTTTGTATGGCTACTTTCTGTTTTCTGTTATTGTGGGGAAAGCTTTCGCTGAAAATAGCCAATCGACAAGCTCACCTGTTGTGAGCTTGCCGATCTGCTATTTTCAGCAAAATCTTTCCCCACAATACGGATTAACAAGTGATGAACCACTGTGTCCACCAAGGCATTGTTTTCCCCCTGAGGCCAGCGTCAGGGTTGTCGATTATCACATTTGAGTTGACAATTGAATTGTCATTCAATATTTGTAATTAACAATTTAATTGTGTTTTTGGCTTTGAACATTGGAACATATTTATTTGATAAAAATTGTATTTATTTTTGCCTTTTTTACTTTGTTGCACAAGGCAGATCTGACAGATAACTTAAATACAAAGAAATGGCCAGTACCAATAATGATAATAAATAATATGCTGTGGCCAAAACTGGTCATATTTAATATTTGTATAATTTCTAAAAAAATATTTTAAATAGTGGGAATAGCCTGAGCTTGTAGATCTGCTATTTCCGCTATTTTTTTCAATAGATGAATTTATACAGATGCATGGAAACGATGTTGCAAATATACATAATTGAGACTATCTCAAACGATTACAATCAGGCGATTGTGTAATAATTGTGACAGGCCTAGCCAGCCTACGTTTTGAATTGTTTACCATGGGAGCGGTGAGTGTTCACAGCACGACGAGGCGCTGAGCGCCAATTCTGCACTTGCGCGTTCACATCTGGTGATTTTATCTGGACGGCCAGGGTTGAAATATTTTCATATTTGGCCGTTTGGAAGAGAAAACCTTTTTGGTGGACACAGCCTGAGGTGTTGTTATTGTAAAAAAAAAAATTGCTCTTGTCGATCTTTGAAAACATTAGCTATGAGCTAATGGAGTCGTCCGCTCATACTGTACGTTCGGACGGGGGAAAAAAATCTAGGGTTCACATCCCATGCAGAAAAGCACTCCTCATTCCCTCTCCTCTCTACGTTTGCAGTTATGTCAGACATTTCCCGCAGTGTTCAGTCAATGTGCAGTATTATTATTTAGACATTCAGTCGGCGAGTCTCTCAGAACAAGGCTACACTGGAGTTTGTAAAGCTCCTAATGGTAGGTTTGAGACAGGACCCAGTTCACAAACTTTAAACTAAATATTGCATGGGACCTTTGATTTACCACGTTCAACTCTTTTCCTTCTCCTGTTTGTCTGTGTTAGCCTTGGACCAAGAGATAAAAGTGTAATCGATTCTGACATTTGTGCATCTCTGACCACCCCCCACACATTCACTGGAATTCCATGTTTAATGCCCATATTCCTCTATACATTTTCAAATTCAAAGTATAGAGTGCTAACCTTGAAGCCACATATGTTAGCCTTCCCGGACGTCCAGGACGCTTGTTTTCCATAACGCTCCATATTGTTCAATAAATACGTGTTTTAATCCCGTCTGTGGCTGAATGTTACTGTATTTCCTTGTTTACAAGATGTGCAATACCGGCTTTCACCTGCTGCAACAGCGCCACTGCACTCACTGAGGAATACAGTGAACTTCCGGCACAAACGGGATTAAAAGAGTTCCTTATATAACCATACAGAATATTATAGACAACAAGCGTCCTGGAATGACGGGGGTAAGCACTTCATATTTTGAATTTGTACATGTATGGAGAAGTACGGGCATGAACCACTTGAACCCTCTATACTTAGTAAAATGGACCTGAGTTGCAACTCAATTGTACTTGGACTGCTCTTTTTCCCTCCCATCTGCACCAAACCTTTCGCCAAAAATAGCCGATTGTGACGCGTTGCGAGTGACCATGTCGGATCTGCGATTGTTGGCTAATGTTCCCCCTTAGAATATGGATGCTGGGGTTCAAGTGGCTAAAAACCATGGAATTCCCAGTGGATATTTGGAGTTGGCATCCAAGACGAGATCCAAGATGAGTGACACACCTATGTCGGAATCGATAAAAGAAGTATCTGTCAGTCTTGGTCCAAGGCTTGATTCTGTGGCGATTGATGTTCACCAAGTTGTCTGGGATGAAAGCTGTGCCCTTGACAGTTTGGGCTGCAGCCAAGCAAATTCTGTCAACTCATCAGGTGAATGTTGGGTGTGGATGTCTGTAGGACACACCATTTATACTTCGCCACGCGGCTACGTTGCTTGAAGACGGTAACTGGTAATTTTCCACTAAAAAACGACGTGTCTGAGTGTGTTTTCCGAGTTGAAAACCAGTCAAATTTTGGCCTACTGGTTGTAAAGACCCAGATGCAAATCCAAAGGGTTGTGAGAAAATCCATGGCAGCGCTGAAATAACAAACAGCACTTCTTCAGTTCTGACGAACGCCTGATGTATACTTAATTGCTGTGTCGCTCGCTGATAATAGCAGGTCTACAAGCCCACAACGTGTCGCAGTGCGACGTGTTGTGGGCTTGTAGACCTGCTAATTTCAATGCACGACAACGATGCGCAAGCAAGCATGGATGAGGCATGATCGTTTCTCCTGGACATCCGTTGGGAGACGGATGCTGGTAGATCCAGCTATCTATCGTGGCTAGCTTCTACCCGTTAGAATTATTTTTGCTACGGGGACATCACGCAAAAAGCAATAGCCAATAGGGGGAAGGGAATCGATGTCAGGTCACTGTGTTGGAGGAGTGAACAAAACTACTTCTCACATGGGTTTGGCTCCTCTTTGTGGCTCGGGACCATGGGGAAAAAAAAGATTTGGACGTCCCATCGTCATTTACCATTGTGCAGGTGCATTGTGCACTATGGGTCTACGATACGTAGGCCATCATTTTGCGCTAGACATAAAAAATCTCTCACGTTCTATGTCACAGATTCAATGGTGATACCTGTGTTGTTTGAACCTACAACACAATGGAGGACTCAGTCACGCCCCCTAAATACCTGTGTATGTGTCTCTAAGAATCCCTCCTTGTCGGCAAGAAACAGGTGGTACGAGTATAAATGAGTCTTAATGTGTATTGCTATGGGCATGGTTCCAAACTAGGGTGAATGTGTTGTGGACTTTGGGTCCGTTCACGCCGGCTGACATTTAGATTGAAAATCACAAAATGTAACAGTAGCTCCAAAACTTAGCGAAACTACCTATAGGATTGAATTCATAGGTGCAATATGTAAATTGAAGTTTACATTTGAAAGATATTGGTTTTGTTTATTATATTTATATATATTGAAAAAATAAAATAAAAAATAATAATCAGCAATCAATTATTTTCCCTTATATGGTTCAAATTGGATGGTGAACTATTTTTCATGAACTTTAATGTTGGGGTAAGTTTTTTCTACCTCGTATTTTATTGTATTTTTAATCCCCCACCCATCCCCATTCAACTTTTCTTTCTTCACCAACCTGACCATTAAAAAAAAGAAGAAAAAAAGATATCGCTCCTGTCTCTCCTGTGCTCTCTTTTTGCAGAATGGGAAAAAAAAGAAACATCCGGGACGCCTTTGTATTTAAAATGCTTTTTATTTTCAAAATGTCATTTCTTAGTTTTTTTTTTTGTTTTGTTTAGTTTTTTTTGCAAATGTCAATTATTTTACTGAACTCAGTTAAGTTCAGTTTTTTCTGTTTTGTTTGTTTCTAATGAAGTAAAAAAAAAAAAAAAATCAAACATAATCAAACTGAAAAATGTATTGACTATGAAATGAAAAATGACACGATATTTGCTAGGTTTGAAGTAATAATGACTTATTGTACATAAGCTTTTTTTTTCTCCCCTTGTACTGAAAAAAGGTTCCAATTTAAATGGTTGTATATTGTGTAGAAAAGCCAACAAAAAGCCATGAATATTGTGAAGCTTGTCATTTCGTTTTGTGATCACTGTGTATTATTGTGTAACAAATGTGCAAAATGTATGGGATTATAAATCTAGCCCTCTTCTTTGTTTTCCCCCTTGCACAGTAAAATCTTCAGTATTCTGTTTGTAATGCTGAGTGTGTACAAATGAAACAGAATTGTACCCTCTCAGCTAGGATTGGGATCCTTCAGGATTTTAACAATTTCCGATTCCTTAACTGTACGATTCCTATAGGGGGTTCCAAATGGACCCTTACAGGTCTGTAACTCTCAGAATGTACAAATGGAACCATTTTTACACTCTCAGAGTTATGTTCGTCCTTGAAGTTTCATAACCACTGGTATAGTAATGGTATAGCAGACGTGAAGTCCACAAACCAACTTCCAAAATGTGATGTTGGATCCAGTTCCTCCGGTTCTTCCAGCATCCCAACCCTACTTTCAGAGTTAAACGAACAACTGATCATTTTGACTGTGTTTTTGCTTTCTCTTTTTACTCTCGGACCAGTTAGCGGTTGCAGGAACGTGGTCATTGGTTCACATGAGGTTCTGGTAGAACGGTGCGGGAGGCCATTAGAACCCTGCTACCATACGCACGGCTGTCCCCTTCATCACATTTTAATTGACCATTAATTGTCATACAAATAATAGCAGTTAATGAGTAATGCCTAACCCATGATGTTTGTCATGGTCAACATTGGAACTGTTAGCCAGCTTTGTAAACAAAAATTGTCAAAAGAAATATCTTAAATATACAAAGAAATGACTGACAATGACCGTTACCAGTAATCAAAATAAATAAATCACAAGCAATTTTTAATAATTGTATACTTTCAAGGCATTTCAAAAGTCCTGAACATAGGTGCCCGATTGTCTGTTTCCACAACATTTCAACAGATTAATTTATGCAGATTATGATGATTATGCAAAAAAATAATTGTCTCAAATAATTGTGATCTGGCAGATTCACATCATCATGTCCGCAGTGTTTCCCAAACAGTGGGTCGGGACCCATGTTTGGGTCGCGGACCAATTTTTATGGGTCACGAGTAAATATCCCATTGTTTTTTGTTTCCTACATTTAAAAAATATATATATTTCAAAAGTTTTAAAAAGGTTTTAAAAAATCACAACTTTTCATCAATCTAAAACTATTCTAACTTCTAACTAAGTATTTCATGAATGCAATTCGAAAAATCCAATTTCCATAAATAAATTGGAAGAAACATTTAAGAAGTAGTGAAAATAGCAGATCAACATAAGCTCACAACGTAGCGCGAAGCGACGCATTGTGAGTTTGTAGATCTGCTATTTTCACTAGTTTAGGTGTGTGTGTGTGTTGAAACTATAATGACAACAATATGTAACAACTACATCTATTATTTGTATGGCACAAAGCCCTCACAGCTGTATTCCTGTCGATCAGCGCAACACATGGGTGGAACTGAGCAGGCCTTGCAAGAACATCTATGAAAGATTGTCCCATATCGTTGCCGTCGAGCATAAACCTTGTATCTCGATATTTCAACTTTTTCGTAAATGAATGCTCTACTTCATCATACAAGACTGTCACACAAAAGTGGTGGAAATAGTCAATCTACAACGTATCGCAACAGCTGTGGATTGGCTATTTTCACTACTTTAAAGGAGTAGTTCACCCAAAAATGTTCTTATTTTCTATCAATTACACACCCAATGAAGCCTTGAATTTTTGTCGCATTCCTAAGCCAATAATTTGATGACGAGGTGTATTTCCGGTAGGAGACACAAAGAGTCTACTTTGTGTCTCCTACCGGATACATTAGCATCTTTCCGCCGGTAATCAAATTATTGGCTTAGGAATGCGACATAAACAAAAAAATCTCCATGTATTCAAGGCTTCATGGGGTGTGTAATTGAGGGTGAACTACTCCTTTACATGTTTTTAACCGATTAAGACCGGGAACGTCATTTTAGATTTATTTGGCTATTAAAAAATAGGTGCAAGATGTACATTTAAGTTTACATTTGAAAGATATTGGTTTTGTTTATTATATTTATATATGTTGAAAAAATATAATAAAAAATTATAATCAGCAATCAATTATTTTCCCTTATGGCGGAATGGTTCAAATTGGATGGTGAGCTGATGGTTAACCGATTAAGACCGGGAACATCATTTTAGATTTATTTGGCTATTCAAAAAATAACAGATCTACAAGCTCATTGCCGTGTTATGAGCTTGTAGTTCCTAAAAAAAATGTAATCTTAAATTTGTGCAAATCTTTTAATATATATATTTTTAAAGCGAACATTTATAACTCAAATCTTTGCTTCTGGGGGTCCCTGGAACAAAATATTTTGAGATGGCGGTCTGTGGCCAAATACATATCATTTTGGGGGTCCTTGACATGAAAAAGTTTGAGAACTACTGATCATAGCAACATAAGTATTTTCAGAAAACAGTGGATTTAGAAGACATTTGTAGAAATTGGTCTCAGGCCTTAATGGGTTAAACAAAAAAGGAACGGTTGTTTACATACAAGTGAAACGTGACGTCTGTGACCTCTAGCAGAGCTATCTGGACCGATGATCAATGTTCCTGGCAAGGCAAATGCAACAATATCTTATGTTCTTTTATTCTGGCAGATTTAGTTATCATTTCAAATGCAGGGACATTTATTTGCAAAAAAGAAATTTAAAATGTTTTAAATTCAGTGTGACATTTTTTTTTTTAATTTCTTTTGCATAATATTGCAAATAAACATTTGGGGAATGAGTGAGGTGATTACATTGATTTTGATCTGACAATAAATGGAAGTCCTTTTTTTTCTGACCATCAGTCCTAACCTTTTGCACATCCTTGATATTTAACTGTCTTAAAAAAAAAGTTTAAAAAAAGTAAAAGAAAAATATTAATGCCGTTTGATTACTGCCAGTTGATTGATAACAATTATGCATTGACTGAAAAAATAAGCTAATTTTGGAGGAAATAACTTTGTAATATTTATCTCTTGCAAGCTATGTTTAATAAAGGTCAAAACAATTTACTTCTTGAGTGTGACTTGTATAACCATTGCATCATCAGAGCATAAGTGTACTTACGGTTTTATAAGGTGCAGTAGGCCTAAGTGATATTTATTTTTTGTTAAATGGCTCTATATTTCAATAGCAATCATTGCTAGAGTGTTTGTCTCTCCAGTTCTTTATTAAACAGAAAATACAGAAAATTTAACTATAAAACTGAAGCTAATAAATGGGCACCCTCTCCTGATTGGACGAGATTGGTGACCCACCTTGAAATGTATCTTCTGTTTACTAAAGAGCTGGGGGGGGGGGGGGGGTTCCAGGGCGTCTCAAGTAGTTAACATAGCATCACAATCATTTTAACCACTTTATTCATTTATATAAGTTGGCTATTTAAAAATAGCAGATGTACAGACTTGTACATCAGCTATTTATTTTTTATATATATATTTTTTTAATGTCAAATGGTTGGAACATTTTGAATTTTCTTCTGGGTGTCCATGGCACAAAACCTTTTCAGATGGGGGTCCGTGTGGCCAAATACTTGGTCTACTGGTCTATTAACTAGGGGTCCATGAAATGGCAAAGAGTTTGAATCACATCTCTGAGCCAGTTCTTAGAAACGAACAGTCATTGTTGTTCTGTAACGTAATAGACTGCAAGACTCAACACACAGTCCAACCAATCCACACCTTCTGCTAATCACAAGGTCACCGATTCAACCCTCGTGTCCGTTGGTGGTAATAATGAAGTGGAGGAGAATAGACAGACGTCAGGTTTCCAGGTCATTCATGTTCATTTATTCAGCATTCAAGTACAGCATCATAGAATCCAGGGCAGAGCCCTCTCCTGCAGCCTACGAGCACATCCCAAACAAACATCTTACACGGTTCTTATAGTAGACCATTTACCAAAGAAGCCATTCTAAATAGCCATATAAGGTATGTACCAAAGATAAGAGCAACGCAATGGCCATTTGGCTCAGCTGTTAGATTAACAGCTGTTGCTGCGTTAGAATTAGCCCATTCACACATTCACCAGGCATTCACCAGTCACACACACTCATGATTACTCTTCTGACTTTAGATTAGTATAGTATCATTTCTTAATATGTTTTGACTTGCACACTGTCCATATACCACACTCACTCAGCAGTAAACAAACCAACATAAAGTATAAGTATACACAGGGTATCATGCACATTTCTAAAGTGACAATGTAAGGACTTACATTGAGACCATGCGCCCATCCTCATCGACGGTGCTGCAGTGGAAAGGGTCAGCGAGTTCAAGTTCCTCGGAGTACACATCGAGGAGGACCTCAAATGGGAGACGCACTCCACACACGTGAGGAAAAAGGCTCAGCAGCGACTGTACTGGCTCCGCCGCCTGAAGAAGCTCGGAGTAGGACGTCGCATCCTCAGGCTGTACTACAACAGTTCTGTTGAAGGCATCCTAACAGGCTGTGTCACGGCCTGGTACGGGAACTGCACTGCCCGAGAAAAGGTCAGCCTACAACGAGTAGTGCGATCGGCAGAGCGGATAATGGGAATCGAGCTCCCAGCGCTCCAGGAACTGTACAAAAAGCGGTGCGTGGTCAAAGCCAAGCGCATCATCAAGGACAAGCACCACCCAAGTCATAGACTGTTCAACCCCCTACAACGACCGCGACCGGGCAAGGGGCTCTACCGCAGTATCAAGAGTTCCACCACCAGATTTTGGTGTAGTTTCAATCCAGCCGCTGTCAGAATGCTGAATGGGGCATAAGCCTGGATGAGTTCAGCAGCCTGACAGCAGGCGGCGCAGACTTTTCTGGCTCTTCCTGAACACACCTGTGGATTATACCAGGGACAATGACTTGGACTTTAGCCCCCCCTCGGACACACCTGTGGACTACACCAGGTACAAATGACTTTTTGTTGCACTCCCTCATGGAGCTACATGCGGATTATACTAGGGTCAGTCCACTCTAGGTGGACACGCACTGACCTTTTGCACCTTAATCCCTTGTATAACGCACTGACTTTTTTTGGGTCTTTTTATTGTGCTCCTTTTCCTCTAAGCACCTTAACGTCCTTTGTCTATCATGCACAGTATAAGTATAACATGCACAGTACAATACATTGCTGCTACGCTCAGGCACCTTAGTTTAGTTTTTTAGTTTTTATTATCTCAGGTAATTTGTAAATATGTAGATAACTTGTCTGGCCTTCTGTTGCTCTCTTGTTTTTGATCTCCTTCCCACCTGCCCCCCACCCTCTTCTTCTCCCCCCCCCCTCTTCTTTCTATGGAAACTAACGTTGCGATGGGAACGATGTACAAAAAAGAATTTCACCCACTTTTTTACCTTGTAAACCTGTGATGTGACAATAAAACTGATTCTGATTCTGATTCTGACTTTGAAGACCTTTTTGATACCAAATTGTCAAATATTACTTAAGATCTGCTTCCCATTTTTCCTTTGTATACAGAATATTAGCTGGAAAAAGCCTCAATCAGACTATAAACAAGTTTAGACAGTCATTTTGTTGTTTATTTTTGTTTGCATAGTGTCTTCTCTATTACAGAGGTTTCTGGTTCCTCCAGTGTTTGCTGGCTAGACTGAATACAACTTTGAAGATTGTGGATTAAGACCAAGCACACCACTCAGGTTCTGACCCATCTCTTACAATCAATGCATCTGAGCCCAGTGCCAGTGAGCAACCTTTAAAAAAGGCCCCAGAAAATAAAGCACCAAATGTGTTGAGAATGAGAAACAGAGGCTTGTATTTTTGAGGGAGATGTCCTAATAGTCTGGCTTCATGAATCCTGAAGATGCAGTGTCTACATTTAGACAGCAGGTGGCAGCTGAGGTTATATTAGACATGACAACTTACTTCAATGCCCTGGAAGTCCTGGAACATAAGAGTGGCCATCAGTGGTGGAAAAAGTAGGCTACTCACATTACTTACTTAAGTAAAAGTGTCAATACTGCATTGCAGAAGTAAAAGTAAAAGGCCAGAATTCAAAATGTATGGGCATCAAAAGTATACTCATTATGCAGAATGTCCCATTTCACAAGTTTACAAATGTATAAAATGGAGATAATAAAAAATAAAAAGCAAATCTACAAGCTCACAATGTGTCACATTGTGAGTGTCAAATTGCCGATCCAAAGTATATATAGGGCTGAAGTGGTTCATTTGTAATAATAATCAAAATCTAGTAAGTAACTAGTAACTCAATTAAGTTTTCAAATAATTGTAGTGGAGTAAAAGGATAATATTTGCCTCGGAGATGTAGTGGAGTAGAAGCAAAAGTACAGAAATTTGGAAATACTCCATTAAAGTAAATATACCTCAAATTTGTACTCAAGTACAGTACTTGAGTAAATGTACTTAGTTACTTTACACCACTGGTGGCCATCAGACAGTCTCCTGACTTGAACCTCATAGAATATCTCTGGTGGCATTTGAAGAAGGCGGTTACAAAACACAAACCCAAGAACATTAGTGAGCTGGAGGCCATTGCACACGAGGATTGGCCTAAGGTTCCCAAACTGGGGTCGGATCCCCCAAATTATTTTGGGGGGTCCCCAGATGATAGCTTAATGTGCCAACATTGTTTTCTCACTCAACAGTAAACAAATCCAACATACAGTATACATTTCTAGTGACAATTTAATGACTTTTAAGACCTTTTTGATAAAAATTGGCCAAATTGTCAAATATTATGTGAGAAAGAGGCAAATATTGTATATTTTCACAATTTTAATCTGTGGAACCGAGTCAAACTAAATGTAATGCCTACAATTGCAAATGCTTCTCAGGGTGGGGGGTCCCCAGTTTAAATATGATTATGTTGGGGATATAGACTATAGATGTTGCTATTTTACCTTTATTGTAAATCTTACTCTATAGGGCATAGCAGTGGTGGCCATTTTGCGGTGCCACAGATAGAAAACCCATCCATTCTTCCCATAGAGATTACTAATAAAAACACAATAAATAATTTAAGTGAGGGAGTTTCAATGCTGGTATGACCAAGGAAATGGTTGTGGACAGTCACAAAGAGGAAACTAGAATTCTGAATTTCCTGACACCAAATCTGTTCAAATGAGGGTCCACAGCTTAATACATAACAATGTGAGGGTCCTTCACATGAAAATATTTAAGAATAACTGGTTTGGAATACTAACTGGATCACAGTGAAAGTGTACCACCCTGACTGAATGGCACAGGAGGTTATTAATTGACACTTCTGCATCCATTATAAGCAAGGAACACCTTTAATAATTATTTGCCGTTCTAATGCCTTTGCAATCAGGATGTTCAGCACAAATAGCTAGCCAGTGTAATAATTCACCATCTAAATGTTAAATATATAGTGTATTATTTTTATATTTGTAACTGCTGGTCTGCTGCATCTCAGAAAACATCCTACAGAAGTTGCATATTGTCACTGTCAGGCAGAAAAGTAATGCCCAATTTTATAGCCTACTTTGTTATACAGTGTCACGTAAAAGTAGTGGTGGCATTGTGAGCTTGTTTTGCTACTTTTGAAACATAACAAAAACCCAAAATAAACTGGCATGTCCAAAATAGGGAGGCCAGGCTTAAAGTGTCTAAATGTTTTTAAAAATGTTATTGAACCAATGTAAAGTATTAGCAAGAGCTTGCAAATAACAAACTACAGGTTCTTATTTCCATTTCCTGAAAAGTAAGTTTTGGACATAATTATAGTCAGGTGGGATTTCTGAAAGATGTGAATGATTTAGAGGCATTTGGGGGTAAAAGTAGGTTACCAGGCCATTTTACATAATTCAAGGGTGCTGAATCAGAAAAACCTGGTACCCGAGCAAAATGTTTAGTTTTTGATCTTCTAATTTGCATAACAAAATGGCTGCCAATTCTGCACTATTTCTTCAATAACTCTATAACAAAGCAAGCAAAACTGACAAATAAAGTGTATATATCTATGTTCTGAGGGTCAGACAACATGTGTAAGGTATTTCTTATGTAATTAGTGGTAAGCTTACTCCTAAATATACAAATTAGAGGCCACCATTACAGAAAACGGTTTAGTACTCAAACGGGTCCATACGAATTCCCCTTATTGTCTCCGCCGGAGGCGGAGAGTAGGTTTTCGCTTCGTCCCGCCGTGTGTTCACCTCCCTCCTAGCCAAGCTAACATTGGTCAAGCTCCACGTGACACGTGTCAATATGTCGACACCAATGCCTCTGATTGGCTAGAGGGACGCATGACGAAATAAAATCCTATAAATAGGTGTGTCACTTCAAAAAGCCATTTATGTTTTTGAAGTGAGGTAAGACAGGATCAATCAGTCTTGATTGGAACAGTACCTTCCAGTACAAATCACCCGTCCGTGCGTGTGTGTGTCCCTCTGAGAACACCTAACATTGGTCAAGCAAAGGCGCAGAAGGCCAAAGCTAAGAAAGCAAACTCATCTACAACAGTAACACAGAAGAGGACTATAGAGTTGAATTGATCCCACAACAAGGCCGAAGTCTTAATACTGTAACAATTGGCCACCTTGATCAAATACATTATGTAGCACTAGAGAAAACTGACATAGATCAAACACACCAATCAACTGCTGAAACTGTTCAAGGCAATGACGATGAAGAAGACAGACAAGCATTTGAACAAACCAGTCAATTACGACGACTCCCATATGACACATTGCTTCAAGAAGAACATTTTTTAGATGCAGACACTACATATTCAGTCGCCCCTGCAGAACACCAAAAACCACGCGCATTCTACCAAGACGACCCGTTCTACCAAGACGACCCGTGCTATTAAAATAGCACGGGTCTGCTGGCGGAGACTTGTGCTCCGAGGAGCACATTTTCTAGTTTTATTTTATTTTCTACTTATCTGTATTTTTGGCATCCTTAGGACATCTAAAATACAGATTTAGATGATCCCATGTAAAAATCCTGGGAAAAGTATACATTTGGTCCCTGATGACCAAAAATATCAATGAGTGACATTCCATAAATTTTCTGCCTTGTATAACTCACCCCCAGAATGAGTTACAGCCACAGAACTGGTACTGACACCTGGGTCTGGTCCTCTTGAACACGGGGATATGAGAACCAAGATGGTGAGTGGTTCCTGGGCCGGGTTATAGGAGGCGGAAGTCCCCTAAAAATATGGCACTCCATTGACATCAATACATAAATGAGGGCTTTGGGGATGACGTAACCTTCAAACCATAGAGGCTCTAGTTTGCCATTTTCGGAGTTCATTTGAAATCCATGGTCAATATGGTATTGCTGGGTTGTTCTCATGAGCCCTCTTCCAGATGCATACCTGGAAGTTTACTCTTTTGATGTGCTGAAAGAGGACCCTCTTGCATGGTGGAAAAGTTGAGAGGTCAATGGAGACCTGGGCCCTATTCCACGAAAGGTGAATTAAATAAGCCTAGCCTTAAGTCAAATCCAGGCTTGACAAAGTCTGGTCCGTATAGCCTCGTTTATTCCGTTCCATGAACGCCAAGCCAGGCTGAAAAGGAGCGATTTTGTCGAGCTAGGCCTTGTCAAGCCAGGCTGTGTCGAGCCAGGATAATGAAGCCAGGCTTCACGTATTCCTGTAAAAGACCATGAAAGTCGATAGCAGAATCCTTGAACTTGACCAATCACGGAGCCCAAAACCAGAGCGGCGTTCTTCTCTGTGGCTGAATAGCAGCACTGCAGCGGCTCATGGAATCATATGAGGAAGTAAAATGTATAATAAGCAATAAAGGAAACATGGTCGCAATAAATAGATCCAGGGAGAAAGCGTGGCCGACAAATTAAATGCACAAGTCGTCCAAAAATATATACAATTTATATACAAGTCCATAAATATATATAGTCCATAAATATATAATTCTGTTAGGCTTAAACATGAGGAGTTTAAGTGAATATCGGCGATATCGCCTACTAATCTACAATGCTATTAAATGCGCCATGCATGCAATTTTGAGATTACATGGAATCCATCTATTTATATATCTGCAGTGCCGTCCACGGGGGTCCCCGGGGTCGCCGTTACCCGCGGCGGTAAGGGGTGTCCCCGTTGCGGTAACGGCGACCCCCATTACCGCAGTTGCAGTAATGGGGGTCGCCGTTACCCGCGGGGGTAACGAGGGTCCGGCCGCCAAAAGGTATAGCCTACATTTTTTTCCAGGCTTGTAGATCTTTGATTTTCCGCATAAGAATTTAATAAGTGTGGGAAAACTCATTGTTTTTCAGATTGACTGCTTAAAGGCAAAACATATATATGTTTATATATATATATATATATATATATATATATATATATATATATATATATATATATATATATATATATATATATATATATATATATATATATATATATATATACGTACGTACGTACGTATGTATGTATGTATGTCAGACATTTTTTATAATCTAAAAAATATATATATATTATCAAACATCTACAATATGAACTATAGTGTTAACAGAGTGACAATGACATATCACATGAGTCATTGTGAAACAATTATGATTCATATAATTAATATAATTACATTGAGTATATCTTATTGTATTGATTTCATTTTATTTGAATGCAGGGTCATTCAAATGAGTCCATATACAAACACATGTGTTGAATTAACTGTGGAAAAACTTGAAGAACAAGGCACTGGATTAAGTAAGCTTGGCTGTTAGCCTGCTCCTGACCAGGCTAACTTCACAGCTAAATTGCCATGGTAACTAAGGTAGGCTTGCTTCAATTCTCTTTCGTGAAATCTAGTCATGGCTAAACTTAGCCAGGGTGAACTGGCTAGACTAATCTTCAAGATAATTCAGCTTTCATGAAACCGATTCATCCCTAATCCTGGCTAAATTAAGCCAGGATAGGTGTTAAAGCCAGGCTTTAGCTCTAATTCGCCTTTCGTGGAATAGGGCCCAGGTCGAAGCTTGAGGCTTGAGCCACACATTTTCTTCACCTTAATCTCTCTTGCTTCATCCACATGCTTCACCCGAGGACCACAGCCATAGAGGCGACAGGTAAACTATTCAACACCAGATAGCACAAGCTCATCAATCTCCCAAGAGTTCCCCACTGCAGCAAAGATAGGCATGAACTTTGAATGCTGATTCAGAAGCTTGATGGAGCGCACCTTTCCTGTTCCTTTGGATGCTGAGGTGAAAGTGATCCAGTATAAGGCGACAAGTGGATTTATCTTTCAGATCTTCGTCTAATCACAGCTACTAAGGTCACAAATTAGTATCTCTGACCTGATGTCCTACCCCTGACTCTGACTCCATATTCCATCCCAACAATTGATGGCTTCTTTTTCAAAAACAACAAAGCACAAGGGATGAACTACTCAATTGAAGATGCTGAGAATGTGGAGCTCCCCTCTCCTAGTCAACGTGATCTCATTGTAGATGGCCACATTCTATATGAACAATGTACCCCAGACAATGAAGACTATATCAGAACGCATCTTCAAACGTCTACCTGCTGCAGCAGAAACAGTATTCAGTACTGGCTCTTGTGTTGACCGACTTCATTCACCAAAATCAGCTGAGAGGGATCGTAGAGGTTGTGGTGAACGGTTCATAGTTAGTGGTCTGAATGTCCACCGACCTGCAGATTATCTGGAGAGCTCCAGTGTTCCGAGAAGTAAATGGATGAATTACTTCTTGTTGTCATCATTAATGAGGAAACCTTTCCAATCTGCAGTACAGTACAATACAGAACAGTACAGTACAGTACAGTACAGTACAGTACAGTACAGTACAGTACAGTACAGTACAGTACAGTACAGTACAGTACAGTACAGTACAACGCCAAAGTGCAGTAACTACGTTTTTGGACAGACCGACACACCTTATTTGTGTATCCCAAAAGTCAAATTAGCCTTCGTGATTTTAGGGGATAAACAATTAGGCTACCTCAAGAACAGATATACAATTAGTGTAATATCACTTATAAATGTGATATCTCATTCGGCTGACCAATTACAATACTTTCAAACCCATTTATCAGTTATTTTTTTCGTAGCTACTGCACTTTGGCTTTGTAGGGCAGAGTACAGTACAGTACAATTGTTCAATATCTAAATATTGAATCAGCAAACAAAAGTTAGAGTAGACGCCAGAAGTGTTTTAAAGTGAAACATCTCTTTAAGTCTATGGCGCACCATGTTTTGGGGTCACTTCCGTCTTCGATTACCAGGATGGTCTTGGTTCTTACATCCCCGAGTTCAAGGGGACCAGGGGCCTATTACACGAAAGGTGAATTAAATAAGCCTGGGCTTAAGTCAAATCCTGGTTTGACAAAGTCGGGTCCGTACAGCCTGGTTTATTCCGTTCCATGCTAGACCTTGTTGAAAGCTCCAGTGGCAAAGTATTGCCGACAAATTAAATGCACAAGTCGTCCAAAAATATATATAATTCTGTTAGGCTTAAACATGAGGAGTTTAAGTGAATATCGCCTACTAATCTACAATGCTATTATATGCGCCATGCATGCAATGTTGAGATTACATGGAATCCATCTATGTATGTATATGTCACAGGTAAATTGGCATTCCAGGTAAATTGGAAGTGGAGCGCTTGTTTTTATGCGCGGGGCTGCGAGGCGGCAACAAGAATTTAGCAACCAGGAAAAGCAAGCACCTGCCTCAGTGGCGCACTTCGATAATCATTGGACTCCCCATCCACTACCACTGGGAGTCTGGGTTTGACTCCCGCTTGGGACATTACTTTTTCAAACAACCGCGGACTACTTTTTTTCACCGATAAAGTATAGTTTTGGACCATGACGGAGGCACGCCGACTCAGCAGACCTTGAGGCCAAGGAGTCGCGCCCGAGCGCCTCCAGGCGCGAGTGCCCGCGACGACCGGCCGATGGTCTGTTTGTCGACTAAGCGCCGTCCGAAGAAACCGACACTTGACCCCTCTGAGATCAAGAACTACAGGCCGGTTTCCCTTCTATCCTTCCTATCTAAAACTCTCGAACGTGCTTGTCTTCAAACAACTGTCCTCGTACCTCCACCAGAACAACCTCCTGGACTCCCACCAGTCTGGGTTCAAAGTGGGTCACTCGACCGAGACTGCTCTCCTGGCAGTGACGGAGAGTCCATATACAAACATAATGTGTTGAATTAAGTGTGGAAAAGGTAATTGGTTTAAGATTGGAGTCATTGGACTAACAGCTATATCACAAAACTTGAAGAAGGCACTGGATTAATTAAGCTTGGCTGTTAGCCTGGTCCGGACCAGGCTAACTTCACAGCTAAATTGCCATGGTAACTAAGGTAGGATTGCATCAATTTTGTTTCGTGAAATCTAGTCATGGATCTTAGCCAGGGTGAACTGGCTAAACTAATCTGGCAAGATAATTCAGCTTTCATGAAACTCCAAATCCAGGCTTAACCCCTAATTCTGCGTTCGTGAAATAGGGCCCAGACCCAGGTGTCAGTACAAGTTCTGTGGCTGTAACTCATTCTGGGGGTGAGTTGTACAAGGCAGAAATCCCCATGATAGTCTATTTATGGAATGTCATTCCACTGACTTCAATATATTTTTGGTTGTCAGGGACCAAATGTATACTTTTCCCAATATTTTTACATTGGACCATCTAAATCTGTATTTTAGTCCTAAACTATGCCAAAAATACAGATAAGTAGAAAATAAAAGAAAATAAGGGGGATGCGTATGGACCCGTTTGAGTACTAAACAGTTTTCTGTAATGGTAGCCTCTAATACGTTTTCCACTAATTACATTAAAAATACCTTACACACATTGTCTGACCCTCAGAACATAGATATAGACACTTTATTTGTCAGTTTTGCTTGCTTTGTTATAGTTATTGAAGAAATTGTTCAAAATTGGCAGCCATTTTGTTATGCAAATTAGAAGGTCAAAAACAATTTTGCTCGAGTACCAGGTTTTTCTGATTCAGCACCCTTGAATTATGTAAAATGGCCTGGTACCCGACTTTTACCCCAAAATGCCTCTAACCTCCTTATAGAAGGCTTTTTTTCAGAAATCCCACCAGACTAATACAAGGTTTCCACTTCTCCTTTCACTCCATCTCACTTCACTGTAGCAACATTTTATTCCAACAATATTTCAGGGTCATTGAACTAGGGCTGCAACAGTTCAAACTAATCGATTAGCCGTAGATGTACTCGTTTATAAAACATGTCATAATCCTTCATCTTTCTTACCTTCATCTACTCCTCTTCCCTCCGCCTCCCCCTCTCTATCCCACTTTTCTCCCCTCTCCCCTAACGAGGTCCTTCTCCTTGTTACCTCTAGTCGCCCCACCTCATGCTCCCTGGACCCGGTCCCATCCACTCTGCTGCAGTCCACTGCACCTGAACTTCTTCCCTTCTTAACTCACCTTATTAACACCTCTCTGACGTCTGGCTACTTTCCCTCTGCTTTCAAGACTGCCAGAGTCACCCCCCTCATGAAGAAACCGACACTTGACCCCTCTGAGATCAAGAACTACAGGCCGGTTTCCCTTCTATCCTTCCTATCTAAAACTCTCGAACGTGCTTGTCTTCAAACAACTGTCCTCGTACCTCCACCAGAACAACCTCCTGGACTCCCACCAGTCTGGGTTCAAAGTGGGTCACTCGACTCTCTCTCCTCCGTCCTGATACTCCTGGACCTGTTTGCAGCGTTCGACACAGTGAACCATCAGATCCTCCTCCCCACCCTTGAGGGGATGGGTGTCTCAGGCTCTGCACTCTCCCTGATTGCATCCTACCTGACAGGTCGCTCCTACCAGGTGATGCTGAGAGGGTCTGTGTCAGAACCGCACAGGCTCACTACTGGGGTTCCCCAAGGCTCGGTTCTGGGTCCTCTTCTTTTCTCTCTCTACACTACATCTCTTGGTTCTGTCATCCACTCCCATGGCTTTTCCTACCACTGCTATGCCGATGACACCCAGCTGATCCTCGACGCACCACCTGAAGCTCAACCTGGACAAGACGAGCTGATGTTCCTCCCGGGGAAGGGCTGTCCGCACTGAGACATGGCCATCACCATTGATAATGCTGTGGTGACGTCAACTCGGACTGCGAAGAATCTGGGTGTGACCCTGGACGATCAACTGTCGTTCTCGGCAAACATTGCATCAGTGACACGGTCCTGCAGATTCCTCCTCTACAACATCAGGAGGATTCGCCCCCTCCTCACGGAAAAGGCAGCCCAGGTGCTCATTCAGGCTCTTGTCATCTCCCGCCTGGACTACTGCAACTCCCTCCTTGCTGGTGCTCCGGCATCTGCCATCAGACCTCTGGAGCTTGTTCAGAAAGCTGCGGCTCGTCTGGTGTTCAACCGCCCCAAGTTCTCCCACACAACTATCCTTCTCCGTTCTCTACACTGGCTCCCCGTAGCGGCTCGCATCCAGTTTAAAACCCTGGTGCTAGCCTATAGGGCAGTGAAAGGAACAGCTCCTTCTTACCTCCGGGCTATGGTCGATGCTTACACCCCTGCCCGACCACTTCGGTCGGCCACCTCGGGGCGACTGATTGCCTCGTCGCTCAAGGGTCCTTCTGGCCGATCTACACGGTCACGACTTTTTTCTGTTCTGGCCCCACAGTGGTGGAATGAACTCCCCACTGATTTCAGGACAGCAGAGTCACTGCCCATCTTTCGCCGCAGGCTGAAAACCCAACTCTTCAGGAAACACTACCCTTCCTCTTCGCCTTGCCTACTTGTTAACTACTTGTACGAACTCTTGTTTTATTGTATCTTCTTTATTCGTTACTTATTTGTTTTAGCTCTTGCTCTTTTGATTTTCCTACTTTGTCTCATCTGTTTATGAAAGTAGGTAGCTGATATATTGTACTTTTACTTTAGCGCTAGGTATACTCTTGGTTGCTTGTTTTAGAAGAGAATGCACTTAATGCTTCTGGTAATAAGTAGTTTCGTTCCCCACCTATGTTGAATGCACTTATTGTAAGTCGCTTTGGATAAAAACGTCTGCTAAATGACTAATGTAATGTAATAATCGATATA
Source organism: Gymnoscopelus braueri (assembly GCF_963280865.1). Classification (NCBI taxonomy): domain Eukaryota; kingdom Metazoa; phylum Chordata; class Actinopteri; order Myctophiformes; family Myctophidae; genus Gymnoscopelus; species Gymnoscopelus braueri. Next base: position 55,748,480 of record NC_137613.1, read on the forward strand.
GTAAAATAATCAATCATCTATCCCTATTTTGGCCATAGGCAAAACATTTTGCGCTTGTACATTGGCTATTTTCACTATTTGTTGCATGGTACCTTTGTGCAATTAAGTATAAAATAACACTTTAAGCGGTTAATCAATTAGTTGATTAAAAACTAGAAAAAGTGCTCCTCGGAGCACAGGTCTCCGCCAGGTCAGGTAGGTTATTGTGGGCCAACAATGTTCGGAATTTGCCAATCAGGATGGAATATGAAAAATCGGACAGAACCATCTTGATCACTTGACTATAGAGATAATGGGTACCGATTTGCATGATGATTGGACAACATTTGTAGGAGTAATACAACAAAGAAAAGTTTTGAAAAAAAACGGCCTCCTGGTGGCGCTATAATAGGGCAATGTTAAAGGGTGGCATTTGTTCTTCAACTTAGTGCGAATGTGCTTGTAAAGTGTCACCTCAATCGGCGTTCATGATTTGTGGCATTTTGTTCAAAATGGGCCACTTCTGCAAACTTTAGATGTCATTGTTAGCCAATCAGGATGAAATATGAAAAATCTAACAGTTCCATCTTGATCACATGACTATAGAGATCATGTGTACCGATTTGTGTGAAATTTGGATAAAATGTGAAGGCTTAATATCCAAAAATGTGTTTTACATAAGTCGGCCTCTTGGTGGCGCTATAAAAGGCAATTGTGAAAAATGCAGGGCGGATGTTTTTCCTTGGCCTCTAGGGAGTGTGCGTGCAAAGTTTCACGCAGATCGGTGCAGTTATAGTTAAAAACACAAAATCAGCCTTTTATAGCGCCACCATGAGGCTGATGTGAAAAATGTCAGGTGGCATTTCTTCCTCTGCCTAGTGGGAATGTGTTTGTGAAATTTCACAGAAATCATGATTTGAGGCATTTTGTTCAAAACGGACCAATCCTGCACATTTTGGAAGGCAACCTTAGCCAATGAGGATGGAATATGGGAAATCGGACAGATCCGTGTTGATCACATGACTATAGAGATACTGTGTACCGATTTGCATGACGTTTGGATAAAATCTGTAGGAGTAATATAAAAAAATGGGTTTTACACAAATCGGCCTCCAGGTGGCCTAAGGGTTAGGGTTATAACAGGCCCATGTGAAAAATTTGAGGCAGAGGTTCTGAATTGGCATCCAGGGAGTGTGTGTGCACAGTTTCGCAGCAACCGGGCCAACGGTGCCGGAGATTAGCTGGTAACACACGGACAGGACACACACACACACACACACACACACACACGGACGGACGGACAGGGGGTAAAACATACTCTCTCGCCATGCCTTTCGGCCTGGCGGAGACAATAATAATCACAAAGAAGACTAAGTCAATGGATAGTTGCAGCCCTACATTGAACTGTCAGGAAGAAAAGGAGAAATGCCACCACTTGCATGTTTTCTTTAAAACCTATTTTACTTGGTACAGTTACATGGAACATGAAAAGGTTTCTCAGTACATGTCACCATCAATATTTCATCTGAAGAATGCAAACAGGTAGAACATATGGAAATTCAAACATTACTGAGACCTAAACTTTGAAATTCAAAATATTTAAATACAGAAAAAAAAACTTGAATTTGATTAAAGACTCCCATGACCTACATTGTTAAATTTCTTTTTTAAACAAATAATTTACACGGCTGTTGTATTCAGGATGGTTAAAACAGACACCAATACAATCGCAACAACAAAGAAAAAGAGGGTAAAAAAAGGGTTTCTTTTTGACACGTTCGATTAAAACAGGTGAACCATGAAAATACGCCGCCACCTCGGCCTGGGCATTAAAACAATCTGACAAACCATTTGGATCTTCATAAACCTTCCCATTTCAACCTATAAAAATAAACATCAGCCTTGTATTGGAAGAGCCTTTTTGGGAGGATAAAGTTCATCAGTTGAAGTCCTGTGGAGAGAGCTGTCCTTCAAGAATGCAACGTCTGCTGCACAATCACAGTTTGACGAGACCAGCGTTGAGTCGTGAGCTTCTGCACAAAACCATGTGCTGAAACCCCACATTCTGTTGTTCACACTTCCAAGCCCGACGTGTCCCCATATCTGACACCCATGTGGGTCATTTGACCTGAACTAGAGCCCGACTTGCGACAGATTTTTGTGAACGATTGACGATCCTGATTTCGGGGAGTCCTAGACCAGTCTCTCAAACTTCTTATTTTTTTCCATTTTAATCTCTGGGACCCCAAACCACACTGTAAAATACTTAGTGCTTAATTTAACTCATTTGTACACCGACAGTGTACATCAATTTGTACACCGTCAGAGTTACAGACCCATAAAGGTCCATTTGGTTCCTAAATAGCTATCATTTGGCTGGGGGCCTCCTGGAAGCCCTTCAAGGAACCCAGGACCCTACTTTGAGAACCATTGTCCTAGACCTGCGATTAGCAATATTTTCACTGACAGCCATTTACAGTTTGTTCAAAACAAAAAAGGCTGCGCTCACATGGGTCAATCTAAGGACACATGAATTTTTAAGTTTGTGGCAATTTTAACCACTTCTCTAGTTGTGACACGTAGCAGCTGGCAGATTGGCTATTTTTGAAAGATTTTGAAAACTTTTAACATTTTCATCGTCTTAGATGAAAATGTTAAAAGTTGCCAAAAATGGGGACTCCGGGTTGAAAGTGGTTACAAATGGGGACATATCGTGTCGTAAAAATTATCAAGTAATAGCCGATATATCAGTTATATCAGACTGGTATATCGGTCGGGCTCTACTGTGAAGCAGGCGTCACAATTTCCACCCATCCCTTTGCTATTTTGGACACGTTTGCGTAGTGACTATGATTGAGTGAGTGAGTTCATCTTTTAAAGGAGAACTTCACCAATTTTCAACCGTATATTCATATAAATGGTCACACAAATGCTAATAATAAGATGGCACCATTTGTGTCTACTCACTCTATGTCTTATTGGTGGGCCGTGGATAGTTCAGAAACTTGTGTATACCAAGCTAATAGAAACTACAGCCTTTGCCTTCCTGGAAAGGTAGCATGCTGAATTAGAATTTGTTTAAAGTTTGAAATAGCCAAACCCGTCTACCGATGATGTCACTGGTAGGCAGGTTTCGGAACTGTCCACAGCCCCCCTCTGAGACACAGTGTAGACAGAAATGGTGGCTTTTTATAATGAGTATTAGTGAGGCCCAATTACATTAAGATATGGTTGAAAATGGGTGAAGTGGTCCTTTAACGATAAAAAACTATCCGCTTCCCTTTAACAGAGCTTCATGTAAGCGGAGGGGGGTGTAGGGGTGGGGTCACTCCATCGCGTCGGGGTCTGCCTGGGCCATGTATGCGTCCAGCTCAGCGTCCAGGTGGCCTTTGGTCTTGGACATGTAGGCGTCCAGCTGGTTGTCCAGCTGCTCCCGGGTTACCACCGGACGGCCCACTCCTCCTCGGCCCCCCCGCCCGCGACCACCGCGCCCACCTCGGCCCGGGAAGCCACCGCGCCCGCGCAGTCCTCCACGACCACCTGCACACAGGGGGAAAGACGACATGGGATTATGAGCTTCAGACGGTATTCCCAACATCAGGACCAGACAGCTTTACAAAGCCTGTCACAAATGTGACGTAAACGCCTGATGGGAATTATTTGAGAAATCACAATTATTTTCCATTATCGTTAACGGTTCCATTCATCTGTATGAATTCATCGCCTGAAGGATTTTTTTTTTTTTGGCCCATAATACTGCCTCCAATACTTCCATTTTCCCTGTCATTGTCAGTCATAGATATGTTATTTGTCATATCTGCCCTGTGCAATTTCTGTTTACAAAGCCTAAAAAGAAATATCAGTATTTATATGTTCCAATGTTCAATGACACAGACCCCCAAACAAACTATGCAAGGGGTTAAAGTGGGCATGCCTGTTTTCATTTATTCATATTCTGGGCTAGTCTAGTTTATACCCTGGGGTATAAACAGACTAGCTTGATTGAATACTTAAATCAACAGTTTGCAAAAAGTACAGAGGTACAGTCATACAATAATGTTAACAAGGATAACACAGGGGCGCCCGCTGTCCTAGCGGTCCAGGCGCATACCACATACGCTGGTAATCCAGCTTGACAGCGTGTCGCGGGTTCGACTCCCAATCCCGACGACCTTTGCTGTATGTCACCCCCCATCTCTCTCCCCATTTCCTGTCAGCCTACTTTCCTATCAATAAAGGCAGAAAAAGCCCCAAAATATATATATTTAAAAAAAAAAAGGATAACACAAAAAGCCCTGAGGGCTTGTTTCCATTGTGGATTTATGTATTCAATTCATCAATACATTTAAAAATGTTTCCATTGTGGATTTATGTATTCAATTCATCAATACATTTAAAAACATACAATACTATACAAGAAACCATCAATAATAGGCTAGCAGCAGTACAAGTATATTTACAGAAAAACAGCTTGCCAGAGTCATTTATTTTGGCAAGCTAGAAGACTGGTCTAGGCCCAGTTGCAAATTTCTGACAGGGAGTCACACGTTTTGATGGCTGTTGGTTTATTTTGGTGCCATAATAGTAGAAAGAATTCATCCCCATATGTGTGCCGAAACTGGGCTGAATATGATCAGTGGAGCTCCCTCTGGAGTTGTTCCCGCGGGCGTTTCTCTATCTTTTGAAGTACTTTGACAGGTACGCAATAGCAGATATACAAGCTCATTTGGGTCCGCGGCCAAATGCATATAATTTTGTGGGTCCTTCACATGAAAAAGTTGAGCACCACTCATATAGCAACATAGGATTTTCAGAAAACTATTAGAATTTAGAAGACATTTGTAGAATGGGTTAAATCAAGGTCATAAGGATGTAAAAGCAGTTCCATCATCTCACCTCTGGCTCCCACACCTCTCCCTCCTCCTCCACCTCCTCCTCCTCCTCTGAGGGGTCCTCCCCGACCGGGACCTCCACCTCCTCTCTGTCCCCTCATGCCTCTACGCAGACCTCCACGCCCTGGACCCCCACGACCTCCATGCATCTGTACCCCTGTGGACAGCCTCTTCCCTGTAGAGACAAGGACAATATTGTCATTACTGTCAACAAATATTGTAGTAGTAGTTTCTCTGTTATTACAAAACAGACATTAACGTATTTTATAATAGTTATTCGAAAACAGACGATCTGCAAGCTCACAACGTGTCACATTGGGATGCCTTGTGAGCTTGTAGATTTGCTATAAAAAATAAAAACAGTGTTATTGACACGGGCAACGTTCAAAGCGATCAACCGTTGCTGTGCTGGAATGTCGTATCATCTGTGTTATTAGCACAAATAGCTAAGCTGAAACATCGGTAAACAGGGACTTCTCATTGTTGTGATAATGTCGGGTGGTGGATTACCGGGTTGTCACACACAGCCAGGAGGATCAAAGGAGCAGTGCTCCTCTCCAAAAGTTGAAGCTAAATAAAATCTCACGACTGAAAAATTTTGTCCTAATGTGCGATTTGTGAAACGGTGTGAAAGGAGCCCTAGCCCACACTAGCGCTGGTTCCTAAACCAGTGTTTCCCCTATACTATAGGCATTAAAGGGATACTTCACTCTCGGGCCGGGGACACATTTAAAAAAATTATTAAAAATAAATGAAAAAAGTTATGGAAAATTCATGGCCCCCTCACGCATTAGAGTGTCCTACTAATGCGTGAGGGGGCCATGAATTTTCCATAACTTTTTTCATTTATTTTTAATAATTTTTTTAAATGTGTCCCCGTCGGGAGAGTGAAGTATCCCTTTAAGCAGTGGCGGGCCGCCACCCCTTAAAACTGACCGCCACTAGGGGAAACACTGTAAACAATGAATACTAAAATGTAAAATTGTGTTTTAGTAATATTGTTCCTGCTGTTCTACATGCTGCCAACCAGGTGAAGAATTCACAGATTGAGGCTTTAAAAAGGGATATTTCACTTTGAAAAAAAATGTTTAAAAAAATGTCATTTTATCGTCTACTCAGGCTTTTGTGAGCCCCACGGACAGTTTTTAAGTTGCTTGATTCAGTATTTGGATATTCATTTTAATCAGACACGCCCCTTCCTTTACAAACCCATTATAACTTCATTCAGTATTTAGATATTCATTTTATCAGACACGCCCCCTTCCTTTACAAATCCATTATAACTTCAAACTCCATTTTTAACAGACCCAAATCCACCCAAACTGCGGTTACCCACGGCATCCGCGGGTAAAACCGCGATCCGCGCATCTCTAAGTAAAAAATTTCATTTTCCAAAAAAGTATTAAAAATAAATGAACAAAGTAATTGCCGGTCTCCTCACGTATTCGAAAGACAATGTCAGTCACCAGAACCAAGGACGGGTGTTTCTGATGAATCTAACATGGTTAAAATAGAGTTTGAACTTTGTATAGGAAGTGGGCGTGTCTGATAAAAAGAATATCAAATACTGAATCAAGCAACTTAAAAACTCCCAAAAGCTTGAGTAGACGATAAAATAACCACTTTTTTAAAGTGAAATATCCCTTTAACCTTTGCTTTGGGACCTTAAAGGAGAATTTTGGACTAAGGTTTTCTTACCTTTTCTATGATGTTATGATATCTTAGGATGAATGGTACAGTAGAAAAATTGTATAACTCCATCCCGGGTCCACCACAGCTTAAAACGTGCCCGGATAGGCCTTACGCTAGATCGCATGTTTTAATAGCTTTTTTTTTTTTTGAGAGAGAGAGAGATCTAACGTTCATAGTGACAACACTATGCAAAAAAAAATTAAAAATCTAAGTCTCGCTAGACGAGATTGAAATCCCGAGATTTCAATCTCGTCTAGCGAGACTTGTGTTTTTTTTGTTTTTTTTGACAGTGTTCTGTCACTATGAACGTCAGATCTAAAAAAAAAACTAAAAAAAAACGTATTAAAATGTGTGATCTAGCGCAAGGCCTATCCGCGCACGTTTTAAGCTGTGGCGGACCCGGGATGGAGTTAAGACATTTTTCTACTGTACCATTCATCCTAAGAAATCATAACCTCATAGAAAAGGTAAGAAAACCTTAGTCCAAAATTCTCCTTGAACCTTTGTTTTGAGACCATTAGATGCATCTGATCATATTGCTAGTTTGACTACTTCAAATGCTCCAATCTTAAAATAATAACCACATAGCCCAACTACAAACTCTCAATGTGTCGCGCTGCTTGTTGATGGGCTATTTTTGAATGCGCAACATGCTTCCATAAAAGCCATGTTGAAATCCAAATGATTGAAATCAGTCGTTGCGACTGACAACTTTAATCCATGTAAATTATTGTCTGCTTGAAGCAACCAGGGCGCTGCGCCAAAAACTGCTGGGCCCCAAGAGCACTTATGTGTGGGCTCTGGTTAGAGAAGCACTGAGTGAGTCTTTACCATAGAAATACATTGAAAATGTTTTATACAGGTTTTATACAAACAAGGGAACCAGGGGACCTGGTACTGCCAGACCCCTAGTGGTTGAAATCTGAATGGCCGGAAATCTGAATGGCCGACAGAGCACTACGTCACGCTAAGCTTGGCCAATCAAAAAGAGGGACATTTAAGCACCATATATGGACAAAAACGTTGAACCGGGAGGAAAAGAGGGACCGACAAAGCCTCATGTAGGCCTGACCCCCTGGGTCTGGCAAAAATTTATAATGTTTTTAACAGAGTATTTTTGAGCGGTGCAACCGCTCCTATAAGAGGGTTTAGGACCCATCCGTGGTGAAAGTTTCTTTCCGTCGTGAAAATTTGTCTTTCGCTGTGACGCCATGCTGTGGAAAACACGCCCATAGGCTAAGCTTTGCAGGACGTGCTGTGATTGGCTAGCGAGACACATGATGAAATTAACTTCAAACTTCGCAGACACGCTGTGATTGGCTAGCGAGACGCATGATGAAATTAATAACAATGTAAAAGTGGGCGGTGTGGTCACAGTGGTCATCACAGTGATGGAAGTTCACTTAAAGAAAAGTAATATTGTGGACCAACCATTGTACACCCCTAACTTAAAAAAAAACATAAATGTGTTTTTTTTAAAGTGCATAGTCCTATTTATAGGGCTATGCACATGTGTCATGTTACACTAGCCAAGCACAGTCCTGAATAGACTGTGATTGGCCAATCACGGTGCAGGGGGGTACACTGGTGGCCAATCACAGCGCAGGTTTGGGGGGTGCAAATGTCCAAACCTCACATATAGGGGCGGTTTCACCGCCCAACAATATAAGCACATCACTTCGCAGGACGTGCTGTGATTGGCTTGATGAAATTGATAACTCATAAATAGCACCGCTCACTTCACACTGGGTGTGATTTTTGGGTGGTGTAGCCGCCCCTATAAGTGGGGTTGGGACACCTCATTAGTATTAGTTTCCTGCACTGTGATTGGCCCATTAGTAGACCCCTAGCTGTACTGTGATTGGCTGACTCTATTGGCTGACTCTATTCAGCACTGTGATTGGCTAGCGAGACACATGATGACATTAATAAACCTATAAATAGGATTATATAAAAATCCATTCTTTTTGGAAGTGAGCTTCCATCACTATGATGACCACTGTGATGACCACACCGCCCACTTCACACTGGGTGTGATTTTTATCCTACACTTAGGATAAGGCGTATAGCGTTTATCCGTTCGCCTCCTAATGGTGCACCAGTAGTGCAATTTCCTCCTAACTTTGCGCAAACATAATGCATGCTTTGGTAAATCCAATAGGCTACCCCCAACTTTAATATGTTCCTTTAAACTTAGATTAGAACTGAGATTACCATATGCGGTGTAACATCACCTGATGTCACATATCATATAAGGACTTCACAATGTAGCTACGCCCAAATATGGAGTGTGTCGTCTAACCTAAATGTGCCGTGATGGCATCCGGCGCTAACAAATCAGCTCTATATATGGCCACAAAAGGAGGCATCCCCATATATGGGCATATACTCAGGGGTGCATATAACTGGTGCGCAGGTGAGCATGCGTCGTCAAAATGCATGCTGCGCGGCACATCAGACGAAGGGAAGCGCATTCGCGCACCAACAGCTGGGACCGCTGTGACAGGAATTTACTTCCTGAAGCCACACTCACACAATCACGCTAAAGCAAGCGTCGGCTCCAGGACACCCCCCACCGTTGACAAAGCGGCACCGGACCTTTTATTTACCATTTATTTGGTGAGCACCAAGTAACATCTCCAGGTGCTCTTCTGAGTACTACACCAAAAAAAGTTATGTGCACCCCGGCATATACTCATGACATCAGGGATCTCCAAATGTGGGCATAAAAGGGACAAGGACTGACATATACAGAGATCTCCATATATAGGCATATTGGTCGGATCAGCGGTGCGACGTAGGTGTGAGGGCCGTGTGTGGCCCGAACCTCTAGTATTGAGGAACCTTCACTTGAGTAAAAAACTATGTGTACTTCTTCAACCACTGACATTATCTTGGAAATACATAGTAGTATTAATCCAGCTTTCCTCTGCTCACCTCTTAGAGAGAGCGCTCCTCTCATGGCTCCTCCTCGGATGCGTCCTCTCAGGCCTCCTCTGAGCCCCCTCATGCCTCCTCGTCCTCCTATGTTGACTCCTCCTCTCATCAGAGAGCCTACAGGACGGCCCAGACGAGCCTGGATATTGCTCTTACCCAGACGCTGTTTAAGACTCTGGAATATGACACCATCACAACTTTACATCAACTGGGTCTAGGGGTGCAATTAAAAAAAATTAAAAAAAATCTATGGAGGGATTATTTTTTCCCAAAATGTTTAGAAAATAACAGATCTACAAGGTTGCGATGCGACACAGTGAGCGTTTAGATCTGGGGCGTTGTACACCGCTAGTCCGCTACCATCTCAAGTAGATAAAAACGAGACAGCAAAGTCGTTTCAGTTTCCCGTAACACTATACTACGCCTCAAAAATAGGCATTGTACAGTGCCAACGCAGCTCTGCTGTGCTCTAAAAGAGCAAAAACTTCATTATATATACGTGGCTAAAATAATCTGTTTCTGTTAATGACATGTCGGCATCCATAGCAGCATGTTTCACTTCAGTGAAGCATATTTGGTTCACTTCAGAAAAGCATATTGTCTTCAGTGTCTGCAGGTATCAGGAAGTTAAATTTAAGGCTTTTAAATACTTTTTTAATGCCGCCTAGAATGAGATTCAAATGTTTTGTCACAATACATAAATTATAACTGAATCACTATTGCATTGAACTAATGCATTATAGTGTTATGTTATCAGCCACTATAAGTGGTGATTGAGCACTTGAAGTAAAGTGAAAACATAAATTAAATACACAGTATGCAGGAACAACATTCTGATGTTTAGATTCAGCAGAGTAGCACCGCCCTCTAGTGTCTCCATAATGAATCAGCTCTGTTTGGAATTGGAAGAGGGACATTGAGCTATGGGATTGACACATTATGGGTCCATTTGTACACTCAAAAGTTACACAGGATTGCACATTGCAGATTCGGGTCCCAGAATAGTATCAGATGAGGGTCCGTGGACTAATACATATTAAATTGGGGGTCCTTGAAATGAAGGAAAAAAAACCCGACTTCTGCCACCTTTAACCCTAGAAATCTGACCTGCTTGTGGTGCAGTGCTGCCTGCACACTGGGCCTGTTCTCCATCTGCTGGGCCAGCCGTCTGTTGCGTGCACTGGCCATGTGCTGCTGCTGCATGGTGGCTCTTACACTCACCGCCGTTACCGGCGTCTTGTTCTTCAGCATGTTAGTGAAGCTTCAGGGTGGAGGAGAGAGAGAGAGAGAGAAGGGTGGGGGTGCAGAGGAAGAGGAGAAAGAAGGAGGAGGGGTTTCCAAATCAAGTCATTTGGCTTACCATGGATGTTGGTGGCTCTTTGTGTCAATGCAAGACTTATGGCCCACCTTGTTGGCACCTTGTTGCTACGTTTTCTCTCTCAATGCATACAGACAATCCCAAATGCCTTTTTCAGCAGTAATTCAGCACATTTTGTCAAACAACAAAAAGAAAAAAACAGAACAGATTGTAGGACAGCTTGAGAGAGAGAGGCAGAGGACAGGACAGCGATTTCAGCCACTTACAGACAAACCCATCGCCCTGCTCAGTTGGCAGGGCAGGCTGTCCCGGGCAAGAGGCTTGGTTTTGGCCTCCCAGCCACTTACAGCCCGGACCGTGCGACACAGGGGGGGGGGGGGGCATCGTTGAGTGAAAGAGGTGGGGGCGCCTGTGGGTCACGTCCAAGCTAGGACTGGGTGCCGAGTGGGTCTCTGCAGGAGACTTCCAGTAGAGAGAGGAGAGCGAGATGATGAGGGTAGAGACAGAGACATGCTGAACCTTTGATTTCAGAGAGGTGAGAGATTGGCACTCTTTAAGAAGAGCACCTGCTCATTGGATCTAGAGGCACTCTTTTCCTCTCATATTTCAGGAGCATTACTATGCCCTGTTAATAAGCAGGGAATGCATGTGCCAAGGCATTTTCAAAGGGGCAATTTGTGCCCCCTCTTCAGGACTGCTGTTTACCAAACATCACCTTAACCTTTTTTTCATGACAACATTGTGTGCACTGCTCACACAGGATGTTTGACCAAAGCAAGCCCGTGGCTCTGAGCATTAGAAAACTAGCAACGCTAGCGGTGGCCAGACATTCTGCGTAGGGCAGTGCACACAGAGCCCCAGGCAGAAACACATCCATGTCGGGTCCAGTTCTCCGCAGCCAGGCAGCGCCAGAGCCTTCAGAACCAACGACTGGCCCCTCCCCTCACATCTGGATCAATAATTGTTGCTGACAGGGTGCAGCGCCTCACCGCTCGTTCAGGGAAACCTTGGTGGTGCTTTTCAGCACGACTTTTTGAGAAGAGGTGGCACTCATTTTAGCTTCGGTGGCAGACTCCTAGAAGAAAATGCAACACAAGCGGGGGAAAGGATGACGTTAGCAACACAGAAACCATCCTATATTTAAAGTAATTAAATACGTTAATAGAATAGACAAGTCATTCATAGTTTCCCAAAGAGATTCGTAGAGATACTGCGCAGGTCCTACGACAGGTCTTACGTACGTCCACACAGGCTGCGCAGTATCTTAACAGGCGCGTAGATTTCAGGTCATGCGTAGCCTACGCAGCTTGCGTAAGAGCCTCCTACACAGCTGGGACTCGGCGAAACCTACGCTCTACCCTTATTAGTAGCAGCTGGTTGTGCCCTACGTGCCATCTAAACTGGCTTCAGGAAGCACCATCGTCGTAGGTTCCCAAGTCCACGGCGTTACGTGTCTGCTAAAACTACATTCGGGCAACAGCATGCACGTATCCTACTCTCCTCCTACTCCTGGGAGAGGCGTAGCCCTGAGTGCTGTCCTACGCAGCAGTTTGTTACGAGCTCGTAACACCCATCGTAGCGAAATAGATCTATGAAAAGACCGACCACACACACACATAATTTTTATATATATATATAATATATATATATATATATATATATATATATATATATATATATATATATATATATATATATATATATATATATATATATATATATATATATACTGCGACATGCCGTGTCGATAGCTTGCAGATAGCTTGCAGATCTGTTCTTTTGGGTAGGGCGAGCAGCTGCGCTGCTTCGTCCTCTATGCATGAACCCGAAGTTTACAAATTGTACTCTCACAGATGATCCGATCGTCTGATAAAAATATTAAGCATATGCCAAGTTAACTAAAGGTATATAAATGATGCTGAGCTAAACATGTTTCCTTAATTTCGAAGTTTTATAGTTAAACGTTATGATGAAAGTCCCCAGTTCCTCTCACAAAGTCACAGCTGTTGCGCTCGCTATGTTTATGAATGGTTAAAAAATCTTTTGAAAATGGCAGATCTACAAGCTCACAACTGCGCAGCTGCGTGGAGGCTCTTACGAAGCTTCTAGGCTACGCACAAGCTGAAAATCGTTTGGGAAACCCGGCCATTATTCAAATCGATTATGAAAAACATAATAGATTTCAGTAGATAGATTTTTAGTAAATATAATACATTTTCAAAAGATCACATATTTTCAATTATGGGTCCTCTGCCAAATACATGTATCTGGGGGTCCTTGACATGCAAATGTTTGACAATGACTGCTGTACATCCTTCATGGTAACCAGTAACCACACTGGCATGAAATAGCAGTGTCACCTATTGAAGGTTGTGTTCTATTCAGATCAAACAGTCAAGGTGCTACTGTGCATGTTCGAAAGACTCTGCTAACACTAAATGGAATAGAGCCTTAACTAGTGTCATTAGTAACACCTCTGACGGAAGCTTCAGTTTCAGGAAAACTCAAGCTGTTGTAAAGTACTCTTCTGCCATGAAGTGTAGAATTGTTCTGGGCCGATACTGCCTAAAATACTGGTAGCATGCCAGTCCCATACCAAATAATGCTGGCATGCTACCAGTATTTTAGGCAGTATCGGCCCAGAACAATTTGATAATGTCATTCATAGTCATCAATTATTTTGAATGCTTCAGTTGATGTTGCACTACTGCTTTATACTCTTACTGTGCCATTTACATTATTATTGTACCCTTTTACCTGTAGCTGCACTTTAACTATTATAAATCTGTAAGGGACCATTTGGAACGGCCTCAAGGAACCCTGGGAGCCCCTGGACCCCACTTTGACACCACTGTCCTACATTAGATTTTTTTAATTACACTCTGGTATAGAGTACCTCGGATAGGTACTCTGTATCGACTATTGATTTTGAACTCACAGATCTAACTCTTTTATGTTCTTTTTCTCCAATTTTAATAGATTTGTGTGACACCCCTAGATGCTATTAGGGCTGAGGTGTATACCGATGCAATACTAGAGTGCGTTATAGTGTTATCCAAACAGTGGGTCGGGACCCATTTGTGGGTCGCGGATACATTTTCGTGGGTTGTGAGTGAATGTCCCTTTATTTTTTGTCAGTTATTATAAAAGACTTTCTAAACATTTCCACAAAAAAAAAATCACACATTTTCATTTTTCAAAAATTATTTCATGAATTTCCGTAAAATAGAAAGCAAATGTTTAAGAACTAGTGAAAATAGCAGATCTGCAATTTTCACTAGTTTGGGTCCCGGACAAATGTCTAATTTCTCTTTTGGGTCTTGAGCTAAAAAGTTTGGAAACCAGTGGTCTAGCCAACACCAACTGGGGTCTCTCACTGCCCTCCACACACCCTGCTGTGTCTAGCTAGCATCAGGGTCTTGAGCCGCAGTGCAAAGGACTATACACCTAGAAGAGGTGTTACATTGATATTGTGATATTATACAATATATCATCTGGGATTTGGGATATTGTCATAAGGTGATACTGATATGACAAATAAACGTAATGTCTTAGCCTGGTTTTAAAGGCTGCCATTAAAATCATGTAAGGTTCTAACTTGCCTGGATGTTCTTGTTCTAATATCTGCCGCAAATAATAGAACAAGAACATCCAGGCCTCTTTGTTATATTGATAGACAATAATAATAATAGTGATTATTATTGATAAAAAATCTATCATTATTTTTGACATTTTGCAAAAGCATCAATGGCAGTTTTGCAAAGAATCTACAAAGTAACTTAATGTCTTAAGTGTTAGATGTAGTGGAGTATCTAAAAATGTTAATACTCAAGTTAAAAAATAAAATACAATACAGTAGGCCTATTTAAAATTACTTGGTTACCTTCTTCCACCATTGATCAATAGTCATCCTCACAAATAGCCTTGGATCAAGACTATCAGATGTATTTTTGATCGATTTTGACATTTTTATATCTATCATAGGTACGAAAGTAAAAGTTAGGCTCGACAAAATACATCAAGGCTTCCTCACAACATCATCGATTGGTGTCAAGCCAGGTAACTTGGTCAAATTAACAACATTTGATATGGTCAATATAAAACAGCCCTAGGCACTACTTTAGTATGAGATGATTAAACATTGTGATTAATGGTCACACTGGAACAGTCATTTCATTTTCATGCTAATGAAACATGGCAACAATGACAGTGTTGCCATGTTTTTAAGAAAAATAAGCAACCAGGTCTAGGAAAATGTGGATTTATTTTTTGTTTAATATTCTAACATATATGCTCCCTGACAAAACTTTATGAAAATATTTAAAAACCACTGGTTTAAAAAAAATGAAAGCAAGCTTAATAAATAAGCACGTTAGAAACAACACCCAAAAAATCGTAACTACCAATTTTTACAAGCAACTTTACAGAAAAAGAAGCCCAAAAGTCGCTTATAATAAGCCGACATGGCAACACTGCTAGCCCCCATAGTCATTATGCGTTTAAATCCACCTTTAAAAGCTCTGCATCGACGCCATTCCAATGTAAAGTTACCAGTCACATGGTTTCAATGTAAACAGTTAGGATCATACTCACAAATAACAAACCGTTTAAAGCACAACAGATAGCCAGAGCATTAGCATTAGCTGGCTAGCTACTTGTTGTTCGAGGCGTGTAGTTTGCGTTGAGCCTTGTTCTTCTTCTTCTCGTTGTTTGTTTTGTTCTCTTCTGGTTGTTTTCTTGCTCTATAGACGTCGTGTATGAACATAAATAGAGTAAATGAGTGATAATAGTGAGTTATCGTATCGTGTGTGTTAGAGTGTAAAATGGAGCAGCTTATGGAATGAAAATGGAGAGCCGTTTGTTCTTCTTCTTTCTTCTTTCAGTTTTATAATATATGCCTTCAAAGGTATGGACCTCTGCAACCATGGCGCCACCTACTGTCCCGGAGTATGTAGTACAGCCCAGTGGTGGAAAAAGTACTCACATTTCTTACTTTAAGTATGTAGAAATACTCTGTTACAAGTAAATGTCCAGAATTCAAAATGTACATGAGTAAAAGTACAAAAGTATTGGCATCAAAATGTACTTAAAGTACCCAAAGTAGAAAGTACTCATTATGCAGAATGTCCCATTTCACAAGTTTTCAAATGTATAACAATCTTTTGAAAATAGCGGATCTATACAAGCTCAATCGCAACGCATTGTGAGCTTGTAGATCTTATATTTTGTAATAATAATAAAAAACTACAAAGTAGGCCTAACTAGTAACTAAAGTTTTCAAATAAGTGTAGTGGAGTAAAAGTATAATATTTGCCTCTGAGATTTAGTGGAGTAGAAGTAAAAGTACAGAAAATTGGAAATACTCCTGTGAGTAAAGTAAAAAATACCTCAAAATTGTACTTGAGTACAGTAGGCCACTTGGGTAAATGTACTTAGTTACTCAAGGTAAATGGCATGCTCCTGTTAGCAGAAAAAAGCTACCTCGATGACAAAATTTAGGAAAATCAAAACAAACCACGAGAGCTTTGGAAGCTATTCAACAACCAACTAGGCTGCAGCAAAAAATTGAAAACCAGGTTTACAAACATAAACCTCAAGGTGAAGGAGACTCTCACTACAACAAATCGGGAAGTGAGTAAAATCCTCAACATATTCTTTACGACCGTAGCCTCAGAACTGGTTGAAAAACTACCCCCTCACTCTGGGAGCTATGGTAAAGAGTATGTTGAATCATTTTACGAAAAACAAGGTGTACGCAAAGATGATTTTAAACTCTCCCTGTGACAACAGATGAGGTGTTTAAGAAATTGAGTGCACTTCAACAACACAGAGCCACAGGACTCGACAATATCCCCACCAAATTTCTAAAAGACTCAGCCGCCTCCATTGCTCCAATCATTACTCACTTGATGATACGTCGGTGAGCTGGATGAGATCCTACCTGGAAGGGACGGAGCAAGTGGTGGAAGTAAACGGCACCCAGTCCCCTCCCCTCCCAGTGACTTGTGGTGTTCCGCAAGGAAGTATACTAGGACCTTTACTGTTCCTGATATATGTGAACGATATGTCTTCAGCTTGCGACTGCAAACTGTTCCTGTTTGCAGATGACTTGGCTCTGCTGGTCTCGGACAGGAAATTACCTACCTGGGTTCCATCTTGGAGGCAAACCTCTCCGGTAACAAAAACGCCGAAAGAGTGATCAAAAAGGTTAACCAAAGAACACGCTTTTTGTATAGGATTGGACGTCTAGTCAGTAAGAATACTCTGAAGATTCTTGCAGGGGCCCTCATACAAGGTTATTATGATTATGCATGTACTTCATGGTATCACAACACCTCCAAGGCCTTAAAAACAAGGCTCCAAACATCCCAAACAAACTAGTAAGGCTACTTCTTGGCCTCAATCACAAAACCCATCTAACCCCTGCTCATTTTGCTAGGATTGGATGGCTTAGGGTTGAGGACAGAGTACAGCAACTTTCTATGGGCCTGGTCTTCAAGATACACCACAACATTGGGATCCCCCTGTATTTGTCTAAATACTTCCTAAATGTTAATGAAGTCCACGATCATAACACCAGAGGCAGCTCCACTAATCATGTTCAACCCAGATTTGGCTCAACAAAGGGAATGAACTCGTTCTCATGCAATTCATCAAAAATGTGGAATGCCCTACCAAAAGGAGTAAAGGAGTGTAAAACCCTACTCACTTTCAAAACTGCCCTAAAGATACACCTTCAGGAGGCTGCAATTCAAAAATGGCCCCTGTCTAAGTCTTAATGGATTACATAATTAACTATAGTCTTTGCACTGTGATATCAGTACTATGGTAAACCTTTTAACTATGTTGAAAAATACAACAGTTACATTTATGTTCAAATAAAATCTCTTCGCCAAAAACAGCCAATCTGCAAGCTCACAAATCTTCACAGTGCAACGCGTGAGCTTGTATAGCTGCTATTTTAGGCAAAATGTTCCCCTAGGGATGCTAGGGTTTAAGTTTTTAAAGTGAAACAAACCCTGTTCTTAGGATTGGGGGGGGGGCTGTTGTAACTCTGAGGACCCTCTACGCTACGGGTCGTGACCCATGCTCTATATAGCAATGATTACTATCCCAATATAGAGCTATTTAACAAAGAACATGACTTACTGCACCTTTAATGGGGTGTGTGTTCCATTTAGGTGTACGTTCTAGTTAACAGCTTAGAGCAGCTGTTCATGCTGGCACCCACACACTCACTGTTGTTACATTCAGCTGTCTCTACAGACAAATGTCTGCTGCCTGTGAGAACACTATACTGTATCTCTGCCAGTGGTAGAGATACTTAAGTAAAAGTAACAATACCACATAATAATTAAGATTGTTGGATACAGCCAGGATATTCTTTAACATTGTCGACATGAGTGGAGAAGATCTGGATAATAATACACAGAGGGAAGGATTCACCCAAATCACTTTAGGTCAGTGGTTCTCAACCAGTGGTCCGGGGACCACCAGTGGTCCTTGAGGGGGTTCCAGGTGGTCCCCATGCAGCTAAATGAGAGAGTTGGTAACCAAATGGACCAAATGAAATCAAATGGACCCTTACGGATCCATTTGGTTTGATTTTACATTCTCAAGAGTTAAATAATTGTTATTAACATCTGCATTACTTGATTAAAGAATTGTTATTTTGATCAACGTTTGCCTGTTATCTCTCCTTTTGGCAGTGGTGGAAAGAGTAATCGCATGTTTTACTTAAGTAAAAGTATCAATACTGCACTTTTGAGGTGGAAAAAGTAATCGCATGTTTTAGTTAAGTAAAAGTATCAATACTGCACTTTTGAAATACTCTGTTACAAGTAAAAGTCCAGAATTCAAAATTTAATTGAGTAAAAGTACAAAAAGTATCTGAATCAAATTTATACTTAATGTACCAAAAGTAAAAGTAGTCATTTAAGTTAAAAATTTATAAAGATTTAGATTTTTTTTTTAAATAGCCGATCTACAAGCTCACAATGCATCGCGAAGCGACCTATTGTGTGCTTGTACATCGGCTATTTTCAAATAGCCAATATATATATAAAAATTTGATTATATAGTGGTTAATGTATGTTTAGTAATCTAAATCTAAAAAGTAACTAGTAACTTAAGTTTTCAAATAATTGTAGTCGAGTAAAAGTACAATATTTGCCTCTGAGATGTAGTGGAGTAGAAGTAAAAGTATTGGAAGTTGGAAATACTCAAGTAAAGTACAAATACCTCAAACTTTTACTTAAGTACAGTACTTAAGTAAATCTACTTAGTTACAAAATCGTATCCAACGATAACAAAATATTCGAAATCTTGGGTCTGAGATGCTAAATCTCATCAAATGGTGGCCCGTGGCTCAAATGCCAAATAAATAATGGCCCTTGATATGAAAAGGGTTGGAAACCACTGCTTTAGGTGGACAGTGTGCAGTGTAAACATATCACAATCCGTAGATTGCGGTAATGCAACACTACGGATGCCAACCGCCATAAGAAGAACGAAGAAAACACAGCAATGTTTATTATGTGCAACAGTGTTTATAAAGGTAAAATAAGCACCCCATGTATGCATACATAGATTACACATACAGACAACAGTGTTTTTAAAAATAAAAGTAAAAGTACTCCATGCAAAAATGTAGATAACAACAGTGTTTTTTTTTTAAGGTAAAATAAGTAACCCATGTAGCATTCATACAGTAGTATTCCTTAAAGGTAGACTGATGATTATCAGACTGAAGTGTGAGGCATTCCACTCAGTAAGTGGGCGGGGTCTATGGTCTGGAGCCAGGCTACATTGAAGGTTCTATAAATACCCCATGCAGCATACAGACAATAGTGTTTTTTAAAGGTAAAATAAGTGCCCTATGCTTGCAGTATTATTAAAGTGTTTAGGTGCAGCAGTCGAGCAGTTTTAATAAAGGTAAAATCAGTACCCTGTGCAGCAGTATTCTTAAAGGTAAATTAATTACCCCATGCAGTATACATCAGACAGCAGCCGTAGTATTGTTACAAATAAAAGCATGACCTCATACAGCAGTATTATTCAAGGTAAAATCAGTACCCCATGCAACAGTATTATTCAAGGTAAAATCAGTACCCCATGCAGCAATATTGTTCAAGATAAAAGCAGTACCCCATGCAGCACACACAGAGCAACGATAGGACGTCCGGTTTTTGAGCTAGCAACAATAAGGTTTCTGGTTGCCTTCAAAATAAGATCGAAAATTTGTAATGTTTTTTAAAAGACACAAATCTATTTTGAAAATACATTTATGATGTATGTCTTTTAAATGGCGCATACTAGAACACTTCTAAGTGCCAATTGTCTTTTTAAAGACACAAATGTAATTTAAACTGGCTATTGATCCTCATTAAAATGTGCACTTAGCACAGTTTCTGATCCTGTTTTGCACTTTAACTGGATATTCATTTGTCTTTGTTACATATGTATTGTTTTTGTATTGTTTGTCCATTTTGTAATAATGCTGCCTCTAGGCCAGGCCACTCTTGGAAAATTATCATGATATAATATTGTTTATTGCAGAAGCAAATAAACAGTGATAAAAGCAACAACAAAATATGCTAAAAATAATAATAGTAGTGTGTGTGTGTGTGTGTGTGTGTGTGTGTGTGTGTGTGTGTGTGTGTGTTTGTGAGAACTGTTCCATAACTGAGCGCCCCTGAACTTGATAGAAAATTGATACAGACCAGTGTTACAGAATGTTGGTGAACATTGAGAGATAATTTGTAAAAAAACATTTTTAAAAAGTGGCAGGCCGTCCAGTGCGGCCAGAGGTCAGAAAAGTGCCGTTTTCAGACAATAGTGGACACTGGACAGGAGACGGCTGATGATGCCAACACTTCTGACATACGCACGCGTGCGGGGACACCTCCCCTACAACGCCACACTCTCAGATAAGCCCGAGAGATGTAAAAAAAAGAGTGGCGGACCGTCCAGTGAGGTCAGAGGTCAGAAAGGTGACGTTTTCAGACAACAGTGGACACTGGACAGGCGCCGGCTGACGATGCCAACACTTCTGACATACGCACGCATGCGGGGACACCTCCCCTACAACGCCACACTCTCAGATAAGCCCGAGAGGTGTAAAAAAAAGTGTGGCGGACCGTCCAGTGAGGTCAGAGGTCAGAAAAGTGCCGTTTTCAGACAACAGTGGACACTGGACAGGCGCCGGCTGACGATGCCAACATTTATGACATACGCACGCATGCGTATGTCAGCCAATGGGAAGGTTTGATTTATTATGGAGTCATAAGGAGGTAGTCTCGCGTAGCCAGACAACTATTCCACAATCTATATAGAGTCTGGAACTACAACTCCCGAAATCCGATTGAGGAAACTGGCACTTCCGGTCACAAAAATATATTTGAAAATATCTTTACATTTTCTTTTTTTATTTCCATTTCTGCTAAGCAGCAAGCTAAATATACTTAAATGATTTTGATTTATAGTCGGATAAATTTGCGCGGCTGTAAAGACGAAACGGAAGCTTCACATCCGGTTTATATTCTAATCATGATCAGAGCTTCCGAGTTCCCAGAGTCCCATTTGAAAATTGTGGGAGGCAACAGTCTGGCCACGCGAGACTAAGAAGGAGGTGACATCAATAGGACTTTTTAAAAGGTATTTTATTTAATTTGATACGTGAAGTCAATGGAGAGGCAAACTCCATATTTAGAAGTCAATATGACTAGAGTGGGTTGTCAAACTGGCGGCCCGCGGGCATTTGGCGGCCCGCGGAAAGGTCCATGGCGGCCCGCGAAATACTTTTAAAAATAGTAAAAAAATAAAAATAAATCCAGGCTCCAGGTGGTGCTGTGGCAGAAAACGGTGGCGGCTCTGTCAGACATAGGATAGGCTCCTGTCCTCTGTATTACTTTCTGTTTAAAGAGACTGAGGTGCTCTTATTATAAAATGGGGGGGGCGACATAGAGTCGCAGTTTGCATTGCCTTGCTGTGCGTCCAAGCTGCTGTGAGGACGCTCCTCCCTCCCCCACTCGCTGCTACTAGGCTGCAGCCTATCGATGGCCCGCTGTAGAGAAGCATTGTCTCTTCCCAGCTGTGGAATGTTCTGGCTGATTGGCTCGTTAACAGTCTATTCAACTACTAGTCGAGTAGTAATGGCTATACTCTCTGATCCTCACACAGGAGTCAGCCTAGCACGGACGTGAATTTTGTCTGTCTGTCTGTCTGTCTGTCTGTCTGTCTGTCTGTCTGTCTGTCTGTCACACACACACACACACACACACACACACACACACACACACACACACACACACACACACACACACACACACACACACACACACACACACACACACACACACACACACGTGAACGTAGTGCAGTGTTATGAAAATAACTGGTCCCTGACATTGACAAGTTGGTTAAAGCAAAGAGATGTCAGGTGTCTGGAAGCAGCAAGTGATTTAGATGAAATTTCATGCTGGCTACACCATGTAAATTTGCCATTTTGGATATTTTTGAAAATATAATAATGGTAATAGGTAGTTAGAAGCATTAATCATGTGTTAAAAACTTACAAATGTATCAAAGCTGCTTCTTTGATACATTTGTGCGGCATAGTGCGGCACTGAGTGCCGCACTATGAGCTTGTTTTCTGAAACACTTATGTTGCTATAATATGTGGTTCTCTAACTTTTATATGTCAAAATTATATTATATTATATATATATTTAATCTAAAATGACACAGTATGCGTTCCCGGATTGAATGATCCTTACAAATTGCATTTTGTTTTTAATGTCAATAATTAAAGTAGCTATTCTTCTTCATAATAACATGTTTTTAAAGGTGATATACTGTAGTTAGTAGCAGTGACTGAGACAAAAGACTGAAAAAGAATGCTGTATAACTGAATGCGCGTGAGCGCACATGCGCGTCCGCAACTGGTTTCGGCCCCACATCAAGTCACCATTTGACCAATGTGGCCCGGACCCCAAAATGAGTTTGACACCCCTGGGACTAAAAAAAACATTTCAGGTGACTAAAATATGACAAAAACCAAATGACATTTTATTCAAAAGACAAAATGGCCCTTTTCTGACCCCTGACCTCACTGGATGGCCCGCCACTTTTCTAAATACACCTGTCTGTCTTAGCGGTGAGTGTGGCGTTGTAGGGGAGGTGTCCCCGCACGTGCTTGTTGTATGTCAGAAGTGTTGGCACCGTCAGCCGTCTCCTGTCCAGTGTCCACTATTGACTGAAAACGGCACTTTTCTGACCTCTGACCTCACTGGACGGTCTGCCACACTTTTTCTTTTACACCTCTCGGGCTTATCTGAGAGTGTGGCGTTGTAGGGGAGGTGTTCCCGCACGCGTGCGTATGTCAGAAGTGTTGGCATCGTCAGCCGGCGCCTGTCCAGTGTCCACTGTTGTCTGAAAACGGCACTTTTCTGACCTCTGACCTCACTGGACGGTCCGCCACACTTTTTTTTACACCTCTCGGGCTTATCTGAGAGTGTGGCGTTGTAGGGGAGGTGTCCCCGCACGCGTGCGTATGTCAGAAGTGTTGGCATCGTCCGCCGGCGCCTGTCCAGTGTCCACTGTTGTCTGAAAACGGCACTTTCTGACCTTTTCTGACCATTTATCCATTTAGAATCTAGATAAAGTATTAATGTTTTAAAAACCGTTTTTGTTACATAAACCAGTGGTGTGATCTAGTTTTTTTCGGAGGGTATACGATAATTATTCCCTGCACGACATGCGCGATACGCTATCGCGTTTTCAATGGATGAAATGGTTATTAGACTGTACTAGCCCATACCCGGTCGACCCAAGACACCAAGACAGACAGACAGAGGTTACTCCAATTATATAGTAGGATACGCTTTCCCCCAAAAAAATCTGCACTGTATACGGCGTATACACCGTACCACGGTAGAACACATCACTGACATAAACATAATATGTGTTGTATAGCTTCGTTTAAATGCTTAATTTATATTTTTTTAATGTGCAAATTAACCGTTTTTCAATGGCTCCTTTTTGCTCTAGAGGGTACTCTTATTCTGAAGAGATCGTCCACCGGAAGTCTTATCTTTGCTCCGTTGTTGTTGCTCACGGAACACAGCTCAGACAGACATGGCGGCTGTAACAACGGTGTGTACTCCTTCATCCGCAGATCATTCAGATCCTATCGCAGAGGGTCTGTTAGATCTGTTAAAACCTGCTGTACAACAACTAGATCTGCACGTGCACTCCGTCAGGTAACACATGTGATCATTATTAATGAATAATAACACTAAAGCGGTTTGTTATTATGGTGGCTAACTGTCTCATGATAGTCATGTGATCAGTCGGGCCTTCTCCATAAATACGTCCGTCTGATGGGTTATCATCTTCTCTTGTCGATTATCTTCTTATTGATAACGTTTTAGATTAAAGGTGCAGTAAGTGATATTGTTTAGTTAAAATTAATGTAAAATGTCTCTTTGTTATCCCTGTCATCCCCCGTCTCCTGCTATTTGTAAACAGAAAATACATTTGGTCGGTCAGGTCGGATACAGTGTTGCCAGGTTTTGTAAGAGAAATAAGCAACCAACCAGGGGTCTATTTCACGAAAGCGGAATTAAATTATTCGTTAAACCAGGCTGAATTTGAGTTCACATATTCCTATAAAAGACCATGAAAGTCGATAGCAGAATCCTTGAACTTGACCAATCATGGAGCCCAAAACCAGAGCGCCGTTTTTCTCTGTGGCTGAACAGCAGCACTGCAGCAGCTCATGGAATCATACAGGGAAGTAAAATGTATAATAAGCAAGAAAGGAAACACGGCCGCAATAAATATAGATCCAGGGAGAAAGCGTGGCAAACTATTGCCGACAAATTAAATGCACAAGTTGTCCAAAAATATGCAATTAATTTATATACAAGTCCATAAATATATAATTCAGTTAGGCTTAAACATGAGTTTAAGTGAATGTTGGAATTATAATTATAAACACTCAAGCCTGAAAAAAAATTCAGGCTTGTAGATCTTCGATTTTCGCATAAGAATTGAATAAGTGTGGAAAAACTAATTGGTTTACGATTGGAGTCATTGGACTAACAGCTATTTCACAAAACTTGAAGAACAAGGCACTGGATTAATAAAGCTTGGCTGTTAGCCTGGTCCGGACCATGCTAACTTCACAGCTAAATTGCCATGGTAACTAAGGCAGGATTGCTTCAATTTTCTTTCGTGAAACCGGATCATGGATAAACATATCCAGGTTTACTGGCTAAGTTAATCTGCCGAGCTAACTCAGCTTTTGTGAAACCGATTCCTGGATAATTTAAGCCAGGATAGCCGATTAAACCCGGCTTAATCCAGGTTTCGTGAAACGGGCCCCTGGTCTATGAAAACAAGCCCAAAAGAAGCGAGCCCTTCGCCCTTTAAACGTTCAAATAGCCAACCAACGAAAAATAGCCGATCTACAAGCTCTACAAGTGAGCTTGTAGATCTGCTATCTTCCAAAGAAAAAACTTGAAGAAAGTAAAAAAAAGTGGAATATGTTTTTGAAACATGTGAACAACACAAATCTTGTATGGCATACAATATTTTCAAATGGGGGTCCTTGACTTTTGTTGTTTAAGAACCACTGGGTTATAAATAACATAGGAAACAAGTCCAAATAAGCTACTACACTTTAGAAACAAGCCCAAAAAAACGCAACCACCAATATTTACAAGTAACTTCACAGATAAATAAGCCATACGTCGCTTATAATAAGCGGACATGGCAACACTAGTCGGATACCAATTTTATCATATCGGGATAAAGTACAGTATTGTTTCAAAGAAACCAGCAGTCTGTGTAGATAAGGGCATTTGCTAAATAATAATAATAATTAAATTTCAACAAGTCATGTACCCATGGCCTGACCCCTCAGTGCCATGCCTTCAGTTCACAGTATAGGTCAGTGGTTCTCAAAATTGGGCCTCAAGGACCCTTGAGGCGGTTCCAAGGGGTCCCCAGCAAAATGATGATTTCACCTAAATTAACCCAATCACAGAATATAAGAATGACTTCATATCATATAATTCAATTCAATTTTATTAAAGTGTCAAATCACAACAAGTTGTCTCAAGACACTTTAGATGTAGAGCAGAGACCCGACAGTCCCACCCTGAGCAAGCAATTTTGCGACAGTGGCAACGAAAAACTCCCCCTTAACGGAAGAAACGTCAGGCAGACCCTAGGCTCTAGGGTGGGGGCCTTCTGCCTCGACTGTGTCGGGGGGAAAGAAGACAGAGAGAGGGAGAGACAGAGGAGCGACAGAGAGAGATACAAGTAGTAACAATAACAATAGTAGCAAATATGATAGTGTAAGATAGTATATGATAATATAATATAGTACAACAATAATGTGTATACAGTATATCTCTGCTGTTCGGCCGGAACCAGCTAAATCCAAAATGGTAATTGTTCAGGAAATGAAAAACAAAATATCAATTTTTCAGAAAATGAAGAAAACCTTATATTTTTAAAACAAAGCAATACTGCCTCATTAAACTTGGTATTGTGACTTTATATATTATCAGATACTTGCATGTGTCATTATATTATCACCACTTTACCCAAATCCAGTGCAAGTGGAGTTTTGTCCATCATTGATAAGAACAGCTGGCAATGGATCTCAAAGCTCACAACACATCACAACGCATTGTGAGCTTGGAGATCAGCTATTTATGGTGAGCGCCATTCTCATATACTATAGATCAAGCTGAATTCTGTACTTAAACAACTTTTATTTTAACATGCATTGTAAACAACCATGGATCTAACTGTTACCACTGTTGTTCTTCTACAGTTGAGTGCAACAAACAATTCTGCCTCAATACTCAATCATGTATTTAACAAAAGCGATCATGGCACACCAACAATAAATAAATGGCATATAAATACAAAATACATTCATGAAAAATAGAATCTGTCAAATCTGTAGCCTAATGCACTAACAATAACAACCACAGTTGAATTTACCTATCATATACCTATCAACATTTTATTATCACACTGTTGTGTGTTGTGTGTTGCGTGTGTGTGGTGGGTGTTTCTTAGTGCTTTAGATTGTCATAAAAGCTGTGAAAGTCTTTTGGCATGATCTCCTTGAGCTCTTGGAGATGTTTGAAACAAACTCCTGCACACACTCATTCTCTGTCCATTAACATTTAAAAAGAAAACACGAGCAGATGACCTTTGTGAAGACACCCTTCTCCTCTTTACTGGGGTGACATCTATCAAACCTTGCACATACATTCTCTTCTCTTCCCAGTTTATGTTCTCCCAAAAGCATTGAAAAATCTTCTCCCTGTCTGCCTCATACAGAGCAGAGCTTCTCGAGAGCCTGAGAGGAGGGGGGAGTTGTTTGTTTTTGACGGACAGTTTGAGGGTCCAATGGAGTTAGGAGTTTTCGTCAGAGGCGCTTTTTAATACTTTTCATATGTTATTATTAAAAAAAAAATTACACAGATGTAGAGGGGGTTCAATAGCGTTGATTTATGAAAAAAAAAATGAAAATGGAGTTAGCTGGTCCCGGCTGGACACTGACGATATAATGGTATAAGAATGTTAAGATAATGTGTGTATAGTGTAATGTAGTAGGAATCCACGGTCGTGCTCCATGGAGAGGCCCGGTCCGCAGTCACACTCTTGATCTGCAGCTGGGGGTCCGTAGTGACAGTCCGTGGAACTGCAACGTGGGAGATAAAAGAAACTCCGGGGAGCGGGTCCACCGGTGTGGAATTGATGGCAGGCCTTACTAGAGCGTGAATCCGTACAGTGTAAATTACAATTGCACCAGTGGGACACAAACCCACACACGTGTGTGTGTGTGTGTGTGTGTGTGTGTGTGTGTGTGTGTGTGTGTGTGTGTGTGTGTGTGTGTGTGTGTGTGTGTGTGTGTGTGTGTGTGTGTGTGTGTGTGTGTGTGTGTGTGTGTGTGTTCGTGTTCAGGATTTTATCGATTCTGGTTCCTTAAAGATTCCCTATTAACGGTCTGATTCCTTAACAGTTCCCCACAGTTGGTCCATGGATCCTTACATGTCTGTAACTCTGAGAGTGTACAAATGGAACCTTACATGTCTGTAACTCTGAGAGTGTACAAATGGAACCTAATGGACCCTTATATGTCTGTAACTCTGAGAGTGTACAAATGGAACCAAATGGACCATTACGTGTCTGTAACTCTGAAAGTTATGGTGGTCCTTGAAATTAAAACGTTTCGCCAAGAAACTGGTTCCTAGCTTGCGTGCAACGTCATTGTCTCATTGATGGATTTGACCATCCTCCTATAATTTGACAAACCTCTGTGGTGGTGGGTGGTCGGTCGGTGGTGAGACCAAAACTGTCTGCCCGGTTCTCCTCAGTGGCTGGAGCAATTGATCTGAATTTGCACACAGCCATTGACCATTACCATCTGAACGCAACTGCGAAGCCCGTTTTTCGATTTCACCTAATCTCGGATGTTTATTAGCGTTTTTGTGTCAACACACACATCGACGGGACGTGTGTGTGGGTGGGAGGGGGGGGGGGGGCAATTATTAACTATAATAATAATAGCAATAATGCTAATCTATTGGCTCGCCACCAAGACATGATGTCACAGAGTGAACAAGCTAATGAAATCAGCTCCTGGCCATAAGGTGGACTGACTTAAGGTAGACCAGTAATTATTTTGCCTGCGCACTTCACCGGGTAAGGACTAGTTCTTATAATTCTCTGTTTTCTGTGTCTGTTTGTTTCCCTAGAGAGAGTCAGGTGGAATTGAGAGAACACATCGACAATTTGGCCACAGGTAAAACCCTGCTGCATATACTGTATACTGTTTGTTGTATTATTAAAGTCTCACCATATGGATAAGATTTAAGACCAATTGAGATTTAATTTTGGTCTTAAGCCCTATTCACATGGGACTGCTATTACCTGGTCCCCCATCTGGTCATTTTTTAATAATTAGAAGGACATCTGCGATTTTAACCACTTAAACCTTCTCTAGTAGAGATGCGCGGATGG
Organism: Gymnoscopelus braueri; assembly: GCF_963280865.1. Lineage (NCBI taxonomy): Eukaryota > Metazoa > Chordata > Actinopteri > Myctophiformes > Myctophidae > Gymnoscopelus > Gymnoscopelus braueri. Next base: position 55,777,352 of record NC_137613.1, read on the forward strand.
CCTCTCACGTTACCCGAATCCGCATGTACAAATTAATTATCCGCCCGTTATCCAAAAATAATTATATTATCCAATTTAAATATCCGCACCAACCGTTTTTCCTGTATGTCAAAATATTATTATTTTCTGGTATTCCCTGTTAGTTTTAGTAGCCTATTAGTTGTGCGATGCGATCACAAAATGCATTGATTTAGCCTATGGAATGTCTGTCTTTTTTCTTTTTTTTAAACCGGTGCTGCGCTGAACATACAGAGTGCACTGCTCTGCTGCGCTGAACATACAGACTCTGTGCGGCATCCAACATACAGGCATCCAACATACATGCGGCATCCAACATACAGAGCGCAGCACCGGTTTAAAAAAATGAAAAAAGACGCACCGACATTCCATAGGCTAAATCAGACTTGTCAAACTCGCGGCCCGCGGGCGTTTTGCGGCCCGCGGAAAGGTCCATAGTGGCCCGCGAAATACTTTTAAAAATAGTAAATTGATACTACATCTAACAGACATAGAGTCGCAGTTTGCATTGCTGTGCTTCCAAGCAGCTCGCCCCTCCCCCACTCGCTGCTACTTGACAGAGTACCTCTGATGGCCCAGGCATTGTCTCCCCATCTGTGGAATGTTCTGGCTGATTGGCTCGTTAACAGTCTATTCAACTAGTCGAGTAGTAATGGCTATACTCTTTGATCCTCACACAGGAGTCAGCCCAGCACGGTCATGTATTCTCTCTCTCTGTCTGTCTGTCTGTCTCACACACACACACACACACACACACACACACACACACACACACACACACACACACACACACACACACACACACACACACACACACACACACACACACACACACACACACACACACACACACACACACACACACACACACACACAAACGTAGTGCAGTGTTATGAAAATAACTGCTCCCTGACATTGGCAAGTTTGTTAAAGCAAAGAGATGTCAGGTGTCTGGGAGCAGCAAGTGATTTAGATGAAATTTCATGCTGGCTACACCATGTAAATTTGCCATTTTTGAAAATATAATAATGGTAATAGGTAGTTGGAAGCATTAATCATATATGTGTTAAAAACGTATAAATGTATCAAAGCTGCTTCTTTTATTTCTCAGGAGCTTGCCCAGTGAAATCCTCAGTATTAATTGAACTCAGAGCGTATTTAACATTCAATCTGGGAAAGCATCTGTGTCATTTTAAGATTTATTTGGCTATTCAAAAATAGCAGATATACAAGCTCATAGTGCGGCACTGAGTGCCACACTATGAGCTTGTAGATCTGCTATTTTTGTAAATGTAAATAATTAAAGTAGCTAATCTTCATAAAACATTTTTTAAAGTGATATACTGTAGTTATAGCAGTGACTGAGATGATGTGTAGTGGAGTAGAAAGTTCTGGAAATTGGAAATACTCTAGTAAAGTAAAACTACGTCAAATCTTTACTTAGGTACAGTACTTGAGTAAATGTAATTAGTTACTTTACACCACTGTTCTATAAATGTAATTATTTAACCACCCACACACATTACCAGGTATTGTTTAACTTCAAATTATTCTACTTAAAATGGTTTATAATAATAATTATAATAATAATAATAATTATTATTATTATTATTATTGTTACAAATTGCATTGTTTGTTTTCTGAGACAAGACAACAGATTGAAAAACAATGCTGTATAACTGAATGCGTGTGAGCGCGCATGTGCGTCCGCAACTGGTTCCTGCCCACCTCAAGTCACCATTTGACCAATCTTGCCCGGACACCAAAATGAGTTTGACACCCCTGGGCTAAATCAATGCATTGAATCGCACAGAGGCTGCTCTACACACTCACACAGACACAAGCACGCAGAGATTTAGCTATTTTATGGATAGATATATTAGATGTCATTAATTTATTTGCCGCAATATTTCACCCGCGGTTTATCCGATATTAATTAATAATTATATTTGATTGACCCGAATCCACCCAAACCGCGGTTAACTGCGGCAACCGTGGCTAAAACCGCAATCCGCGCATCTCTATTCTCTAGACTTAGTAAACTGGACTTGAGTTGGCTCTGTACTCTGTACACCCACTCTCTAGGTGGACAGTTTGCAGTGTAAACCTAAAAATGGCCCCCCCCAGAATATGGATGCTGGGGTTTAAGTGGTTAATCCTGCGTGAATCAGCTATGTCCGTAATTTGTTAAGTAATAATTCCAGGGCAAATTAACCTACATGGAGGTCATGCGATTAGAGTAGGTCCCGTGTGAATCGCCATGTTAGTAACGTTTGGTAACTTAAAGGGGTAGTTCACCCCCCAAATAACTTTTTTTCTATTGATTACTCACCCCATGGAGCCTTGAATTCATGGATATTTTTTTGTTTTTGTCGCATTCCTTCCTTTATTATTTGATTATAATAAATTTAGCCCCATTGATTCCGGTAGGAGACACAAATGCATTTGTGTCTCCTACCGGAATCAATGGGGACACATTTATTATAATCAAATTATTGGCTTAGGAATGTGACAAAAACAAAAAAATATCTATGAATTCAAGGCTCCAGATGGTCAGTAATCAATAGAAAAAAAGTTATTTTGGGGGTGAACTACCCCTTTAAGATTTTGGTTTTAGCAAGGGTTGTGTTTTCTCTGCACCTTTCTGCAATTTTGAGAAACTCTGGAGAAACACAATTAAATAATTCATTTTTTTTTTTTTTTTTATTATTATTTATTTGCACATTTAAAACAACACAACAAACAAAGCAACAGCATGATATTGTGTTGGATGTGCAGGTGAGATTTAGAAAACCCTTTCGGGTTTATAAGGTTAATCTCACCTCACTTGAGAAATACAAGAAAGAAATACAAAGTAATAGAAACCAAAAATAAATTATTTGGCAACATACATACAATTTTACAAAAATACAAATACAACAATAGATACACAGTATGAATACTAGAGAAAATACATTTTAGTATAAAATGGTGTAGGTGCAAGTGTGTGTGGGTGGGTGTAAGAGTGGATGTCTCTGTGAGTTGTTAAATTTGATTAATCAAATGGGTTTTTAGCTTATATTTAAAATGATTTGGCAAAGCAGCCTTCGATGAGATTTTAATATAGCTGTTCCATAGCTGAGCCCCCCTATACCTGATGGAAAATTGACACAGACCAGTACGGAACTTTGGGATATGTAAATGATTTGCCTGTCTTGTATTAAAATGGTGTACATCACTGTTGAACTGGAAGAAAGCTTTACAGGGCAAAGAAAATGAATCTGGCTGAAGCAGTATTTTGAAAATAAAGTTACAGGTTTGGTATTTATGTAAATTAAAAATGGATAAAATATTAAGTTGTTTGAAAAGTGGGGCAGAATGAGCAGACCAATCACTACACGTAGCAATCCTGCAGAATCTTTTTTGCAACATATGGAGTTTGTTTAGATGTGAAGGATAAGTAGCTCCCCAAATGATATTGCAATATATAAGATACGGATAAATTAAACTATAATAAAGGGTTAGGAGACACTTATGATGAACACAACTACGGAATTTGCCAATAATGCCGACAGATTTAGATATTTTTTTACAGACATGGCTAATGTGGCTTTTCCAGCTTAGTCTTTCATGGATAATTACTCCAAGGAAAGTTGTTGATGAAACCTGAGTAATTGGGTTATCTCCTATAGACAGACAGGTGTTAGATTTACAATATTTTTTGTTTTTTGATGTAAATATAATAAAATTAGATTTTTTTATATTGAGAGATAATTTGTTTAATGTGAACCATTTTGAAATATTTCCTAAATCGTGATTAGCTTTTGCCATAAGAACAGAAAAATCAGGATGTGAAATAAATAAATTTGTATCATCTGCAAAAAGTACAGGAAACAAGGAGGACAAAGCTGAAGCCAAGTCATTGATATAAATAAGGAATAAGAGTGGACCTAGTATAGATCCCTGTGGGACCCCACATGTTAAAGTGGCACGATCTGATGACCTTCCATTAATGATAACAAATTGTTGTCGGTTATGAATATAATTGTAAAACCATGTATGAGTGATTCCAGCAAATCCATAATGTAACAGCTTTTGAAGTAAGATGTCATAATTAACAGTGTCGAATGCTTTGGATAAGTCAAGAAAAATTCCCAAAGCATATTCATTATTATTGAATGCAGTATGAATTTTATCAACCAATTGAAGTATGGCCATTTCAGTAGAATGTTTTTTCCTAAATCCATATTGGTGTTCATACAGAATGTTACACTCCTGCAGATGTTCCATCATTCTGTTATAGACCAACTTCTCCAGAATCTTAGACAAACATGGGAGAACAGAAATAGGGCGGTAGTTGCTAAATACACTACGGTCTCCAGATTTGTAAACAGGAACTACTTTAGCAATTTTAAGGTCATTGGGTATTATTCCAGTTTCTAATGATTTGGTGAAGATGTGGGTCAAAGGCTTAATAATTGAATGACTAGTTTTGATGATTAGGTTAGACCTGACCTCATCATGACCAGCAGCTGAATCTTTCAGACACATAATTATATCTATGATTTCCTTCTCAGTAGGAGGCTTGAAGGTCTGAACAGAAGGATGACAATCTGTCAGAAACTCAGATGGAGACCCGGCCATAGGACTTATCTTCTCTGATAGAACTGAACCAATATTGACAAAATAATTGTTAAAAGCACATGCAATGTCAGATGGATCAGAGTAAACTCTATTTTCATCGATAAATTGGGATGGAAGAGTGGCTGAAGCCTTTTTCCTATTTAGAAGCTGGTTGATGACACCCCAGGTGGTTTTGATGTTATTTGAAGCCTCACTGAACTTGTCTGAAAAGTACTTTTTCTTAGCAATTCTAATAACATGATTGTATTTATTACGATATTTCTTATAATTTGCTATATTAATTGGGGTTGGATTACAGATATATTTCTTATACAACCTATTCTTAGCTTTCAAAGATTTGTTGAGATCTGGTGTAAACCAGGGTTTTCTGAATGCACTGACCTTATTTGCTTGCTTATTAACAAGAGGAAAGCACCTATTGAATACAGAGTTAAAAGACTTTAAAAATGACTGATATGCTTGTTCAGCATCATCATGAGTGTATACATCATCCCAGAGGATGTCATCAATCAGCTCCTCAAACCGGTCAATGTTTCTTTTGTTAAACACTCTAAACCTTATAACTTTGTCAGTCTCCTGATGGTTAGCTGAGGTTATTGATGTGAAGTGAAATACAGGATAATGATCAGATATATCAGAGTGAAAGACACCAGATTTCCATACATTATTGAGAGAGTTGGTAAATATATTGTCAATAAGGGTTGCAGATGAGGCAGTCACTCGAGTAGGTTTAGTAATTAAGGGGTATATGGAATTTGCATACAGAGTATTCAAAAATTCAGCTGTAAGTGAAGAGGACTCACTGTTAAATAGATTGATGTTATAGTCACCCAAGAGGAAACATACTTTACCTTCTCGGTTAATTTTGTCCAAGACACAAGCGAGACTAGCATTGAAATGTTCAATGTTTGAGTCAGGGGGCCTATAAATGCAACCTATGACAACACATTTACCATTAAAAATGTCACAAGAAGGTATTTCAAGAAACAGCGATTCAACATCATAACCCTCAGAGTTTAGAGCAAGATCATCTCTATGTTTGAATTGATATTCATTGTGCAGGTATATAGATACACCTCCACCAGATCTTGCCATTCTACAATGGTGTATAGCATTATAATTTGGGATGTCAAAAAGAGATGTCAACCCATCAGTCAACCAAGTTTCAGAAAATGCTAAGACTGAAAATTCATGATTTAACAAAGACAACAAATGATTAAGTGTCTCATAATTCTTTGAGAAACTACGGATGTTTAAATGAAAAGTAGAAAATAGCTTAGGTTGGGGCTTTGGAATATCAAGTAGTAGACTATGAAATTGATCTATACTAAAGTAGTCACAGGATAGTGACTCAGGGATTAAAGAGCTAAAGAAATTTGAATCAGGATCAAGAGAGCCCATAAATTTAGAGTCGCTACGTAGGCTCCAATCAAAGGGATTAAAATGCATAAGATTTGAGTCAGTTGTTAACCTAAACTTGCATTTTATATCCTCAACCAAGCCATCATCATCAATATCATGATATGGGAATATGGAGACACACTCAGAACAAGTCCAAGAGCTCCATAACCATTTATTCATTTCATATTCATTTATAGGTGAGCATCTCAGATGGTAAACCTTTGTACAGCAAGTACAACAAACAGTTGGGTTAGAGAGGATATCATGGCAGTGACAACAGTGAGAGCTGTAGTCCATGAAAGGGTATAGAAGTGATTAGTGAATTAAACCAGGAAATATATTCCCTTACTCAAACTTTTTCAGTTCATCCAGGTTCCGAACTACTACCACCTTGGCTTGCTCTGGGGACTGGCCATTCAATTTAATAAATACTTTACAATTTGCAGTCCAGGTTCCCTGGATCTTGCCTTTCTTTTTGAGGAATCTTGCTTTCCTAGCAATCTCACCATTTTTCTTTGTCAGGTGCTCATTCAGGTATACCTGGGATCCTTTAAGGTTTTTTCCCTGTCGCAACAGTTCCATCTTGTGCTTCCTGCTGTAGAACCTCAGGATGACAGATGGATTATCCATTTGATTGACTCGTCTGGATTGCCCTTCCACATCTGTCTGCTTCCTGCGAGGCAGGGGATGACAAGCCTCAATCTTATTTTTGTCAATGATAATGTTCCTAGAGTGGAGAAACGCCACCACCTCCTCCTCCACTGTGACTCTCTCCTCCTCACTAGGCTCCATTTCATGACCCATGGCCTGGGCAGCAGCCTTGGCATAGGTCTTTGGTTTAATGTTCAGTCCTGAGACAATAATATCATTAAGTCTCGAGTACTGCTCTAGCTCATCAACCCTATTTTCCAGTGTGTCAATCCTGTCATTTTGTTAAGCATTCCGGGTTTTCAGTTTTGCCATCTCTTTAACCAAGCTATTTATGACCTCTTGTTGATTAGATATTTTATCAATAGTATTTGAGAGTAGACTAATAGTCTCCTTCAATTCATTCACCTCCACATGGAGTTGTTTCAGAGTCATTGTAACAGATCTACTGTATATGGTACTTATATAACAGCAGAGGGTTAGAAATCCACAACCAGCCTACTCAGCTCTAGGCTAAAAACGAGCCACACTGAGCAAAGCAATCTTAAAAGTTAAGTATAGCTTATCAAAGCTATAGCTTATCAAAGCTATATATCAAAGCTTATCAAAGTTTGTGATTATGTGTATGACAATTCATTGTCAAGTAAAATGGGGTGTGTGTGTGTGTGTGTGTGTGTGGGGGGGTTGTAGTTTTGGAGCTTGAAATACACACACGTTTTAGCATCAAAATACACTTTGAGTACCAAAGGAAAAGTACTTAAATTTTCAGAAAATAGCAGATCTACAAGCTCATAACGCGTCACATTGTAGATCGGCTGTATGTGGTTACTGTAGGTTTTGTATTAATAATCAAATTGCAAAGTAACAAGTAACTAAAGCTGTCATATGCTGTAATTGTAGTGGAGTAGAAGTAACAAAAATGGAAAGGAAAGGAAAAGTACCTCAAAGTTAAACTGTGCATTGTAAGCACTTGTACTTGAGTAAATATACTTAGTTACTTTGCAGCACCACTGAGCAGCCAATGACTGACAAGCTAGCTAACACCATGTGTACTGATTGCTAGAGTGAAGAGAGACATGGGTTTATATTAATGATCTTAACTTAAAATGTATACATCACACAGCTTACACTTTGGATTAAATTGGAGAGCAGACCCGTGCCATCTTGGTGATGTAAAAAACATGTCTGTAGTGTTAAAAATGCGGCCACAGTGACTTTACGAAAACACAGGGCATTTCTCTTCTGTCCTTCTCTCTCTAGGGGTTTTCAGTTGAAATAACATTGACTTTCCCATTGACTTTTTGGGGTGTTTAAAGTTAAATTCAGGGAAAATTGCAAAGTGTGGTTGCGCCGCCGAGACTCGAGGAATACGCCGGGAGGAATACAGTCGGAGGCTGCGCCAATTACATTGTCATGTCGCTCCTGATATCACTTGCGTTTCATTTTGAGAGGATTGATCCCGCCCAAAATATTGTTGTTTTCATCAAACGGTTACATTTTGTGCATTTGTGGCACCCCCTATGGATCAAAGTGGAAATGCTTTTGTGGATTCGTTGAGTAAACCACCCTTGACATGTGATTGCAATTTGGGATTTTTAACCTTTTTAGTAAAACAGGCCCCTCCCGCTAACTTTGGAAGCCAATTACGGACGAACCATATGGACTATCAAAATGCTGCTTGGAGATGTTTATCGCATGGGTCCAGAGATCATGTGTACCGATTTCTGTGACATTTGGACAAAATATGTGGGAGGAGGAGCTAAAAGTGTGTTTTGAAGGAAATTCAAAATGGCGGAAAATCTATCTTGACGCAAATGGGCGTGGCCTATATGGGGAGTTGCGTCATGACTCAAGGAATTTGGGGAAAAAAATGAGATTTTTATTCTACGACCTACGGTTCAAGAGTTATAGGCCAAAACGTAAAGGGGGCTGTTATAGCGCCACCATGAGGCCGACTGGTGTAAAATGCTGTATAATAATTTCGCACTAAATTATGAACCTCCCCTGCAAGTCTGGTAACTCTAGCCCTTACAGTTTCTGAGAAAAAAAATCATAAATTTGAGTTTTTTCATTTTCCCATTGAAATTAATGGCAAAAATGTAATGCACTAATAAATCAATATCAATTAAACTATACAGCGTATCTCTTAGCAAAGTACAAGCAGTCGATTCCCGGTGAAGCCGGTCAATTTGGCACGAGTGTGTGCCGCAAAAACTGTGGGAGGAGTTGCCTGCCAAAATAATGTGTACGTGGAGGAATAAAGTTTATCTACTGTATTACTATTAGATTGGGCAAAACCTATAACAATTCGCATATTTGCCACATGGGCAAAAATAACAGGGAAAACCCTATAACAATTTGATAAAAGGGTTTACCAAACTTTTCTCAGTTGATTCTTATGTGTTTTTCCCTGTAGAATCCATTTCTGCCATGTACATGTTTGTATTGTGCATAATGAATTAGATAATTAACATATTTGACACATGGGCGGAAATAACAGGGCAAACCCTATAACAATTTGATAAAAGGGTTTACCAAACCTTTCTCAGTTGATCCTAATGCATTTTTCCTGTAGAATCCATTTCTGCAATATACATTTTTTGTATTGTGCATATTTAGTTGGATAATTAGCCTATTTGACACATGGGCGGATATAGTTGTACAATACATTTGTGTGGATAATTTGGCAATAGGCAGACAGCATTATGTGTTTAGGCCACAGAACATTTACACTTGATCAAAATAATCTTATTTGTATATAAAATGTACAAATAAGTTTTTAGATTAGATTTGCAGAGCAAATATGCAAACTAGGCAATGAAGTGTATTATATATTCCGACTTAAAGCAGACACATTTGTGAGATAATAGTTACGCATAACAGACAGATCAACTGACAAGTCTTATTAAAAGTCATCTGAGTATCACTCTCTCTGTCTGATGTATCTGGATCACTACTGGGCACAAAATCTCTGTCACTCTCTGATGAGGAAGAAGGCATTTCTGAAGCAGATGTAAGATCATGTTCAGTGGATGTAGCATCTTTCGTTTTCCGCCTCTTTTTAGCAGGTTGACTCTTTGGTTTCTTTCTTTGACTTTCCGGTCTCTCATCATCACTCATCATCAGCTTCCTCTCCGCACTTTGCTTTCCTGGGAGTTTTTTTGCTCAGGCTTGGTGGAGACTGTTTGCAAGTGAACCAAACTGGGACAAGACAATTGTCTGTCTCTTGCCAGCCATTGTTATCTTGATTTGATCCTCTGTTGCTCATATATTCTGACTCGTGTTTCCACATAGTTTTCACTCTCTTTTCCTGGATACATCTGCATGAAGATGAGCATTTTCTCAACCTGAAATGAGACCGGAAGAATTCTTAATGAAGTCAGCAGGGTGAACTTGCTCTGTGTCACCATTTTCTTGAGTGGTTTGACTTTTCCTACTTTGTAGGGAGACGAGGTTGTATCACACCCTGTAACACTATGATAGGCAGGCAATACCTCACATACTTCCTTCCCATAAGCTTTACACACTTCGCTGATGTCCACATATCGCTCTCTGTCAATTTTCATGAACCATTTCTCAGCAGGATCACCTTTGCTAAAGGCATAAAATAAATATATCAGTATCTGCAGCAACAACCACTACAGGTCTGTCAGATAACGATGCATGCCGAACAACTCTTGTATCTGCTTCATGGTGGTTGGATTGCTCTAAGAGCATAACTTCTTCAGATGTGATTGACCAAGCATTGTTGGATGCTGTAAAGACTAGTGGGATGTCAAACCTTGATCTGAAATTAGCAAGGAAGTTAATCAGTTCCGTCTTGTTTTCACTACTAGAAACGTAGTCCAGTTTTGGCCCTGTGGCATAGATTGCCCCTTTTCAGTTATCACAACCTTCCTTCCTGCTTGGCCCCTTATCTTTTGTGTCAAGTCTTTGATTCTGTGTTCCCCATAGGTATCCATGACTATCACTAGTTTTGTTGGATTCAACAGCTTTGGGGGCATGCAAAATCGAAGCAGACTATCAGCATAATAATAATAATAATAATACCTGGGATTTATATAGCGCTTTTCTGAATACTCAAAGACGCTTTACATGTTGAACTAAGTAGAGCAAAATAAAAACAAAACAACTTTAATAAGAGAAGCATATTCCCCCCATGTCTTCTTTGGGGAAACGGACTGAACAGCAGCCATGCCATCAATTACCCACTCTGCCCTGATGGGTGCTTGTTCAGTAACTGCCCCAGCCTCCGTGATCATATGGTTCCGTAGCATTGCTTTTGATCCTTGCCTCAGATCTTTATCTTCTGTGGAAAGGGCTAATGGTACAGAGGTCAAAGGATATGAGTGAGCTTCCCTTGCACTGGTAGATTTGCCCACTAGACTGCCAAATGTCTGCTTTTCCTCTTTCAGTATGTTCCTCTTTCAATATGTTTCAGTATGTTAACTCTTGGTGCTTTCTTTGTTTTTTTTCCCTTCATTTTTTCACAAATGTGTTTGCTTTAAGTCGGAACATATAATACACTTCATTGCCTAGTTTGCATATTTGCTCTGCAAATCTAAACCTTATTTTATATACAAATAAGATTATTTTGATCAAGTGTAAATGTTCTGTGGCCTAAACACATAAGTCTACCTATTGCCAAATTATCCACACAAATGTATTGTACAACTACATCCGCCCATGTGTCAAATAGGCTAATTACCCAATTAAATATGCACAATACAAAAATGTATATTGCAGAAATGGATTCTACAGGAAAAATGCATTAGGATCAACTGAGAAAGTTTTGGTAAACCCTTTTATTAAATTGCTATAGGGTTTGCCCTGTTATTTTCGCCCATGTGGCAAATATGCTAATTATCGAATTAATTATGCACAATACACAAATGTACATGGCAGAAATGGATTCCACAGGAAAAAACACATAAGAATCAACTGAGAAAAGTTTAGTAAACCCTTTTATCAAATTGTTATAGGGTTTTCCCTGTTATTTTTGCCCATGTGGCAAATATGCTAATTATCTAATTAATTATGCACAATACAAAAATGTATACAGCAGAAATGGATTATACGGGAAAAAACACATAAGAATCAACTGAGAAAAGTTTGGTACACCCTTTTATCGGATTGTTATAGATTTTGCCCAGTCTATATAGTCTGGTTGCCCAACCACACTAAATAGTGACAATATCTAGTGTGCTCGCTGCTGCTGCAGCGAGCCCACAATGATTACTATTACAATTTGAAGCTTTACTTGGATATTGAGATGATGTTGCAAATGATAAACATGCAATGGGTCACGTATACCATTGGTTCTCAAAGTGGGGTCCGGGGACCCCCAGGGGTCCTTGGGGGGGTTCCAGGGGGTCCCCAGCAAAATGTGTTAATATAGCATCACAATAATTTTAACCACTTTAACCTTTTATACTTTGGCTATACAAGCTCATAGCTAGAGCTTTTAGATCTGCTGTTTTTGAAAATGTGTGCAAACCTTTTGAATATACATATTTTTTAAAGCGAACGTTTGTAACTCAAATCCTTGCTTCTGGGGGTCCCGGGAACAAAATATTTTGAGATGGGGGTCCGCGGCCAAATACATACCATTGGGCCTTGGGTCGTAGGGGCTGTGTCCACTAAGGTATTTCTTCCTGAGCACAGCGTATGTGTTTTTACGTTGTTTTCAGTTGGGAGCACCATGCATTCATTCTATGCTATAGGCGCCAGCGGCGTGCAACAAGGCACTGAGTGTGGATCTTATCTTGTGCGGCACCTCATCTCTCATGGCTAATCTTATAGAGCAGTGGTTCTCAACCTTTTCAGGCCGTGACCCCCCAAAATAATCATATTTGAACGGGGGACCCCCCATTTTGTTTGACTCCGTTCCATAGATAAATATTGTGAAAATAGCAGATCTATTGCGAGGCGTTGTGAGCTTGTAGATTGGCTATTTTCAATTTGTTTGCCTCTTTCTTATATTATTTGACAATTTGGCCATTTTGTTTTATAGTATAGTTTGTTGATAACTTTTGTTGCAGTAATGGTCTTTTGCTTTTATTTCGTTTAAAAAAAATTTAGGTATTAAAAAGTTGTCACTTCACTATCATCTGGGAACCCCCCAAAATCATGTGTGGACCTTCCTGGGGGTCCTGACCCACAGGTTCAGAACCACTGTTATAGAGTACCGTCCTGAAGTCACTCCCACTATGCCTGGGTCACAGCGTTATTTTTGGCAAATCTTAGATCGCGTCATATAAGAACTGTGTTTAAAAAATAAACAAACCACTCCTCTTTTGATAAATTTGTACTTTTCCACTTTCACTCATATCCATATGAGTAAAATCGCCAGAGTGATTTGTTTATTTCTGGAACACAGTTCTTACATGACGCAATCTAAGATTTGCCTATGGGAATTCCAATACAAAAAAATAACTGCATGACCCAGGAGGATAGCGCCCTGTAGCGGCAGTGATGTCAGACTTCGGTAGGCTTTTTTTAATTTTATTTTTAAAACCATTTTAAAATAGTGAAAATAGCCGATCTACAAGCTCACAATGTGAGTTAAAATGTTAAAATACAAAAAAGGGAAAAAAAGCCTAATAAGATTAGGCATAAGGGATAAGGCGCCGCGCAAGATGGGGCTCTGAGCATCTATTCTCCGTTGTGCATTCACGTCCAGTGTTGCCAGATTCTGTGAGAGAAACAAGCAACCAGGTCTAGGAAAACAAGTCCAAAAGAAGCAACTATGGGCCACATGAACTATGGGCCACTTTAAACATATACTTCAGCTGTTTGAAAATAGCAGATCTACAAACACACAACGTGAGCTTGTAGATCTGCTATTTTCAAATAATGTTTTGGGGGAAAATTATAATAAGCAGACCTGGCAACACTGTTCACGTCTGTCATTTTCTGACTCTCACCTAGAGTTCATCTCTTGGCGAAACGTATCACTTTCACCCCCATTAATTACCATGTCATTCCCATACAATCCAGCCTCTAATCAATGTTCATCAATGAACATTATCTTTAATAGTATGGTCAACAATATTAACTTTTGATCCATATAGCCTGTTTTTTTTTTACTGTTTTCTAACGTCCATTGTTTACAGAGCTGTGTCGAATCAATGAGCACCAGAAGGTGGCGCTAGACCTGGATCCTTATGTGAAGAAGCTGCTGAATGCACGGAGAAGAGTAGTGCTGGTCAACAACATCCTGCAGAATGCTCAGGTCAGTGCCGGACAGTAACTAAGTACATTTACTCTAGTATAAATTTGAGGTACTTTTACTTTACTTGAGAGTGTCCATTTTTCAATTATACTTCTACTCCACTATATCTCAGAGGCAAATATTGTACTTTTTAATCACTTATTTCTGTACAGCTTTAGTTACAAGTTACCTTGTAGATTAATATTATAATAAGAAAACAAACATTAACCAAAAAACAAAAATTAAGACATATTTTGTAAGTTGTCTGTCACATTGCTCCGCGCTGTGAGCTTGTAGATCTGCCATTTTCTAAAAAGTGTTTGTGTCAACAATAGTTTTAAGATCTATTGTAGTTTAGTCCTGTCACAATTATTTTGCATCATCATCAGGTTTCCATTCATCTATATAAACATATATAAAAATAGTGAAAATAGCCGATCTACAAGCACACAACATATTGTGATGTGAAGCGTGTGAGAAACTCTGGAGAAACACAATGATCTTGTAGATACTTTTCAGCTCGATCCAGCTGAGGTGGTCATACATAGCACGCAGGGGAGCAATCCAGGGATAAGAACCTCACTCGTGGACAGCTCAACCTATTGCCATTGACAGGAATCGGACCTTCGGTCTCACAGGCTGTAATCTGAGTTCCCAGAAGTTTTTCGCCTCGCATACAGCCCTGGTATTTGTGGGCGGGATGTAACTTACGCTCAGAATCTGAGCGGACACGCCTCTTACCGGTCTACTCGTCTAAAAAGTCAGACGAGAGGCAAACAGCAGTACACAACAATGGCGGCCGCAATTTCTCAAGGGGAAATTGCTTCCCGTCGCTCCTATTTACATGTAAGACCCACTGCATGTGGATCCCGCCCCCTTTTCTTCATTGGCTGTTGATTTGAATCAGAAATCAGTGGCCGCGCCCCTGCTGTCCAGGCTTTGAGCCGAAGCCTCCCAGACTACACAGGCTGCAACACTACCTGTAGTGCTATAGCTTCGTCCAGGCTGATGTTGTCTGTTGAAGATCATAAACTCTTGCCTTCTGTCATGAACCAAGCCCCTGTTTCACTAACACTAAGATCACTCGTTTACAAACCATTTACCAATAGAGAAATTGTATGTCTCCTCGGAACCGAAACTAGTGAAAGTAGCCGATCTACAAGCTCAGAAACACGTTGCTATCTGAAAAGTTGTGAGATTGTAGATCGGCTATATCAGAATGAAGTATGTCATACATTGAAAAAACATACTCTCAATTGCACATGAATTCATTGATACAGTCATGTTGTTTGCAATGCAATTCAAATTAAGACTGTATGAGGTCAGGCTTGAACCGGCGACCTTGTGGTTGAAGCCTTTCAACAGATGCTGTAGAGAGAAGCCATTGGACCAACAGACCAGAACCAGTGAAAAAGGAGCTCACACAGATGATACAGCAGGGCCGGAGTGGGGCTCCAAATCGGACCGGGAGATACACGCCCACCCAGGCCACCCCGTGCCCGAGCGCGCGAAGCGCGCGCGCAGACATTTTTTGGGGGGGCCCCCCATTTTGGGGGGGGGGGGGGGCCTTACATTTTTGGGGGGCCTTTACAGTTAAGTTACAACAATTTCACATGAGAAATGTATCATCTGATGTTATTGTTATTAGCCTTTGGGGGGCCTTTACAGTTAAAGGGATATTTTTTGGAAAATGAAAAAAATAAAATACAATAAAAAAATCCTTAAATAAAATAAATGAAAAAAGTAATCGGAAAAACACGGCCCCCTCACGCATTAGGAGGGCAGGGTGAGTCACCAGAACCAAGGACAGGTGTTTTTGATGAATCTAACATGGTTAAAATAGAGTTTGAAGTTACAATGGGTTTGCATAGGAAGGGGGCGTGTCTGATAAAATGAATATCAAATATCTAAATAATTAATCAATTTTTTTTTAAAGTGAAATATCCCTTTAAGTTACAACAATTTCACATGAGAAATGTATCATCTGATGTTATTGTTATTAGCCTTTGGGGGGCCTTTACAGTAGTTAAGTTACAACAATTTCACATGAGAAATGTATCATCTGATGTTATTGTTATTATGAACGTCTTCCCTCCATTAACATAAGACACACAATGTACTACAAAAGAAAACAGTCAGACAATCTACAGCACTGTAGCAGACAGCAAAATAAATCTACAATGGATAAAGCTTTTTTGACAACTAATACCAAGGTTGTTATTGTTGCAGCTATAAGAAAAGCCATGTCAACTGGTGTTCATGTTATTAAAAGGGTCTAAGTCTGATGGTACAAAATGGAACAAAGTGTTCAATTTTGTATCAATAAAATCAATAATATCAATCATTTATCTGGCCTCCTCAAGCTCCCCTGGGATGTCCCTGATGACTACCCCAATCCACACGTATGTTGAGAAGAATCAGTGGTGTACAGTAACTAAATACAGTACTTGTACTCAAGTACTGTACTTAAGTAATTTTTTTAGGTATTTTTTACTTTACTGGAGTATTTACAATTTTCAGTACTTTTACTTCTACTCCACTACATCTCAGAGACAAATATTGTACTTTTACTCAACCACAAGTATTAGAAAACTTTAGTTACTAGTTACTTTGTATATTTTGATTATTATTACAAAACCACTTCAGCCCTGGCCCCTATATACATTTCGGCCATTTGAAAATAGCAGATCTGCAAGCTCACATTGTGAGCTTGCAGATCTGCTATTTTCAAAAGATGTTCATACATTGTGAAAATGGGACATTCTGCAAAATTAGTACTTTCTACTTTTGGTTGGTAGTACTTTAAGTACATTTTGATACCAATACGTTTGTATTTTTACTCAAGTACATTTTGAATTCTGGACTTTTATTTGTGGAGTAGCCTACTTTTTTGCACCACTGAGAAGAACCAGTGTTTATAAACTTACTTGTTGTTGCTGGAGCAATGACTGCACGCTGGGGGCTCTGAACATTTCAGTCAGTTTGTAACATTTAGCTCCTTCCTTGGCTCTTTTTGTCTTGTCCCTTTCCCTTTCAGCTCCACCTGCCCTCTTTTTCTCTGACTTTGAGGGAATGGGGTTGGGGTTGGGATCCATAATATAACGTAACGTTACACTAGTTTATTTATTTATTTTGTTGAATAAATCCCTCCAGCTGTTTTTTCTTTCTCTGACTTCTCCACTCTCTCCTCTCTTCCTTAGCTCCGCCCCTCTACTCTCACAGACCATGCTGGCTTGCTGTGTGTGTTAGCGCAGGGGTGTAGGGGCGGGCCAAAAAGCCAAACAAACCAATCACGTATTGATTCTTAAAAAAAAAACGTTCAGTGCCGTCATTTTGACCAATCCCTACCCCTCTGGTCACAGAGCAGTGTGAGAGCAGGGGGGAGCCAGGCAGGCCACTAAGGAGGCAGGCCACCGAGAATAGTCCCGGTCCTCCCGACGGCCAATCCGGGCCTGTGATACAGTTTCACGCAAATAGCTGAAAAATCCTGGGTTTAAGTGTTTTTCAAACTGCTCAAAATTGTGGACAATCTAAGGGCGGAGCTTACTGGTCAAAGTGATGGATGTGTTCCTCATAAGTCAAGGCACAAGTGTAGGCAAGTTTCTTGGCTGTCGGCCAAACGAGGCATGACTCATGCCTGTTTAAAGTTTGCATGTTCAAAAAATTGCTATAGCGGCCCCCTTTGGCCAAAACGGAGCCTTGCTCTGTGCCAGAGCCTGGCTCCGTAATAATGGCAATAATAAAACGGAGCCTTGCACTGTGCCAGTGCTTGGCCCCGTAAAAAGAATAATCTCTTCACAAAGTAATTTGAAAAAAAAAAGAAGTCTCACATTCTTTTTTCAGAAAGGTTACTATAAAAAAAATAAGGCTTTAGTGATTAATTCATCATTTATTTTTGTAAGTTTAGATCCTGGGAAGACACCACATTTCTCTTTTCGGTCTTAAGCTGAAAAACTTTGAGGTTGCCTGAGCTAGACTATTGATGACTGGTGAGGATCTGACAACACTTCAATGAAGAACTTGACCAAGTGCAGGTCTGTCATGATCATGACATTTAGTTTGACCATCAATTTTCAAATAATTGCGATTAACTGATGAAGGATATAGGATATTGTGCTGGTGGTTGGTTAGCCTATTTATGATGGGTTATCGATCCGATAAATACCCCTTTTTTGCGGTTTTCAAATATGTTCAGGCCGCCACTGCTATGCCATACAACGATAGCGGAGAACGATACCATTGGATCACTTTCAGAGCGATTTTCATGAACGATAAGAGACACTGACATCCAATCAAAATCCCATCTGAATTGACAGGGTATCAACGTTCTACATGTTTACATAACGTTATGATTCATCGGTGTGCATTATCACATTATTATTTAATAAAGCAATAAGCCACAAGAGGCTGTGGTTCACCATGGATTTTATAATTGCTCAGAGGAGTACTGAGGCAATCACGGTTAAACCACAGACGCTTATATCTTTTCTAAAACAGTGACCAGATATGGCAAGAGGGACGTTTTTCAGTCCTAGGACCCCTTAGCTGAGAGAGAGATGAAGCAAGGACCCCCACTACATACAGTATACGAAAGAAAATATGTTGCAGATTAAACTTTTTCATAGATTTCATAGATGGCTTCATAGACTTGACAGCACTATCATCAGTTAAGTAGATTAATGTAAATTCATGTTTGTTTGTTTGTTTACACATGATCTTTTCTATTAATATTTTGGATTAATGTTAATGTGAATTGTCAGACATTTAACCACTTAAACCCTCAATACTTAGTAAACTTGACCTTTGGTTCTGTACTTGGTCTGCTCCCTTTTCCCTCTACACTAAACCTCTTTGCCGATCTACAAGCTCTGTGAGGCGTTGTGAGCTTGTAGATCGGCTATTTTTTAATGTTACCCATCGAATAGGGATGGTAGGATTCAAGTTCAAGATGCTAGGGTCCCGTAACCCCTGTTGAAGAACCCTGTCATAGACACATACCAATTAAAATCGTTTTTAATAAAAATGTCACTACAAAAATAACTTCTGCAAGTAAGAAGACCCTGCTACTGTCAGCATAAACCAGAACAAATGAAACACATCTGTGTCCACACTCGGTGCCGCAGTATTCGCTTGTATATCTGCTATTTTTTAATAGCCAAAGAAATCTTAAAATGACACAGATGCGTTCCTGGTCTTAACTCTTTGACCGTCGGATAATAATACATCATTTGCTAAGCCACTGCCAGCGATTTTTCGTTTTCCTTACCTTTTCAACTAGTCACAGAATATTTATCTCCAGTATGATCGATCACCCGATCGTTGCTAAACACGGATTTCTCTCTGCTTCCACGGAAAAAGAAAAAAATCCTCGCGACCCCCGTTCGCTTGCTATAGGCCGTTGAACATCACGTCAAAAATGCAGAGGAAATCCAGGGAGGCGAGAAAAAGGCATTTTTTCAAAACGAATAACAAGGAAGTGAACGGTGGATCTCGTTATTGGCAGTCAAAGAGTTAATGGGTTAAAGTGATTGAACGCTTGCACTTACACAGGACAAAAATGGAGCACTCCTCTTAAATGGTTTAAGTGGTGAGGAGAATGTCAAATGAAGGTCGTGTCTCATTGTAAAACACTGAACTCTGTTTCCTGCAGGAGCGACTGAGGCGTCTGAACCACAACGTTGCCAAGGAAACGGCGAGACGGAAAACCATGCTGGAAGCATCCGGAGCCTTCACCACACGCTCCCCTAGTAAACCATGACTCCTCCCACTGGAGCCCTGGCCCCTAACCCCTGGAGCCCTGGCCCCTCCCACTTCTTATAAACAGTGGGAGCGTCTGTGGTGGAATCATTCAGGTTGTCACCATGGTGGGACATATCGGTACAGGACCGTAGCAGTGAGTGACAAAGGCCTCACTTGCTTTAGTGCCATTTGCTAGCAAAAATTATGTGCATTGCTTGCTGTACTGCCCTACTTTCTCGTGCCTGGTGATATGATGCACGAATGAATGAGTGAACGAATAATGAACGAACGAGTGAATGAACGAAATGCTACAGAAGGCTATTCCGCTTTCCCACTGCAGGCTATCAGCTCAAACTGACTCCTGGCTTTACTTTGTTTTCCGCTGCAATTAGGACCATGTTAGGGGAAGGGGAGCCGGGCAAAGACGGCAATGTTTTGTCATGAATGTTGCAACAGGAAGAGTAGTACGGAGGCATTAAGTCCTCCCGGCGGTAGCTCCTCACTGGCAGGTGAGCCAGTAGGATAAAACAGATGTGTGGGGAGGGTTAACTGGTATAACAACTACATCAGGAGGGTAAAAAAGGTCAAAATAATTGGCTACTCTAAATTAATGCAGTGGAATAACGCCATATTTATTTGCAAATGTGTCTTGTTTGTTTTTTGTATAACCCATGATTGGCCACAAGTGGGCGATTTTTGTTTTGCTAATTAGATTTAACGGGAGAATATGAAGGCAGGCAGTTGTTCCCTATCTAAGAAGAATGAACATTCGTTAATTGTATTGTTGGAGACGGAATAAACATGTGAACATGAGCAACTGATTGTGAGTGTTAAATTGTAATATGTAGGAGTGCGTTTGGAAATCTGGAATCAAACTTGAGACCTCTCTCTGGCTTCCCAGGTGGGGGCTCTAACCATTCAGCTATGGCCGCCCTTTTAAAATTCACTCACATGAACATGAATTCTTCCCATGTCTAACATGATTATAAACTGTTTAGTAAGTATGTGTGTTGAATACATAGTCTTTATAATCAAAAATTCCACAGGGCAAATAACTGAAATATACAAAGATTACTGCTATTTTCGGCAATTTTGGGAAAATGTTTAAAATGTATGAAAATTTTTCAACATAGAAACAATTATGAATATTATGATTATGCAAAAATAATTGCGATTATCTAAAATTATTGTGATTAGGTGGTTATGTAATAATTGTGACAGGCCTAGCTATACATTGCAAGTTTAAAGGGATTCATTGGTTAACATGTCTGAAAGGTGTGCGTATTGTTGCGTGCACGTGTGTGGGAGGTCTCAGCTTCTTTCAGATGTAAGGGGGGCTCCAAGGAAAACGGTTGGGAACCACTGTAGAGTACCAAACAAGTTGCAACCATTGCATTTTGGAATGATTTCCTCCTCCATTGTTCAGTCGTTTGGGACAACCTGGCTTTTCAGTCAGAGTGGTCAGTGTGCCCTCTGAACCCAATGCTCTCACCGCTCAGAATTTTCAGACGCAACACTCTGACCGCTCGGAACAACCAGAGAGCGGCCCCGGTGCTCTCATGTATGTTCCAAACTAGATCTAGATCTTCTCCATTGGTGGTGGAGTTGGAAAAAGTTATTGTTAATACTTTTCATTGGTTCAATATTAATAAAACCCACAGACACACTTGTGTGACAGTCTTGTGCCCGAGGCAGGGTTTTAATAATAATAATAATAATAAAATAAAATACATTAAGTTGAAATATGGAGATACAAGTAATCTGCCATGAAATATGAATTGGACTGCCTGAATACATAAGTTAAATTAGTGAGGTAAATGCAATTGCCAGAAGTAAATACATATTTCTTGCCTTTAATCGTGTGATTTATGCAATATAAGAGGAAACACACACTTATACAAAACATAGCTAATGTGGTCTACTTGTGATTAACGTTAGTAGTGTTGAAGTGGAAGCAAGCAAGTCACTGGCATTGATATGCGGTTGGTCTCCTCTTTACTACTAGAACATTATCCACTGTTAGTCAGTGGTGGAATAAGAACTCACAGTACGCAATATACAAATCAGAATCGGGTTTATTGTCACATCACAGGTTTACAAGGTAAAAAAGTGGGTGAAATTTGCTTTTGTACATCGTTCCCATCGCAACGTTATTTCCATAGAAAGAAGAGGGGGAGGAAGAAGGGGGGGGGGCAATTGGGAAGGGAAATAAAAGGCCTGCATTAAAAACATTTCTTGAGTAAAATACATCAAAATCAAAATAATACGTGTGTGTGTTGGGGGTTTTCTGAAACAGGAAAAGGTCTTCTGCAAACTATTGCCACAGAATTGAAAACACACCATTGTCTAGAATGTAGAAATGCAGCTGCAGCATTCAGATTAGATCAATCATACAATGCAATTAATAGATAGAATTTGTAACAACTACCACTTTTTTAATAGTTAATTTTTGCATTATATTGAATATAAAAATACACCATAAAAGACATACTATTAACTCAATTCAACTCAACTTTTTTCTTCTTTTTTCTGCTAACGGCAAGAAGCTTAATATCAATATTCAGTGTGTGTGTGTCAGAATCAGGTTTATTGTCACATCACAGGTTTACAAGGTAAAAAAGTGGGTGAAATTCGTTTTTGTACATCGTTCCCATCGCAACGTTAATTCCATAGAAAGAAGAGGGGGGGGGGGGGAGAAGAAGAGGGGTGGGGGGCAAGTGGGAAGGAGATCAAAAACAAGAGAACAACAGAAGGCCAGACAAGTTATCTACATATTTACAAAGTACCTGAGATAATAAAAAACTAAGGTGCCTGAGCATAGCAGCAATGTATGTATACTGTGCAATTGTGCATGATATATACTTATACTGTGCATGATATACTTATGGACGTTAAGGTGCTTAGAGAAAAAAAGAAAGAGAAAAACAGCACAATAAAAAAGACAACAAAAAAAAAGTGTGGCATTGCTGAAAATGAGCACTTGTGCTCAGCTACTACCATGGATAAATAAAGGGAGGAGAAAAAAAAATCTACAAAACATTATGAATGATCCTTTAATTTACTATTATCATCATCACATTGTGTGCACTTGAGTGTGAGGAATATAACCAGAATAAAATCTTTCCTGTCACTTGCAGACATTGAGAAGGTCATTCATGCTTTTATTTAATCACATTTAGAGTATTGTCCCCTACGGTGTACTCAGTAAAAAAAATTATCAGCTGCCAGACTGCTTACTATTTGTAAGAAACGTGACCACGTCACCCATATGGTATGGGTGCAGTAGGTATATATGGAATACCGAAGCTGCCATATCTAAAATTAAATACATAAATAAATAAATGAATTTATAAAGCAAGAAATGCTAAAATAAATAAATGTGCAAAGAAATATACAATTAAATATTGAAATATATACATTTATGTGACTATTTATTTATTTACGTATTTATGTTTTTATTTATTGGTTTATATATATGTATTTATTTCCTTATTTATTTCTGTATTTAATTATTTATTTAATGATTTAATGCCCTATTTCAGGCCCTTGTTGAAATGTTATGTTAATGAGGGGGCGTGGCTTGCCTATTCAAGCATTAGCAATCAAACCCAGAGTGATCAAACACCAAAAAAAGCCCATCCAGCCCATAGACCTAATCAAATGTATTAATATTTTGTTGATGTGATAATATGATAACTGTGTTTATGTTCATAATAATTTGATTTGATTTGATAATCTTTATTTTGAACTTGCAGGTGAAAAAATAAAAACAAATAACAATGAAACCCATAATATATATAAAAAAAAATAAGCAAACAAAACAAGAAATAACAATAAAAAAATGCGATCATTGATCATCCCCAACATGTTCAAAAAGGAGTAGGAAAACAATCCTTCTTATATAACATTCATAATTCATGCAAACAATAACAAATAAAAAATTATATCATAAATAACCAGTAATTCATCTTATGAATATTAGCTCCCCAGTAGATATTTAGATATATTGTAATATGTATTTGTTTTGTTTACCACCGTGTGTGTGGGTGGGTGACCGGTCAGGTGGGCACCATAACCATCTGGGCACTAAGGATAACAGGGCACCAAAACCATCTGGGCACTAGGGACATGTGGGCACTAGGGACACGTGGGCACTAGGGACATGTGGGCACTTGGTCAACTGGGCACTGGGGACAACTGGGCACCAAAACCATCTGGGCAGTAGGGACATGTGGGCACCTGGACGAGTGGGCACTTAGGGGTGGAGACATCTGGGCACTAGTGACATGTGGGCACCAGGAGAGGTGGGCACTTGGACAACTGGGCACTAGGGACATGTGGGCACCTGGACAACTGGGCACTAGAGACATGTGGTTACCTGGACGAGTGGGCACCTGAATTAGGATTTGTGTTAGCATGCTACTTTGTTACATAGCATCCTGCTTTGTTGTTGGTAAGTGATATTTAACCCACAGTTCTTTAAAACCCCAAACACGACACAACAACAAGGTCAAAAGTGCAATATAAGAGTTTATTTGCCAAAATAGTACTGAGGGCACGCTCCCACCAAAACATGGTCGGCTAGCGTTAAACGCAGGTTGTGCGCGGCCACAGTTTTTTGCAGCCAGCGGATTCTAAAAAACGGGAGTGACGCGCCTGTCACTCACTTTCAGGACTCTCCCCGTAGCCCGCACCGCCTGCTGCCTTGAGCCGCTTGAGCACCATGTTGCTTCCTGAGTCTTGGGGCGGTCCGCCTTCGACTCACCCGATTGGACAGAGGGGGAATCAGCTCCTGCCTCCAGCAGTTTTCTGCTTCAAATGGACAAGTCGTGTAGAGCAGATAAACGCAAGGTCTGCGCGACAGGCGGAAAGATCCGCTCTTGCGTGAATCCACGCATTTACATTGACAAAGCATTGGCAGATTCTGCCCCAGAGGTAAAATAAAAGTGCGGTGGGAGCGCGTCCTGAGGTCAAAATTACATTATAACAGAGTTTCAAAGTACAATATAAGAGTGTATTTGCCTAAATAGAAGTACTGTTAAAATAGAAAAAGTGCTCCTCGGAGCACAGGTCTCCGCCAGGTCAGGTAGGTTATTGTGGGCCAGCAATGTTCGGAATTTGTCGCATCGCGATGTGTTGTGAGTTTGTAGATCTGCTATTTTCAAAATATACGAGCGCTTATGCAAGAACATTTTCGAGAGTCGGGACTGGTGCGGCTGCGCTGCTGTAATCTTGTCATGGACAGTGAGGTCTCCAAACTTACAGTAGCGTGCGTGTCCTATGGAGTATTGGAGTTATGTACAACTTCGGTTGAGGATATAAGCCCAACGCTCCAAACGTGTGCCGCGCAGGTGATTCTTCATGCTGTGGATTTATTTGGGCCACTGGGAGATTGGACATTTAACCCTCCCAACACACACCATTCTTCATCCATTAATGTTCATGCATTCATTCATCAGTCACTCCATAAATGTTCAGATTATGAGTGGCTCTCCAGGTTATCTCTCATTAACGTGGCAGCACAGGACTCACTGCAGCCCGCTCGAGTCTCACATGGAATTACTTTATTTTAGTGTAACTCTGCACGGTATGGGTTAAATCATTTAATATACAAACGTATTCCATTGGTGGCGATGTGATTGATGTCATAATCTGTCATAATCTTTCATTATCTGTCATTGCGAACGCGGAAGGAGGCGCCTCCGACCAAGTGGAGCTTACTATGTAACCCTGCTCAGGTTGTGTGTGTGTCTGTGTGTCTGTCTGTGTTCATGCTCTCATAATGCTCTGATTACAATGCACAACAGCCTGCTCTGATTACAATGCACAACAGCCTGCAAAACACACACACACACACACACACACACACACACACACACACACGCACAATGTCAATGTTCTCTCCCCATCACGGTGAAATAACACGGATTACAAGTCCGTAAATACACAATATTTTCGAGCTGCGTTCGCTTCCAGCGTTCGCGCGTCTTACTTGTTCATCTACCATTACGGAACGGAAAACACGAAAGACACAGTTGGGTTTGCAAGTAGGTAAGTGTGTTTGTGTGTTTGTGTGTGTGTGTGTGTGTGTGTGTGTGTGTGTGTGTGTGTGTGTGTGTGTGTGTGTGTGTGTGTGTGTGTGTGTGTGTGTGTGACGTGTGTGTGTGTGTGTGTGTGACTTGACGTGTGTGACTTGACGGGCAGTGAGGTGGGCGGGGTAAACTCTTCTCAATGCTTTTTTTGGGTCGTATTCCGATTCTTCATTCTTAAAATCGGGGCGTTTCGAGAATATTTAAGGGTGTGTTATTTAAATGACGCTCGGTTTCAGCAGATTTATCAAAGCTCCGACCAAATGTACACTAGGATTGGCTGTATAGGATCCTTTGATAAATCTCACTTGGACGTTGAAAAATATTTAAAAATATTTTACTGCAAAAGTGGTGAAATTGATGTATAAAGTTATACAACCCAAACTAAAAAATAAAGCCAGGCCATCTGGGTGTTGAGGCATATAAAATCATTCAGATTGACAATGAAAGCTCTGATAGGTTTAAAATGTGTCATACTTGAAGTCAGGACATCCCTCTACATTCTAGAAAAGACTATGTCAATATCTGAATGTAAATAGGAGATAGTAATTTGAACACATACCTACATTTACATACCGAAATTTAAATATGTAGAATATTCTCTTTACTTTGTAGTGACTCTGACATGGATTGTCATAGCAAGACATACTGAATCCAGCAATACCAATTGTGTAAAAGTAGCTTTAATACTCATGGAGTTACTGTATGTCACTAAATGTATATGGTGTTCCAAATGGGGAAAACATGAAACAGTCCTACTGAATTCTACAGTATCACAAAGATTAGTTTTATTTTCAATTCACTTATTAAGGGTGGAAACATATGAACAAATTCCCTTGAGTAGAAGTCCCTAAAATGTATGAAATGTCCCAATCTTGAGAAAATGAGAAATTGTTCAAATATTTATAAAATATATGCAAGTTCAACAATAGTGCAGAGAAAATTGCAGGCTTACAGAACTACTAACAATTATTTAGCAAACCTGGCTGAGGGAAACTTGTAGAGTTTATATCATCCAGGTGCCCACATGTACCTAGTGGCCAGTTGTCCAGGTGCCCACATGTCCCTAGTGCCCAGTTGTCCAAGTGCCCACCTCTCCTGGTGCCCACAGGTCACTAGTGCCCAGATGTCTCCACCCCTAAGTGCCCACATCCCTACTGCCCAGATTATTGATTGTTGATGACTTGTATTCTGCGTTTACTGTACTAGATTCCAGTGGTGGAAAAAGTACTAACATTTCTTACTTAAGTAAAAGTATCAATACTGCAATGTAGAAATACTCTGTTAAATTTACTCGAGTAAAAGTACACAAGTATTGGTAACAAAATGTACTTAAAATACCAAAAGTAGAAAATACTCATGCAGAATTGAAAATTTTCAAATGTATACAAATCTTTTGAAAATAGCAGATCTACAAGCTCACAATGCGTTGCATCGCGACGCATTGTTAGCTTGTACATCTGCTATTTTCAAATGGCCAAAATGTATAAAGGGCTGAAGTGGTTAATGTATTTTTTGTAATAGTAATCAAAATCTACAAAAGTCTACAGATGTACGGATCTACGGATGTAGAAGAGTAGAAGTACTGAAAATTTGAAATACTCCAGTAAAGTAAAAATACCTCAAAATTGTACTTAAGTACAGTACTTGAGTAAATGTACTTAATGTTACTTTACACCACTGCTAGATTCTCATAATTTCCTGGGAAACAGAGACACAAATACACAAATACCTATAGTATAGGTATTTGTGTATAGGTCCTATACACAAATCTCTACTGAAAATAGCCCATCTACAAGCTCACAATGCGTTACATCACATTGTGAGCTTTAAGATCAGCTATTTTTGCAGAATGTTCGCTTGTTTTCGCCGAATGTTCACCTATTATGCCATGGCCAGAATAGAGACGCTATGCATGGCTCTTGGAAGTCAATGAATGTCACATTAATTTCACAACATTGTTTTGAACCAGCCTGTAACTGAAGATGAATAGAATAATGAAACAATGAAACATGTTCTGAGTCAAATACCTTGTTCTGTGTCCTTCTAACCTTCATTAACTCTGTGTCATTTTAGACTTCTTTGGCTATTCAAAAATAGCAGATATACAAGCTCATAGTGCGGCACAGAGTGCCGCGCTTTGAGCTTGTAGATCTGCACATTTCTAAAGCGATCATTTTTAACTCAAATTTTGCTTCTGGGGATTCTACAATCCTCTTCCAAATCCTAACAGTTTTTTGTACGAACGTATGTTGCTATATTTCAGTGGTTCTCAAACTTTTTTCATGTCAAGGTCAAATTATATGTATTTGGCCACGGACCCCCATCTCAAAATATGTTGTTCCAGGGACCCCCCAGAAGCAAAGATTTGAGTTTAAAATGTTTTAACTTTAAAACACTTTAAAACATATATATATATATTCAATGATTTGCACACATTTTTACGATTTTTCAAAAATAGCAGATCTACAAGCTCATAGCGCTGCACTATGAGGTTGTATATCTGCTATTTTAGAAAAGCCAAAGTATAAAATAATGGTTAAATGGTTACACAGATGCGTTCCCGGTCTTAATGGGTTAATTCACTGTTTCTTAATGAACACCATAAATCACTCTAACCTACTGCGAACTTCCTTCTCCTTGTCTATAGCAGTGTCCTGTTGACCCCTGCTCCTCTATGAAATCCCTGCCTTGCATTCACACGTGAGAGAAGGGTCACCTTCACCCCCCCCCCCTCTGTCCGTATCTCATTGCAAAACATTTATTATTGACACAGCTGGAGACACACATACCATACTGCACATCCAATTATGGAGCAAAGCCAGGGCTCTGCTGAAGCTATGTAGGTGAAGATTTCTTTTTAAAGAGGGATGTACTGTATATCATTGGTCAGGTAGAAATCTTGTATCTCCATATTTTTTATGTTTTTGTTTTGTTTTTGTAAATGAATGACCTACTTTAAGTCGTACGGCAGTGTAAAAAGTGAAAAATGTCAGTCATGTCTTGGTGTGTTTAAGTTATTTGTCATATCTGCCCTCCGCCACCTTTCTTTACAAAGCCTAAAAGCAAACAGAAATGTATAATGTTGTATAATGCCAAAAATACAATTAAATTGTTAAGCACAATTATTTGTATAATTAATCGTCAAGTAAAATACCATGATCGTTAGTTTCGTTACAGCCCTACTGAGATGTTCCTGCCTGGATGGATTTCCTGTACTAGTAGGAATACTGCTTTTGACACAACATTCACAATTGATCCATGAACAAATAAGCTGTTGAGCCATGCTGTGAAGTAAAGCAATGGATCCCAAAGTATGATCCGGGGACCCCTCAAGGATCATTGAGGGCGTTCCGGGGGCATCCCTAGCAAAATGTGGAACAGTTAATTTACTTAATTTGGCAATTCGAAAGTAGCATATCTACAAGCTCACGACGCATTGTGAGCTTGTCTTTTACTAAGCGCTTTAAAAATCTCGAAAGATTGTGACAAATTTGGAAAGATTTTGAAATGTTTTAACAACACATATCTATTTACTTTCAGATGGGGGTCAGCAGCCAAATACGTATGAAGTGTGGGGGTCCTTGTCATGAAAATGTCTGAGAGCCATGAGTAGAGGAAATGACATGTCTCACTAGTAGTGGTTTTCACACTTGGGAAATGTCCAGGGAATCAGGTCGGGACATTGTCCGGTATTATCCTTCCACACACGACAGGAGAATGTCCGTTTCAATGACTGCGTTTACATTGACCCTAATAATATTCCACTTATATTCAGAATGACTCAATCAGACTGTAAATGCCTCAATTGGAAGAGAATATTCTGATCCCGTCTGATCTGAAGGAATTTTCATTCTGGTTGAGAGGGGTGGTATACAGGGGTACACCCCTCCATTCCTAAACCCCCCCACTCCTACACCCCCCCATTCCGAAACCCCCCCCCCCCCACTCCTACACCCCCCCATTCCGAATTTTTTTTTTCGGAATGGGGGGGTGCAGGAGTGGGGGGGTTTTGAAAACTTGGAATAAACCCTGCCATTCCGAAAAATAGATATAAATCCTAATTTATTTATTTTTGCGGGGGGGGGGGGGGGGGGGGTGCATATGGGGCACCCCCCCGAAAAAAAAAAAAAAAAAAAAAATTAAAAAATAATTTGTGGACTGAAGTTGGTTTGCTTCCACAATCCATAATGATGCATTTTCGAACGAAATTAATTAGGCTATCTGCACTTCCACAACGTGTACTGTACATATATACAGCCCACTGTAGGCTGACATTTTTGGGGGTTTTAGCTATGGACCCCAAAGCTCCAAGCTCCACCTTAGCGCCGCTAATGGAGCGGTTTCAGAAAAGAAAAATGAAAAAAAGAATTACAGAAAAAAAAGGCGTGTCTGTCTGTCTGTCTGTCTGTCTGTCTGTCTGTCTGTCTGTCTGTCTGTCTATTAATCTATCTAAATATGTATCTATCTATCTATCTATCTATCTATCTATCTATCTATCTATCTATCTATCTATCTATCTATCTATCTAACTATCTATCTCCAGCAATGTACCGCTCAGCAACATGTTGTTCAACAAATAGCAGATCTACAAGCTCACAACAACTGTTATTGTGAGCTTGTAGATCTGCTATTTTCAAATAGCGTATGTATAAAATATGTCTGAAATGGTTAGTGATTAATAATATAATAATTTATATCTGCGAAGTGTAGGATTATTATAATTATTATATTACAACTAAAGTAAGCGCATCGGTTAGTGGGATTGAGTGCGCTTCCATGCACGGCCTGGGTCTGTCTGTCTATCTGTCTGTCTGTCTGTCTGTCTGTCTGTCTGTCTGTCGGACGGGAAGATACGTAATTCTCATCTCTGCTGATGTATTAATTGGATTCAGCATATGTGGGCACTAGGGACATCTTGGCACCAGGGAGAGTGGGCACTATGTGCATTGCCTGTGAGATTGTATTCTTTATTAACATTGATTATTAACACCATTTTTCCCGGTGCCCAGTCTTCATGGTTCCCAGATTTCCCTACCACCCACTATTATCCACCCTAAGTGCCCACTCTTCCAAGTGTCCACATGTCCCTAATGCCCACTCGTCCAAGGTGCCCAGTTAGCCCTAGTGCCCAGAATGTTTTCTTGTCCCCCTATTCTGGCTGTTACCGTTACTACATAAATACACACTGCAGTTATTTCCACAAAGCCTACAATCTATCTATCTATCTATTTATCAACAGTTTAGCTGTTCATTCTTGCGCGATCTTCAAACGGAGGTATCCAGAGGTTCATTCATTTCATTGGTCAAATGCAACAGCTTCACAAATCTCGTGCTCTCTCTCTCTCTCTCTCTCTCTCTCTCTCTCTCTCTCTCTCTCTCTGCGTCAAATAAATCAAATAAATAATTGTATTGTGTGAGCTTGTAGATCTGCTATTCAAAGGATTTTTATACATTTGAAAACTTGTGAAATGGGACCTTGTGCATAACGAGTACTTTTACTTTTGGTATTTTAAGAACATTTTGATACCAATACTTGGGCTTTGTAGGATACTTTTACTCAAATTTGAATTCTTGACTTTTACATGTTACAGAGTAGGCCTATTTCTACATTGCAGTATTGGTACTTTTACTTTAGTAAAACATTTGAGTAATTTTTCCACCACTGATGCGTATACTATTCATGTGAGATGTGACAAGTGGGTTAATTAGCGAGAAAACATCTGAGAAACCTGAGCATGTGAGCGTCTCTGAGTAGGCCTACGTGATTACTGACCCGTCAATCAAAGTGTGCGCAAAAGTGAGCTGTGACAGAACATCAACATTAATGTAATAATAATAATAATAATAATAATAATAATAATAGTAGTAGTAGTAGTAGTAGTAATAATAATAATAATAATAATAGCATAATAATGATAATAACAATAGCGTAATAGTAGTTGTAGTAATAATAATAATATGGGTAATAATAATAATAATAATAATAATAATAAAGGTAATAATAATAAGGGTAATAATAATAATATTAGTTTTATTATTCTGAATACAACATTAATGGACTGAACCAGTCTGTCTGTCTGTCTGTGTGTCTGTCTGTCTGATCTAAATTATTATATTATGAACCATACACTAACCACTTCAGACCTATTTTATGCATACGCTATTTGAAAATAGTAGATCTACAAGCTCACAATAACCGAGCTTGTAGACAGATCGATCTACAAGATACATACATAGATAGACAGACAGACAGACAGACAGACAGACAGACAGACAGACAGACAGACAGACAGACAGACAGACAGACAGACAGACAGACAGACAGACACCAGGCCGTGGAAGCGCACTCAATCACACTCCCGATGCGCTTACTTTAATTGTAATATGATAATAATAATTATAATAATCCTACACATCGCAGATATATATGAATCACTAACCAATTCAGACATATTTTATACATACGCATACATTATTTGAAAATAGCAGATCTACAAGCTCACAATAACAGTTGTTGTGAGCTTGTAGATCTGCTATTTGTTGAACAACATGTTGCTGAGCGGTACATTGCTGGAGATAGATAGTTTGATAGATAGATTGATAGATATCTAGATAGATTTAGAACAGCCGCGCCAGAAGACTGCAGATATGGTCGATGGATCGGAAATTGACGTTGGTGCCATGAAGGATCGACTACGTCGGCGGGTCGGTATGGGGGAGAAAATTAATTCATGACTGATAGATAGAGTGGCGGCCTTTCCTATGTTTCAAACGTTTCAATTGAAAAGGGTGATTTTTTTTTTGAATAGGCCTACAAAATAAAAAAATATTATTATTATAAATGTTTTTTAATATTTTTTGACTTGCATCCCAGTCCGGGGCCCGCCTCTGGCTGGCCGACGTCCAAGAATTTCATGCAAGAAGAGGATGTAGATCTGATTGAATCAGGGCTCAGCTCAAGTGAATCATGTGAGTGAATTGTTTTAGCTGTCCATGGTGGAAGTGCAGATAGCCTAATTAATCTTGTTCGAAAATGCATCATTATGGATTGTGGAAGTTATTTTTTTTTTTTTTGCGGGGGGGTAAGTTAGATAGATAAGATTTATATCTCTGCATCATTATGGATTGTGGAAGCAAACCAACTTCAGTCCACAAATTATTTTTTAATAAAAAAAATAACTTTAAAAAAAAAACTTTTTTTTAAACTTTTGTTTATTTTCAGTCCACAAATTATTTTGTAATAAAAAAAAATAATAAAAAAAACTTTACATTTTTTTTTTTTTACTTTTTTTTTTTTTACTTTTTTTTGCGGGGGGGTGCCCCATATGCCCCCCCCCCCCCCCCCCCCCCCGCAAAAAAAATAGGATAGGATTTATATCTATTTTTCGGAATGGCAGGGTTTATTCCAAGTTTTCAAAACCCCCCCACTCCTACACCCCCCCATTCCGAAAAGAAAATTCGGAATGGGGGTTAAATAGTAATCATTGCTATATAGTGTCAGTAACAGGGGTCTCCCCGTCTCTCCAGTTCTTTAATAAACATTAAAAAAAATCAGGTGGGTTGTCAATTTTATCCAATCAGGAGAGAGCACTCTACAGGATTAAGATACAGGATAAACAAGTAGCCGACAAGTGACAACATTGGAATAGGAACACTATAAAATTGAAACTCCACCCCAATTTTTTTCTAATCATCCTCATGGTGGTGCTACAGTATAACAGGCCACTTCCCATTTTGGTCTATAACTCTTGAACCGCAGTTCATAGTCAAAAAGATCCCTGCACTCATTGGCTCATGACGCAACTCCCCATATAGGCCACACCCATTTCGGCCTGACACGAATTTCTGCTATTTCGCATTTTCTTCAAAACACACTTTTTGGTACTAATCCTACAGATTTTGTCCAAAGCTCAGCCTGGCGGTAAGGAGCGCACTTTTGGTATGGTATTTCCTCCAGGCCGGATAGATATCTGAAGGCCGGAGATTATGTTTTTGTCTGTGTCCGTTCATTGTCCATCTGTGAGCAGCTAATCTCTGTGTTAATCAGCGTAAAACTTTGCATGCACATTCCCAGTAGGCCATGGAAGAAGCTCTAACTCAAAATGTTCTAATTGGGCCAGGACGGCTGGCGTAGCGGTCCAGGCACCGAGGCTTAATGTAGCCTGAGGGTTCGAGTCCCGAGCCCGACGGGCTTTGCTGCATGTCACTCTCCAACTCTCTCCCCATTTCCTGTTGGCCTACTTTCCTATCAATAAAGGAATAAAAGCCCAAAAATAAATCTTAAAAAATAAATAAATGTATATCAAATTGGCTGTAGGTCGTACAGTCAAACATTACGTGGCTGACACGTTTTCTTCAAAACAAACTTTTTGCTACTACTAACAGAATCCATTCTTTTTGGGTCCAAACATAATCTTAGTAATGCCATTGGCATTCAAGGTCAGAGTTGACGATAGTGTGATCTCAAGTAAAAAAGAGGTTACCTTTTTGGGCTGTATTCTTGATAAAAAAAAACTGACAGGTAAAAAAACTGGCATGAAAAGTTCTCAAGAAAGTCAATCAAAGAACACGAGTCTTGGGCAGGACTTCCTCTTTTGTCAACGAGAGTGCACTAAAGACTAGCTGGAGCCTTCATTCAATGCCATTTTGATTATGCTTGGACCTCTTGGATCTCCAACACCTCAATGTCACTATAAACACTAAGTTTCAGACCTCCCAAAACAAAGTGATACATACGACTACTAAAGTCCATGACCCACCTAATTCCAACAAACATTGCTAGTTTGGGATGGCTTGTTCTCCTCTGTAAAAAAAATGCTATTTGTATTTGTTGATGAAATGTTAATGAAATTCTATGATGTTGATTAATTGAATACTAATAATAGGACCACAATGGAAACAAGTCCCCAGGACTTGTTTGTGCTATCCTTTTAGCCTAAATGTTTTACTGCACCTCTGTGCTGTTTACATTTGTTTTTGACTAATAATGTATTCAATCAATCAAAATTGTATCCAAAACTCACACAAATCGGAACGCATGATGGAGTCATGTGATCAAGATATTCTCCACATAATCACATTTCATTACAACTGGCTATGATTGACTTCCAAAGTTTGCCAGCCCTAGGTAGGTAACCAAGCCTGGCAGAGATCTGCACTCTGAGGAGCGCACTTTTCTAGTTTCACACGTGACAACCTCCTTACTATGCGAGTATATATATTATAACCGCAATATTGTCTGTCTTGGTCAAAAACAAGTCACAATTTAGTAACTCAAAGTTACTTGGATTAATAACTGCAATACGGTTCGCAATTGGAGTTTCACTACAAGTTACTGGGGACAGTAATAATCATAGTAATAATTACAGTAATAATCATGCAGTAATGTATTACTTTAGTAACTACATTACTGTCAAATCACAACTTGTTGTGATTTGACATTTAATACAAATTGAATTGAATTGAATTGAATTGACCATCAGTGGTAGACAGTTGTAGTAGCAGCAGCAGCAGAAGTAGTAGCAGGCAGTCAGCAGGGTTGCCAGATTCTGCGAGAGAAACAAGCAACTAAAACGAGCCCAAAAGAAGCAGCCACATTAGTACTTTAAACATCGGATATTTGAAAATAGCAGATCTACAAGCCCACAATGAATTGCGATGCGACAAATTGTGAGCTTATAAATCTGCTATTTTCAAAAAAAATCTTGAAGAAAATGTGAAAAATGTGGAACCTTTTTTGTAACATTTTAACAACACACATCTTGTATGTCCCTGGCATGAAATGTTTTCAGATGGGTTTGCAGATAAATACTATTAATATGGTGGTCCATGACATGAAAATGTTTTAGAAACACTGGTTTAAACAACATCAACATCAAACATCAAACATTAAAAAAAACGCAACCCGCAACAACTACCAATATTTACAACTAAGCAACTTAGTAGAAAAACAAGCCTAAAGTTGCTTATAATAAGCACACATGGCAACACAGTCAGTCAGTATAGTATTTGTTTTGGGTATAGATGGGGGGTGGGGTATGCATGTGTGTCTCGTGCAGAGGGGCGGGGCCATGGCCGCCCAGGCGCCAGTAGTACGCATCATGGTAGACAGAACCCAGACGAAATGTCACCTCCCTCCCCATTGGCCCGGAGCCGCGGGCTACCGTTTGAGACGGCCTCTCCCATTGGGCTGACTGAAAAAAAAAAGAAATAAAAGAAAACCCTTTTTTTTTTTTTTTTTCCGGCGAGACGCCGCACGCACGCGCGCGCGTGCACCCACGACCCCCCCACCCTCTCTTTTGTTATTGTAGTCAGCGAGGAGGAGAGAGCGCGAGCGAGGAGGAGGGAGCAGAGAGAGAGAGAGAAAGAGAGAGAGCAACAAGAGCACAGGATGCACGGAGAAAGAGAGGGAGCTCTAACAGCCTGATTAGAACCCTCGGACCCCCCCCTAAAAAAAAAAGAACCTACCAAACAACCCCCCCCCCCCCCACCCAAAACACACACACACACACACACACACACACACACACACACACACACACACACACACACACACACACACCCCGAAGAAGAGCCGTCCTCATACTAACCACCAGGACCACCGGACTGATCCTCTCTACCTTAGCAGCCTCTAATGTGTGAGTATATATGCATACAAATACTAACTAACAGAGACATAGAGGAATATATATACCGAGGATCTCGGTATTCTATCGGTATTCTATCCGATTGTATAGTCTCCCTCTCTCTCTCTCTCTCTCTCTCTCTCTCTGCTCTCTGCTCTCTCAGAGAGAGAGAGAGAGAGAGAGAGAGAGAGAGAGAGAGAGAGAGAGAGAGAGAGAGAGAGGAAGTCACCAGACAGACAGACAGACAGACAGACAGACAGCATGATGTCTGTCTTGCTGCCTCGTCATGTTTTCATGACATTTTCCCCAGTCATTCACTTCCAAAGTCACCGTGGCCCCCGAAAAAAAAAAATACTCGCAGACTTACAAGCCTTTACAGGCAGTGCTGTGGGCTTGTAGATCTACTCCCCCCCCCCCCCTGCACGAGACACCGGCACGCAACTAGTATGAATCAGGATTTTATTTTCTTTCTTTTTTAGTTGTTGATGGCAACAATTCATATCTAACAATCTAATAAAAACGCTATCCGGAATGTGGATCATATAGTTGGAATGTTGACGCTATCATTTGGCTCTTAAAACGCTGTTTTATGAATGTGTATTGTTGTTGTTTTTGTTGTTTTTCTTTTTTATAAATTCTCTGCCGGGATTTGTTGAGAATGCTTTAGAGACGAGCAGTAGGCAGACTTGGTGACGCGTGATGACCATATATGGAGTGGCAGGAGAGCTGAATGGATGGAAGTGGATCATCAGCTTTGACTTTCACAGTGTTGTTGTCTACATTTAAGGCTTTATCAAAGGTTATAGGAAGAACACCTTGTCTTTTAACACTTGAGCAAACTAACTGATTGAGTCGATTGTGAAAAAAATATCGATTTTAATAAAATCTGTGATTAATCGAGTAGCACAAGAGGACTTTGGTCTGCAACTGTTAAGCACTTTCAACCATCTATTTTGGGGATTATGTCATTAGGCTATAGGTGAAAATATTCAAAAATAGCAGATCTACATCTCACTATTTTTGCATGACACTGATGTAAATTTATGATAAAGTATAAAACTTCATGGTGGTTGGTTAGTCAGACTAATCGATTTAGTTGATTATTTTTTTAAAGAAAATCTATTAGACTGTTTTCATGGTGATTCGTTGATGTATGATAAATACATACAATTATAAAAAAATAGATGTTCAGAAATCAGAAAAAGTAATCAAAAAACATCCCAAATAAAATAACCGGTAGTTGCAGCCTAAAATAGTATACTAATAATACACACAATCACAATTGCTCCTTTATTTATCGTCATTATATGTAACATGAAGGATTTATGAAAATGCTCTTACAATCTTAGCTTTTGGTGGCAAAATGGTGTGGTGAAGTACACACTAACTACATATAGTGTTAAATTACCAGAACTAAATGGATCCATTTGTATATTCTTAGTTAAACACTGAGGATTTTTACTGTGTAATGATGGAACAGCTAGTGTGTGTGTGTGTGTCTGTGTGTGTGTGTGTGTGCGTGTGCGTGTGTGCGTGTGTGTGCGTGTGTGCGCGTGCACATGCGTATGCGTGTGCGTGTGTGTGTGTGCGAGCATGTGTGTGTGTGTGTGCGAGCATGTGTGTGTGTGTGTGTGTGTGTGTGTGTGTGTGTGTGTGTGTGTGTGTGTGTGTGTGTGTGTGTGTGTGTGTGTGTGTGTGTGTGTGTGTGTGTGTGTGTGTGTGTGTGTGTGTGTGAGAGACGCGCGTGGCACACACACACGTGAGCGTTCACGCTAATGTCAAAACTATAGCCTAATAGAATATTAAGTAGGGCTGGAAAATATGGGGATATTACATCCATACTGTATATTGTGGACTGATTGCTCCGTTTTGTCCACACCACTGGGGCTCAGTACCGCGGGAAGTAGGGGTGCTGGGGGTGCGGCCGCCCCCCCTCCCCCCAGGTACCAAAAAGAAATATATATATTTTTTGATAATAAATCGGTAAAATCAGTCAAAAATAAGAATTAAATAACATAACTCTAACCTAACCCTAATACTAACCCTAAAACCGAAATAAAGAAACCAAAAACTGGGGAAAAAACGAACCCAATCCGCCCAGAACGCGAAAACTTTTCGCACGCGCGCTTCGCCTAATAGGTCTTCCCTCGGCTATGCTGGGGCTACACCGTCCGTCCGTCCGTTCGTACGTCCGTCCATCCACCTACTTACCTACCTACCTACCTACCTACCGCCCTCTCATGATATGAGACTAGATATCGTCTGGGGTTTTGGATCTAATAATATTGTGAAATGGCAAAAGTGTTGAAAACTTTTGAAAAATGTAAAAGAAAATTGATAATTTTCACACTAGGATACTATCAGAACAATATTGATATCAAGGCATTTGGTCAATTATATGGTGATATTAGATTTTGTCCCTAGTATCAAGTGTTTGTAACCAAGGCTGGGCGATAGGATTTCAAATCTATATCACTATAAATATTTCATTGATTATCATTTATGGACAACTATAAAAAAATATTGAGACAGCAGATCTAAGCTCACTATGTGTTGAATCGCAACGCGTTATTCTGCTATTTTCAATATATTTCCGGTTATCTTGCTGAGCCCTATAGTTTTGACTATCTGACATGTATAACATGCAGGGTGTAACAGTGATGCATGTGTTCTCTATGCAGAGTGTAACAGTGTTGGATGTGTCTATGCAGGGTGTAACAGTGATGGATGTGTTCTCTATGCAGGGTGTAACAGAGTTGGATGTGTTTCTCTATGCAGGGTGTAACAGGATGGATGTGTTCTCTATGCAGGGTGTAACAGTGATAGATGTGTTCTCTATGCAGGGTGTAACAGTGTTTGGATGTGCCTCCATGCATGGTTTAACAGTGTTGGATGTGTCTCCATGCAGGGTTTAACAGTGTTGGATGTGTCTCCATGCAGGGTGTAACAGTGATGGATGTGTTCTCTATGCAGGGTGTAACAGTGATAGATGTGTCTCTATGCAGGGTGTAACAGTGATAGATGTGTCTCTATGCAGGGTGTAACAGTGATGGATGTGTCTCTATGCATGGTGTAACAGTGTTGGATGTGTTCTCTATGCAGGCTTTAACAGTGTTGGATGTGTCTCTATGCAGGGTGTAAAAGCGTTGGATGTGTCTCTATGCAGGGTGTAACAGTGTTGGATGTGTCTATGCAGGATGTAACGGTGTTGGATGTGTCTCTATGCAGGATGTAACAGTGTTGGATGTGTCTCTATGCAGGATGTAACAGTGTTGGATGTGTCTCTATGCAGGATGTAACAGTGTTGGATTTGTCTCGATGCAGGATGTAACAGTGTTGGATATGTCTATGCATGGTGTAACAGTGATAGATTTGTCTCTATGCAGGGTGTAACATTATTGGATGTGTCTATGCAGGGTGTAACAGTGTTGGATGTGTCTCTATGCAGGGTGTAACAGTGCTGGATGTGTCTCTATGCAGGGTGTAACAGTATTGGATGTGTCTATGCAGGGTGTAACAGTTTTGGATGTGTCTCTATGCAGGATTTAACAGTGTTGGATGTGTCTCTATGCAGGGTGTAACAGTGTTGGATGTGTCTCTATGCAGGGTTTAACAGTGATGGATGTGTTCTCTATGCAGGATGTAACAGTGATAGATGTGTCTCTATGCAGGATGTAACGGTGTTGGATGTGTCTCTATGCAGGATGTAACAGTGTTGGATGTGTCTCTATGCAGGATGTAACAGTGTTGGATGTGTCTCTATGCAGGATGTAACAGTGCTGGATGTGTCTCCATGCAGGATGTAACAGTTTTGGATGTGTCTCTATGCAGGATGTAACAGTGTTGGGTGTGTCTCCATGCAGGATGTAACAGTGTTGGATGTGCCTCCATGCAGGATGTAACAGTGTTGGATGTGTCTCTATGCAGGGTGTAACAGTGATAGATGTGTCTCTATGCAGGATGTAACAGTGTTGGATGTGTCTCTATGCAGGGTGTAACAGTGATAGATGTGTCTCTATGCAGGATGTAACAGTGTTGGATGTGTCTCCATGCAGGATGTAACAGTGTTGGATGTGTCTCTATGTAGGGTGTAACAGTGATAGATGTGTCTCTATGCAGGATGTAACAGTGTTGGATGTGTCTCTATGCAGGGTGTAACAGTGATGTATGTGTCTCTATGCAGGGTGTAACAGTGTTGGATATGTCTCTATGCAGGATGTAACAGTGTTGGATGTGTCTCTATGCAGGATGTAACAGTGTTGGATGTGTCTCTATGCAGGGTGTAACAGTGATATATGTGTCTCTATGCAGGATGTAACAGTGTTGGATGTGTCTCCATGCAGGGTGTAACAGTGATAGATGTGTCTCTATGCAGGATGTAACAGTGTTGGATGTGTCTCCATGCAGGGTGTAAGTGTAACAGTGATGGATGTGTCTCTATGCAGGATGTAACAGTGTTGGATGTGTCTCCAT
This sequence comes from Gymnoscopelus braueri, assembly GCF_963280865.1. Taxonomy (NCBI): domain Eukaryota; kingdom Metazoa; phylum Chordata; class Actinopteri; order Myctophiformes; family Myctophidae; genus Gymnoscopelus; species Gymnoscopelus braueri. The sequence continues at coordinate 55,818,184 of NC_137613.1, forward strand.
GCAGGATGTAACAGTGTTGGATGTGTCTCCATGCAGGATGTAACAGTGTTGGATGTGTCTCTATGCAGGGTGTAACAGTGATAGATGTGTCTCTATGCAGGATGTAACAGTGTTGGATGTGTCTCTATGCAGGGTGTAACAGTGATATATGTGTCTCTATGCAGGATGTAACAGTGTTGGATGTGTCTCCATGCAGGGTGTAACAGTGATAGATGTGTCTCTATGCAGGATGTAACAGTGTTGGATGTGTCTCCATGCAGGGTGTAAGTGTAACAGTGATGGATGTGTCTCTATGCAGGATGTAACAGTGTTGGATGTGTCTCCATGCAGGATGTAACAGTGTTGGATGTGTCTCCATGCAGGATGTAACAGTGTTGGATGTGTCTCTATGCAGGGTGTAACAGTGATAGATGTGTCTCTATGCAGGATGTAACAGTGTTGGATGTGTCTCCATGCAGGGTGTAAGTGTAACAGTGATGGATGTGTCTCTATGCAGGGTGTAACAGTGATGTGTGTGTCTCTATGCAGGGTGTAACAGTGATATATGTGTCTCTATGCAGGATGTAACAGTGTTGGATGTGTTTCCATGCAGGGTGTAACAGTGATGGATTTGTCTCTACGCAGGATGTAACAGTGTTTTAGTCTAGTTTTAGTCGACTAAATATCAAAAGATTTTAGTCGACTAAATGTACAGTTGATTTAGTCGACTAAAATCTATTTTGACGGGCATTGATGGCGTCATAATACCTGATTCCTAGACCGACTACCGAAAATAGCAGATGTACAAGCTCACAACGCGGTGCACAACATTTTACGTCATAGTTTTTGTCGTCAAAATTATCACTGGTTGGATCTGTTCTCCATGCAGGGTCTGACTCAGAGCTTGGTCACCATGAAGCTAACGACGTGTCTGGACACCTGTTGACTGACCAGCTCAACACCAGGTAGGCAACGCAAAGCCACAAGGAACTGGACATAGATATGATTTATGTAGGACTGTCACTGACTGAAGAGATTTCTAGCCAACTAGGCTGCCAAGCACAATAATTATAACCATAACCATAAATATGTTGTTTTAAAAATCGTTCTAACTGAAGTGGATGGCAGAGTCCGCACCACAGATACCCTCACCGGCCATTTTATCAGGCTCCTTAACGCAAATTTCTAATCAGCCAACGTGGTCAAGACGATCTGCTGCAGCTCAAACATCAGGGGGGGGGGGGGGGTCCCAGATGACAGTGAAGTGACAATTTAAGGACTTTTAAGACCTTTTTAATACCTCAAAAAAGAAAAGACTGCATCAGAAGTAATCAACAAACTGTACAATAACAATTATCAAACATTGGCCAAATTGTCAAATATATTGTGAAAATAGTTCTCGGTCACAGATAAATATTGTGAAATAGCCGATCTACAGTACAAGCTCACAACGCCTCGCAACGCAATATTTATCTGTGAAACCGAGTCAAACTAAATGTGATGTCTCAACTCCTACAATTCCAAGTTTTTGTCAAGGTGGGGGGTCCCCAGTTCAAATATTTGCGGGGTCGCGGACTGAAAAGGTTGAGAACCACTGATTTAAGTGACTTAGAACGTGGCATGGTTTGTATTGCCAAACAAGCTGGTCTGAGTATTTCAGAAACTGTTGATCCACTGGGAACTTCACGCACAACCATCTCTAGGGTTTACAGAGAATGCATGAGTTTAATCAATGTTTTTTTCCAAGCTTCTATTGTTGAATTTTGGTGAGCCTGTGCATATTAGCCTCAGTTTCCGGTTCTTAGCTGACAGAAGTGGCAACTGGTGTGGTCTGATAATAATAATAATTTAGTCCCCACTGCTTGGGGTGTTTTTTTGGCACCGTATATTTGCCCTCTGCATTTATCCATCTTATAATTACTAGAAGCTGTGAACGGCATCAGTACGACACTCGGGGAGCAGTTAAGGGTTAAGTGTCTTGCTCAGGGACACTTCGAACACATTGCCGGGGCTGGGAATTGAACCAGAGACCTTCTGCTTCCCAGGCGGGCTCGGTACCAATTCAGCTATGGCTGCCGCTGCTGCTGTAGCCCATCTGCCTCAAGGTTTGACCTGTTATGCATTCAGAGATGCTCTCCTGCATTCCTTGGTTGTAACGAGTAGCTATATGAGTTTTTCTGAGCCTTTCTGTCAGCTCAAACCAGTTTAACCATTCTCCTCTGACCTTTCTTTCACCCACATAACTACCACTTGCTGGATCTTCTCTTGTTTGGACCATTCTCTGTAAACCCTAGAGATGGCTGTGCGTGAAAATCCCCATGGACAGTGGTGGAAAAAGTACTGCTTTTTTAAATTTAAGTGTCAATACTGCAATGTAGAAATACTACAAGTCAAAAGTCCGGTAATCAAAATGTACTTGCGTAAAAGTACAAAAGTAATGGCTTCAAAATATACTTAAAGTACCAAAAGTAAAAGTACTCATTATGCAGAATGTCCTGTTTCACAAGGTATTGTATGTATAAAATGTATTTAATTTAAACAGATCTACAAGCTCACAACACGTTGCATCGTGACGCATTGTGAGCTTGCAGATCGGCTATTTTCAAATAGCCAAAGTCTAAATAGGGCTGAAGTGGTTAATGTATGTTTTGTAATAATAATTCAAATCTACAAAGTAAAAGTAACTAAAGTTTTCATGTAATTGTAGTGGAGTAAAAGTACAATATTTGCCTCTGAGATTTACTGGAGTAGAAGTAAAAGTATTGAAAATTGGAAATACTCCAGTAAAGTAAAAATACCTCAAAATTGTACTTAAGTACAGTACTTGTACTTAGTTACTTTCCACCACTGCCCGTGGATCAGCTTGTTTGGCATCACCAACCATGCCACGTTCAAAGTCACTTAAATCACCTTTCCCCCCATCTTGATGCTCGGTTGAACTGCAGCAGATCGTCTTGACCATGTGTGCATGCCTGAATGCATTGGGTTGCTGCCATGTGATTGGCCGATAAGAAACGTGCATTTAGGATTAGTTGGACAAGTGAACCTGATAAAGTGGCAGCGAGTGTTTTATGAACGATGGAGTTGGATCACTTTTTGGATCACGATTTATGAATGATAGAAACACTGACAGCCAATCAGAATCCATCAGAAGGACATCTGGGATGCAATTGGTCTCACTCACCCTCAGAATCAGTGGTGGTTTTGTTATTACTATTAATGGAGATGATGAGACGATTATGAATAGCTAAGCTAGAACGCTAGCTGGTAGGCTAGCTGGCATTACCTCAGGTAGCCTACATATCTCTCCTTTTCATAATTAATAATCAGAGTCAGAGTATCTATATAGCATGTCTTTCAGCGCCAGTGTCACGGAAGCGGAGATCTCTCTCTCTCTCTCTCTCTCTCTCTCTCTCTCTCTCTCTCTCTCTCTCTCTCTCTCTCTCTCTCTCTCTCTCTCTCTCTCTCTCTCTCTCTCTCTCTCTCTCTCTCTCTCTCTCTCTCTCTCTCTCTCTGCCTCAAGTATGTGGGCTCCGACTGTTTGGTGCCACTGTTTACAGAACGCCAGGGTTCAAGTGGTTAATTAATACACGTGTCGGATAGTGTTTGCTGCATACGATTATGCCCAAATGAGACTTAAATGTTTCACAATGACTATTGAAAGTTAAAGACTGTCAGAATTAAACGTAGGGTAAGTGATATTTTTCAGGAAGGATCAGCTTCAATTTTATAGTGTCCCAGTTCCAATCTTCTCTGCAAATGTATTTATTTAATCATTTCCAATTTCACTTGTTTATCCTGTATCCTGTATGTGTTCTTTCTCCTGATTGTATGAAATTGTTATCTCGACCTGAAAATGTATTTTATGCTTTTTGAAGAGCTGTAAAGCCAGGGAGACTAGTGTGGTGAGAGAGCAATTAACAGGTGTAGATACAAGTGTAGTCAAAGTGCGTTAACACATTAACAGCAGTGTTGGGCAGTAACAAGATAAAAGTAACGTGTTATTGTAATACTATAATTTATTCCAGTAACGACTAATATATCAAATTACTGTATCGTTTTGAGTAATAATATTACAGTGACTATTTCCCCAATAGTAACTTGTTAATATTCACAGGCTTTGGTGGAAATGCAGGTTAAGAGCCATAGTGGGATGTAGTCGGGAGTATTATGCGTAATATTTTTGGTTACAACAAAAAGGATTGCTATAGAGTGTTTGTTCAGTAACAGGGGTCTCCCCGTCTCTCCAGCTCTTCAATAAACAGAAAATACATTTTTGGGTGGGTTGCAAAATTACAGCCAATCAGGAGAGATCTATCAGCTTCATTTGTAGTGTTTCAGTTCCAATGTTTTCTGCTCATTTCTTTGTGTCATCACTTCCAATTGCACTTGTTTAATCAGTATCCTGTCTGAGTTCTGTAGCCTGATTGGATACAATTATTATCCAAACCTGAAAATGCATTTTCTGTTTGATAAAGAGCTGGAGAGACATGGAGACTCCTGTTACTGAACAAACACTCTATAGCAATGAGTACTATCAGAATATAGAGCTATTTAATTTTTTTTTTTAACTAAAGCAAATCACATACCCTACCTCTAAACCCCAGCATCGGTATTCTGGGAAGATTTTGCAGAAAATAGCACATCGACAAGGCGACTCGTTGTGAGCTTGTCGATCTGCTATTTGCAGCGAAGATATTTAGATTAGAGCGAAAACAGAAAATTTACTGGTATAGAACCCTGAGGGACTACGCTCAACAACATAATGGGATTTAAGTGGTTTGCAACAGTGCAGTTCAGAACTCCAGTCTACCCCCCCCCCTCCATTCCCAAAGAATAAGGAGTCACAATTTACCTCACCTTGTTTTAAAGTACATAAAATGAATATGGATATGAATAAGACTCTCTGTACCTTCAACCTACTGTATGTTCTCTCTCCGCTCTGACCCGTTCCGTTTTCATGCCAGGGCAGCTTTCATAATGATGTCCGATTTCATTTAGACACTTCAGCTCATGATTAACCATTTACCATTTATTGCAATGATATCGCATTCAGTTTGGCGGTGTGACTCTGCTCCAGTGATATTACAGATTACCTGCGCAAGCATAACCTGAATCTGAGATCACAAGCAGAATCTGAGATCACAAACCCCCCAGAGCAGAGCATAAGATACAGTTATTACACGAACATTGAACCTTCAAGTGCATGAGTTAAGATACCACCTATTATATTACAATCCATAGAAACACAGTACAATACACAGAATCAACCATTAACATATGAAACTACATGCCGCAGGAGGAGGCCGGGGAGGGGGAGGTAATTTTAACACTGACAGCTGTAGAACCAGCTGTGACAGCTAAACACGTAGAATGAACAGTGAATAGAGGACTGCTTAAATTAACCGCTTGAGATGCACTGTGGGTATGAGGGCGTATGTGAGTTAGCTTGTAGCAAATGATAATGAACGTGAAGAGACAGACTAGACTTGTGGGAGTATGTATGAATTAACTTGTTAGCGAATGAATGACCTGCCTTCCGTGCCTATATGAACTATCGCTACGCTGGATTTATAATTGGACGCGCGAGATAGAACATAGCCGAACATAGCTGATCTACAAGCTGCAAACTTGTAGATAAGTTAATATTTTCGTAAATCAGGCACTCTGAAAACTCCACTTGATCGGAGAAAGAAATAATCTACCATCTAAATGTGTTCTACAGATCAACTTCATCGAAGTGTAGCCTATTCCTTGTCTATATAGCTTGCAAATGATGATGATGATGATGATTATTGTCTCCGCCGAAGGTGGAGAATATGTTTTCGCTTCGTCCCGCCGTGTGTGAGCAAACATTGTTAGCCAAGCTAACATTGGGCAAGCTCCACGTGACACGTGTCAATTTGTTGACACCAATGCCTCTGATTGGCTAGAGGGACGCGTGACGAAATAAAATTCTATAAATAGGTGTGTCACTTAAAAAAGCCTCTACTTTTTGAAGTGAGGTAAAACAGGATCAATCAGACTTGATTGGAACAGTACCTTCAGTAAGTCCAAATCACCCGTCTGTGCGTGTGTGTTTCCCTCTGAGAACACGTAACATTGGTCAAGCAAAGGCGCAGAAGGCCAAAGCTAAGAAAGCATACTCATCTACAATTGTAACACAGAAGAGGACTAGAGTTGAAATGACCCCACAACAAAGCCGAAGTCTTAATACGTGTCAATATGTTGACATCAATGTCTCTGATTGGCTAGAGGGACGCATGACGAAATACAATCCTATAAATAGGTGTGTCACTTCAAAAAGCCGTTTACGTTTTTGAAGCGAGGTAAGACAGGATCAATCAGTCTTGATTGGAACAGTATCTTCTAGTCCAAATCACCCGTCCGTGCGTGTGTGTGTCCCTCTGAGAACACCTAACATTGGTCAAGCAAAGGTGCAGAAGGCCAAAGCTAAGAAAGCATACTCATCTACAACAGTAACACAGAAGAGGACTAGTTGAATTGATCCCACAACAAGGCCGAAGTCTTAATACGTGTTAATATGTTGACACCAATGCCTTTGATTGGCTAGAGGGATGCATGACGAAATACAATTCTATAAATAGGTGTGTCACTTCAAAAAGCCGTTTACATTTTTGAAGCGAGGTAAGACAGGATCAATCAGTCTTGATTGGAACAGTATCTTCTAGTCCAAATCACCCGTCCGTGCGTGTGTGTGTCCCTCGTGCGTATGTGTGTAACATTGGTCAAACAAAGGCGCAGAAGGCCAAAGCTAAGAAAGCATACTCATCTACAACAGTAACACAGAAGAGGACTAGAGTTGAATTCATCCCACAACAAGGCCGAAGTCTTAATACTATAACAATTGGCCACCTTGATCAAATACATTATGTAGCACTAGAGAAAACTGACATAGATCAAACACACCAATCAACTGCTGAAACTGTTCAAGACAATGAAGATGAAGAAGACAGACAAGTATTTGAACAAACCAGTCAATTACGACGACTCCCATATGATAGATTGCTTCAATGTAAACAGAGCATTGCTTCAATTAAACAGAGCTAAGAATCATAAAGAAAGAATGAAATTAATCAGAGACAAAGAATCGCTAAATGACAAAAGACGAAGACTAGCCATGAATGCTGACAATATGACACAGCAAAGATTGCTACAATCATTTTTTTTTTTGAATAAATATTTCTTTAACATACACCTTTTTATTTAACTAAAATATATATCTTTTACTCTACTGTATCTCATTAGTTATTGCTATGATAATATAATTGCTATAGTCTGCTGGCGGAGACTTGTGCTCCGAGGAGCACATTTTCTAGTTATTATTATTATTACCCTTATTATTATTATTATTATTATTATTATTATTATTATTAATTTAATTAATTAATTAATTAATTAATTAATTAATTAATTAATTAATTAATTAATTAATGTGTTCATTTATTTACCTTGGTGATGTATGTTGATTGAATACAAAGTAAAAGCCTTTCTGTTAATTAACTCTGATGTTTGCACAAATGTAACCAAATGGACCCCTTCCAACAGTATATTCACAGTATGTTAGCAATATGTTAAACAAGGGATAATTGACGGCGAGCTGGTCATTATTGAGAAATTAACCTGCTTTCCGTCGGCATTTAATCACCCTGAAGGGTTTATTTCAATGACTTGATATTGTCAATTATCCCGCTTATTACACGGCTACTTAATAAATAAATTAATACATTTACCCAAAAGTAGGTGCAGGTGCTCTTGATTAGACAGCGGTCTGTTATTGAGCTCAGTGGTCATTATTCATAAATAACACACCACTGAATTCAGTGATTGACCAATCAGAATCAATCATTCAACCAAGCCTTGTAATAACAGTATATAACAGTATGGCTAACGGGTATAAATATAGTCCAAATCATAGACAATCTACCTCAATAATGTGGGTAGAACTGAACAGTCAGTCAGTGAGTGGATAGAGATAAATATACAATATATACATGTTAAAATTCTGTGTAGAAATCTAGGGTATACATAGATTGGTCATGTTAATGTTTTCGGTTGGATATCTACAATGTATGATAGCCCATAACTGACCTATATGTAAAGGCTGGTGTGTGTGCGTGTGACTCAAGTGCACAGCAAAGAGGAGACGTAGTTTTAGGTGAAGCCTGTGGGCGTATTTATTCACAGTTTTGGTGAAAAGGTAGTGGAGTTAGTGGAGGTGGTGTGGGTTGGTGGCTCCGTGGTTTGCACAGCTCAGCTGGGGATCCGGAAGACTGGAGAGGAGAGGAGAGGCAGGGTTAGGAACAATTCACGAGAGAAAGGACAGTGCACAGCAACTGCGTGAAGTTTAACTGGCTAGTTCTAACACTGGGAAGTGCAGACTGGGCTGCCAGTGGCAGCAGTTGATTGTGGAATGGAAGACAGGTGCGGAGATTGGTGAGGGAGAGCAGGTGCGCTGTGTTGAGCCATGTAGTAGTCAGTGAGGGGGAGGGGCCTGTGAATGTGAAGGTGAGGAGGAGTGAGCCGTAACACTATAGACCCCTTAACAGACGACGTCATACTGTGCAAGCGTCAAACCCATTCTGTCAGGTCTCGCTAGGGCGCGCAGCACTAGCCAACTCACAAGAGGGGGTTGGGGTGTGCTGAAACCAGCGCACCCCGAAACAACAGGTTGAGAATTGATTGTTTGAAACAATCACCTGTGCATCCAGTCTCAATGTTGGTAAACAAATAATTGGTCTATAGCTTCCATACTGTAATGATTTGATAGGTTTTGGGTTGATGCTTTCAGGGGTCTTCAACCTTTTCAGGCCAGGGACCCCCAAACTGTTGGGGAGATGGAGCAGAGACCCCCTACCTCGTAGGGTAGGGGTGGCTACCATTATATATTGTATACTTATGTATAAAATTGTGTTTTATATGTCTAAACATGAAAAAATGGTTGCCTGCTCCAACGCACCTGTCCCAGTAGTTGTGCAAAAAGGACCTTTCTCTCCAAAATATGTATAAACATACCATGTTATTGTGCATTGTGCCTCCATTTATCTGTTTGCTAAAATATGGTGTATTTGTGTTATGTTTAAAGATAATTTGACATTTTTGGGGGGAAAAAATAAAAAATAAAAAGGTTTTTAAAAACAAAAATATTGTTTAATCAAACAACAATTTCGCCCCCTGCAGTACCTCCACGGACCCCCTAGGGGTCGCGGACCCCCTGTTGAAGACCTGCTTTAACATACATGATGACTAACATTTGTTTGTTTAGACCTGTGATTCTCAAACTGTGGGTCAGGACCCCCAGGGGGTCCTCAAGTGATTTTGAGGGCTCCCCAGATGACTATGCACAACATAGTTTTCTCACTCAACAGTAAACATACCAACGTGTAAAGTGACAATTTAAGGACTTTTAAGACCTTTTCAATATCTCTGAAAACAAAACAAACATTGGCAAATTGTCAAACATTGGCCAAATTATCAAATATTACCTAAGAAAGAGGCATTTAAAAACAAAATAGCCGGTTATTTTCATAATATTTATCTGTTGAACCGAGTCAAACTAAATGTAATGCTTCAACTCCTACAATTCCAAGTTCTTGTCAGATTGGGGGTCCCCAGTGCAAATATGATTATTGTGGGATGTAGTGGCCTGAAAAGTTTGAGAACTACTGGTTTTGACAACATAGTTTATTTTACTATGCTAAAGTACGTTGCATGGGTGGACAACTCAAAACCTATCCAAAACTGTTACTTTTCAGGATTCAAATTCAAAAGTATAAAAAAATTCAGATCTACAAGCTCAAAGCTTTGAGCTTGTACATCTGCAATTTTTATACAGTACTTTTGTAGACACTGTAGTATGATCAAGTATGATCAAGGGTATTACTTTACGAATTAACATAAAAAGTTGAAATATGGAGATCAGAGGTTACTATTAATTATTATTTAACCATAATTAATACTTTGGCTATTTGAATGCAATCTGCAAGCTCACAGCACGTCACATTGTGAGGCGTCGTGAGCTTGTACACCTTTGTACAGGGTGCAACATGGATGGCCTGTGTGTGCACAAATTGTTCAGTAACGTTGTGTCTCAATTAAGGTTGGGCGATTGGACGAATATATCGGCAGTCGGCGATTGGATGAGTCCAATCGTCGAATGTGTTTTACTAGGCGATTTTTCAGACGATATTTGACATTTTATTTAGCAAAATAAATGTATCCTAATGGTCTACCTGCCTCCTCGAGAATTAAACTCTTCAAATATAGCCAAATAAAATGTAAAGCGCAATACAAAGCGTGCACGAAATGTTAATCAATTTGGGCCGTTCTAATAATGATTGATGATGATGAAGGCACGCTCTTGTTGCGCTTATTTCTGACGGGCCTAGGCTACAAAATTCAGTCCCCTCCCCAGTAGGTAGGCTACTGAATGGAGAGGAGGAGAGCAGAGGAAAGAGGGAATAGTTTTGCTTTCCTATTTGTCTGTTTATCAGCTATTGTACGTTTGATGACAGCTGTATATTGTATATTTTTTATATAAAAACGAAATTGAAACTAAAACTCCAGTTTCTGCAAATTGTAGCTGTGTATTTGCAAGCTTGATGACGAAGTAACGTGTCCCCTGGTCTCACAAGATCAAGCACTTGATTCTTAACTTTTGGTGTCAAGTTTGGATATTAAAACTTGTGTCAGCTTACCGGTATGTTTATATCACCATTTAATCAATGCGATTTGAAATGTGAATTCAAATCGTCCCTTTAGTTACAGGGGAGGGCGGCCCGGACGGGTGATTTATCCCGTGGCACCACGATTTATTATTTGTCTGAATATAAAAAAGTTAACCTGGATGGGTGATGGATATCCTATCACACAAAGATTTGGTGCCCCCCCGGTAGTAACTCTGAGGACTGCCCCAGGGTCCCGGGCCACCTGTTGAAGATGTGTTACAGCTGGATGGATGGATAATGCTTTAGTTTGCATACATTGCTATAATACACTGTCTTTTTATAGGGATATTTCACTTTCAAACATGTTTGGGGTCATTTTAATCTCTAGTCTACTCAGGCTTTTGAATTTCACCCCAGACAGTTTTTTAAGTTGCTTGATTCAGTATTTAGATATTTAATATTCATTTTATCAGACACGTCCCTTCCTAAATAAACCCATTGTATTTTTTATTTATTTATTTAATTACATTTTCTAAATCCTTTATCCCACAAGCTTTGTAACCCATTTTTTCACCCAGTGCCAATTGCCTAAGCTGTAATCCTGGGCGGTACTCTCCCTCTGCCAGCCTGGGGAGAGCTCTGAATTGAACTCATGATTCCTTCAATGCATGAGGAGTAACCTTTTGTTACCTCAAACTCTATTTTAACCATGTTAGATTAATTGAAAACACCCGTCCTTGGTTCTGGTAGCCTGCCCCAGTGCGTCTGATATCTGGTCTAGAGGGGCGGATTCAAAATCTCTGGAGAAAACATCCGTGGGCTCCTATTGGTTCACCGATCTGTGCACCCGCCCCCGCTCCGCGCCCCTCCTCCTCCCACAATGTGCAGCCCAGAGCCCTGACGTCACAACATTTGGAGCGACGCCCCACTGCACTCTGGTTGGTTGGGGAAATGAAAGGTTGACTATAGATGACCCATAAGCCAGATTCCATTCCCCAAAGCTCGGTCACTCGCTCACTCTCCTCGCTTCCTCCACTCGCGCCTAAGCCCCGCCCCTGCGAGGAGCCGAGGATTATTTGTGAGGACGAGTGGTCGAGTGGTTGCCGTCAAAGGATCGGACTGCACTGGGTCCGTCATTTCAAAGCGACAGAAAATTCCGCGATCACTTATGACGTCTCAAACAGCTGGACCAGAGCCGTGGATGAAAATATACATGCATAGAATAATATGCAGGTATAGAATAATACAGAATATAAGAATAAACAATTCATCAATGTGGATGGCCACATTGTTATCTTTATAGTTAACATTTTGTGCAAAGCCATTTATTCCTGAAATAGTGAACGAAGCGCCAGGATGATTAAACATTTATGAATTAAATCCTGACCCGTCCCTCTTTTTGCTCTTACAGTCCCCAGACCCCCCACCCCCCGCAGCAGTCCCGCACGGCACTGCTGCTTATAACAGCCACCGTATATTACAGAGTATGTCTGACTCTGAATTACATCATTCATGCAGGGTAGCCATACGTCCTCTTTTCCCCGGACATGTCCTCTTTTGGGGGGCTGTCTGGGGGGGTTTCATAAAATCCTTCAAATGTCCGGGGTTTTGAGAGTTTGGGTGATATCCCTCCCACTTCTGGGACGAAGAAAAAAGAAAAAAACTCAGACGATTTTGTGATTTTGCTTGATATTGTTTGATAGCGAAATAAATCATGACTGATAGACATGAAAGAAGGCCCTTCACAAGTTTTAGAGAATTTTAAATTTTAAGAATCGGTTCATAATTGAATGAGTACGGCTATAGTTAAAGCGTAAAGTGTCCTCTCCTATATTCAGTCTATATATAAATACAATACATTATTTTAAACATAATCTTTGTCACAGTAATTTATAGTAGTCCATGCACTGCATTGAGACATGCAAGGAGAGAAATGAACTATCAGCTTTTGAGACAGAATAAGTGTGCACAATATATTACAATGTATATAATTGTATTATACTTTATATCGTATTGTTGCGTCTTTTCAGTCAATTTACACTGTGTGTGTGTGTGTGTGTGTGTGTGTGTGTGTGTGTGATGCGCAAGTGATCGGCGGGGGCGAAGGGGGGGGGGGGGGGGCAGCCGGTGTTTTCGGGGCATGGTTTCGGGTTTCAAGCATTGTTTGTGTGGCCACATGTGGAGGAGGACCATGTATACGTCACGGGAGAAGGGAAAAAACCAAAAAAAACGTGTACACGTGATGCGGAAGTCTGCTGCGGAGGAGCTGTGGAGAGTGGTCGAGCCTACACTTGATGTACACTCGCTAAATGCGGAAGTAGAGAGCCTCCTCGGTTCCTCCACTCGACTCCACTCGCCTCCTCCAAGAAGCAACTGAGTAATTGGAATTTAGCACATCCGGTTTGGAGTCGGAGTGACCGAGTGGGAGTGAGCGAGTGGCCGAGATTTTCGGGTTTGGAATCTGGCTATAGATATAGAAACCTAGATACCTCATTGGCCTCTGCAGTTCGTTGGAGCGACCTGTATCTCGGCCGCCATTTTAGAGGAGGCACGCTGCCACTCACAGGCCGATTCTCAATACCCGAACTTGGGAAGCACAGACTTGCGTCCTTGGTAGTTCAGACTTGCAAGTTCGCCTCGGGAGTATAAACTTGCAAGGACGGGAGGACAGGAGTACGGGAGTACGGTAGTTGGAACGCAGCGTTCTCGGTGACGTCACCATCTCAGCTCGTCCACAGTGTAGATATGCTCAGAGCAGATCTACAAGCTAACAACGCGTTGCTGAGCGACGCGGTGTTAGCTTGTAAATCTTTTTTTTTTGTACAACAGAGCATAACGTACATTCTATATTACATACAATGATATTATATAAACATACGATATAATAACGTATATCTAGATATATAAATGTGAAAACATTGTTTTCGTTAATATAATGTATTTACTTGTTATGATACTGACCGATTGTGTAACAACTTAAATGACTTACAGACCCACCAGGGTAACAGGATAGGTGGGATACTAGGGACATCTGGGCACCTCGATGTAAAATTGGCTATTTTGTACAAAATGTTAAAACATTAAATATTTGAAAAATGTTATAAGGTAATGTAGCCTATATATGATTATAACATGCTTAAACATTCGACAATCAAGGTCTAATATTTCTACAATTGCTACAAAACCTGTATATCCAGTCATTTGGGGGCATAGCCTACACGAGAAGTTGAAGGATAAAGTCTGATATTAGTTTAGCTCCAATCGGAATATCAAGTTATTATTACACTAACACCTTTTACTAGTGTGTTTTATTAGCCCCATTTGGAACCTCTCCCTCTAGTCCGGTTGCTTAAGACCAGATTTTTGAAAAATGTGGACACGGGTGATAAAAAGCGCCAATTTTTTTTTACATGTTCTCCATCACCATAAGTTTCATTTTGGAAGGGGAGCCACGTCATCAAGATGGCAGAAGGTGGCCATCTTGGATTTCATAGATGGCCACGATGTAATATCTATAAGTGCCAATATCTCAGCTTCCAAGCCACTTAGAAAGTCAATCTTGGTGTCAAAATATATGTTTTTGGGGTCAAGGAATTCATTAAAGGTATCATGACATTCATTTTCACTTTTTTTATTTTCAATGTTTTATTTGGGGTTTTAGGACCTCAATTACACCCAAAAAACCTGAACTTAGAACATTCAGTGGATTTTCTGTGGTCTGGGGTTTTCTGAATAATTAGGCTGAAAAGTAATCTGAGCTTGGCCCTTCGACAGTGAGGTCACAGTCAATTAATCCCGCCCACTCTCCTCCTCGCCCCTCCCCTCCCCTATCCTTTCCTTTGGGGGGGGGGCGGAGCAGAGGCGATGATTGACAGGCAAAATCCCTCACCAGCGACACCCGCAGGCAAAGATTTTTTTTTTCATTGCAGTTGAAAAGGCTTTAGAAATGTGAGAGAAAAACACCTGCCATGGATCACTGGAATGGAATTTTCACTTCAAACTTTTTGTACACTTTTGAAGGACCAGGACAAAGACTTTGAATGTGGTGTAAAAGTGAATGTCATTAAACCTTTAAAGCTATTGAGAATATCAACAAGTGACTATATCTGCCAAGATGTGAACATTTGGTTCATTCTGGCAATATATCTACACAACTTTGTATGCCTCGGCTAGATTATGCACAACATATTGGTATGATTTGTATTTAGCTTGACATATCTAACTCTTTGTTATTTCCAATTCATTTTTAAAATAAAGGAAGCAAGTGTTGAACCGCCTTCAATTGTTGCCTTCACTTGGTTTGCTCCAGCAGTCTGCATGTAACTACTGCAGAACTTTGACAGAGTAGCATACATGGAAACTGTGATAAGAAAGGCTGCAGCAGAATAGTTATCTGAAGGGTTCTGGAGGTGCAGGGGAGCTCACCAAGAATCAAGCAAAAGGTTATAAACAACAACACCATGAAGAAGTAATGTTTACACAAAAGACATTCAAAAAGTAAGCACTAGTGTTGGTACACACCATCAGTTGGATGGGCAATCTGTTCCTAGATGATACCCACAAGCATGAAATGTGATTGACGAGTCAGTAGTTAACAAAGTCTGCACTGTGGAATCAGTGGGCAGAGATCTGTACAACAAGTACCTTAAGACAGTGATCAGGGACCGCAGACACTCCATTCATGAGCCCATCAAATAGAACTCACTCACTCTCTTCAGATGCCCAACACCCAAGACCAAGCAGACAGGGCAGATCTCAATGTTGAAGGATGATGTGGTGGCACTCTTCTCCGGATTATATATAGCCATGCAACACATGCATGAGCACCTTCTTTAATCATGAAAACCATCCAGGCCCTCCCTCTCTGTCTGACAGAGGGAAACTATGTCTGGGAAATAAGTCAAAAGCTCTTCACTTTATTCTCGGGGAAGATTGCATTAACTGCCTGGCCAGAGGGCAAGCTGGTCTTCATCACATCTGGCATCACAGTGGTCGGCACAGACACCAGTAACCACGAAGAGGCCGACACCAGGATAGTGATTCACCTGCTTGATGCCCTGGAACATGGCTGTTCTACCTGCTTGATACGCACTGTGGATACGGATGTTGTCGTTATCCTCATCGGCAAGTTCCATGCCCTGCTCACCAAGTATCCAGCTGCAGACATCTGGGTTGCTTTTGGCACTGGCAAGAACTACACCTATGTTCATATAAACACCATCTGCCATGCTCTGGGCAAAGACAAGTCCACAGCACTTCCCATCTTCCACTGTTACACAGGCTGTGACACAACATCAGCATTCTGCGGGAAAGGGAAGAAGTCAGCATGGGTGGCGTGGAAGTCCTACCCTGAGGTCACCCAGGCCTTCAACTACATGGCAGAAAATCCATACACTTCAGTGACCATAGATGCCCAACACTTTCAGCTTCTTGAGCGTTTCACAGTCATCATGTATGATAAGACAAGTGATTTGGAATCTGTCAATGAAGCACGGCGAGAGTTGTTCTGCCAGAAGAACAAAACGATGGAACACATTCCACCAACGCAAGATTCACTGTTGCAACACGTGAAGCGAGTTGCCTACCAGTCTGGGATCTGGGCCACGTCTGAACTGGCCCAGCAGCCGACACCCAGTCCAGAAGGATGGGGATGGACATTGGATGACAACAACCAGGTCTGGCTTCCTGTGTGGAGCATTCTACCGATGGCGTCAAAAGCCTGCAATGAACTGGTCAAGTGCGGTTGTAAACGTGGTTGTGGTGCAAGGTGCTCATGCAAGAAGGCACACTGGAATTGCACAGATCTTTGCAGTTGTCAATGTGACAGATAATTTGAATGTCAATTCACTTCATGCTCCATTTTGTGAAAATTATGTAAATATGTTGTTAGAATGACCATATTTATTTGATCTTGGCACAAATAAACATCTAGTGGTATTCTCAATAGCTTTATTGCATTCCTTGACCCAGATAATGTATATTTTGACACCAAGATTGACCTTCTAAGTGGCTTTGAAGCCGAGATATTGGCACTTATAGATATTACATGGTGGACATCTTTGAAATCCAAGATGGCCGCCTTCTGCCATCTTGATGACATGGCTCCCCTTCCAAAATGAAACTTATGGTGATGGAGAGATGTAGAAAAAAATGTGCGCTTTTGTCAGCCGTGTCCACATTTTTTTGTTAACAGCCCTGACTATACTGTTTCCACAACTGATAAACACATGCATATTTCTCTGGATGAAGTCCTCTTGCTTGGTGAAAAGTCTCGTTGACAGCTCAGTACAGAACGAACTCCCTCGACGTATACCTTCAATTGAAGTAAAATAACGTTAATTAGGGGTGTGCCGATATATCGTCCCGCGATATATCGCGATACGTTTTCGTGACGATATATATCGTTTTGGAAAAAATATATATCGTTTTGAAAAAAAAAAATCTTTCTTTTTTTTTACAATAATAATAATCAGGCATGCAAACAGCCCAAAGGTGAAAAGGGTGACAACATGTTTTTTTTCGGGTCAGGTGTCACACTATTGCCCTATTTGGATTCAAAACAGCTATTGTAGCTGAAAAGCTACAAGTTTGCATGTCTGAATAATGCAAAAACTGAATTATTTGTTTGCATTTGTTTTTTTCTCCCCCATATATTTTCATAATAAAAAAAGTGCGTATCGTATCGAAATCGTATCGAAATCGTATCGAAGTTGTGAGCCCAATATCGTATCGTATCGTTTCGTGAAATTAGTGTATCGGCACACCCCTAACGTTAATATACTTGCATAAACACATATCAAAACATTAGTAAGAGGCAGTTTTATCTCCCCAAAATTAGCTGAGACTATAGATGTCCAATATTATATCCACAACTAATTAGATCTCATTTGAACCACTATAAAGACCCAGCTGAACCAGCGGACACTTTCAAAAGGACTGGCCGCAAATAAGGCTTCTTATGCGGGGTACAGTTGTCATGACGGGCCGGTCATCTGCGGCCGGGTTAACAGCGGCTAGCCGGCTACTCAAATGTCCGAAAGTTCGGTGCACAAATCAGCCACAGATTTGAAGTTAATTAACAACATTCAAGCCTAAAATAAATCTTAAAACTAGAGTTTGTGGCAAAACGAAAAAAGAATTCGGACATTTCTTACCGCGGGTCCGTGTCCGCCATGTTGGTCCTGTTTTTCAAGCGCTGGCGGTCCGGTGCGGTGGTGCATTGTGGGCAATCTGCTGTGAAAAGTCCTCACGAGTCAGCTCTGATGGATCCTCGGTAAAGTGGGCGGATCAAGTTCACATACGGGTATTTGATCTGTACTGTACTTGGTCAGATGCGAACCACAAGTATCACAAGTTCGCGAGGACGGGAGTACAGACAAGAACGCGTATTGAGAAACGGCCACAGTGACTACTGGCCAATCACAGCGAGTTGACCAATGGCCAATCAAAGCGCGTCTAACTGACTAGTTGCTGCACGGCTGCCTCTTAACGGGCTAAGGGCTGGGTTACGAAAAGACCAGCTCCCACCTGCCTCTGATTGGCCTACCGAACGCCCCCCTTCTGTGACACACGCGGAAGCTTGCCTTTTAGTTAGGGAATTTTAGCAAAATATTTGGACCATCTGTGAAAAAATTTACTACCAATAGCTTTCTTCACCAATGTGTTCTTATAGGTGTCTAGAATCACCTCTCAAAAAGTTCAACCCCAAATCCTCGTGGAAAATCCTGGAGAGCCAATCAAAGTTAAGGAGCCCAGAGGGCTTGGGTGAAAAATATGAAAAGAAATAAAAGTCTTGTGAGGTGTCTAACTAGGGGTTTTCAGGGGTGCTGAATCCATTCCAACCATTATTTTTGAGTAAAAATGTCTCCCTGGCCATCTAATATTGGTATATTGGTTATTGTTAGTGTATAATCAGTGTATAATCAATGGTAGGGGATTGGGGTGTTGTTGAATTGATTCTATTTTGAAAAATAAAATAAGAAAATATTGCTAAACACTTGATAAGAGTGTACACCTACTGTGCACATGCTCAGTGGGATACACTGTCTGCATGTGGGGAAGGAGCGGGAGTGTTGCATCCTGGCAAATATGTCTGGACGATTTTAAGGTACGGTAGTTTATCTACTTTTTGGCATTTATTTTCCTCTGCTGGCAAAACTTTTGATTACTGTGAATTTAGATGTCAATTTTCTCTAGCCTATTGCTTACATTGAACAATCATTAGTTAAACAATCATGACACTTGTCTTTTAGTAGACAACATGGAAGAGGATTCTGTAGCTTGTGGCTTAAGGTGCTTCATCTGTGGTGGTCCTGAGACTGAGATTCAAAAGCTCTCAAAAGTCACCCAAAAAGGCTATGCACAGATGTTGTCTTATTCTGAGAGTGTGGATGATGCAGCATTAATCAGAAGACTACATGAGGACTGGAAAAACTGAGATGACCCCAAACTAAGATACCATTTGGAATGCAAAACCGAGCTATACAGTCGTGCAAGAGGTATATCCACTGGAAATCGTACGTTCTTTTCAATGTGATGAAAGTTGCCACTTGCAGATTTCAATCCTATTCTATGTTGTGAGTGACATCATAATTTAATAAAAACTTTAAACATAATCTATTCTTTAGAGCAAGATGAGCAAGACCAACGGCCAGACAGGAAGAAAAGACGCAGGGCATTGTCTGGGTCAAGTAGTTCAAGTGCTAGCTGGCACACTTGATCTACCATAATACTTGCATCCTTTGCAATGAAGGTATCAATGCTGGCACATTGAAAAGAAACCCTGGTAAGTCTTTTGTATGTAAGATTCAAATGAATTTTGATAATTGTTTTTCTTGCTCCTCATTGTAGGCTTCCACTCAAAGTAGAATAATTTAATCATGCACATACTGTATGTGGCTACCTTTTATCCAGACAGAGCTCGGCAGTTGTATCGTGCACCTGATAATGTCTACCAGGACCAACTGAAAGGAGTTTGATGCAGAGAGCAAAGCGACGAGGTGATGACTGGGGACTTGAAGTTGCTGGTCGCCTGGTGGCAGAAGAGGCAGTATATCATATTCGATGCAGAAGAGACTTTGAGAACCCTGTTACAAAGTCTGAGGTAACATTATGTGGATACACAATACAGCTGTACAATACAACTCACATTTCTTATCCTGAGGGAAGAAATATAATTTTTAATAGTGAAACTTTTGATTTCAAAATAATTTATTCTGCAAGATTGATATGGGTCCAGGAATGAGGGGGACTAATAAAGGATAAGAAATGTGAGTTGTATTGTACAGCTGTATTGCGTATCCATATAATGTTACCTTAGACTTTGTAACAGGGTTCTCAAAGTCTCTTCTTCATCGAATATGATATACTGCCTCTTCTGCCACCAAATCTATAATACCAGACAGGCGACCAGCGACTTCACGTCCCCAGTCATCACCTCGTCGCTTTGCTTTCTGCATCAAACTCCTTTTCAGTTGGTCCTGGTAGACATTATCAGGTGCACGATACAACTGCCGAGCTCTGTCTGGATAAAAGGTAGCCACATACAGTATGTGCATGATTAAATTATTCTACTTTGAGTGGAAGCCTACAATGAGGAGCAAGAAAAACAATTATCAAAATTCATTTGAATCTTACATACAAAAGACTTACCAGGGTTTCTTTTCAATGTGCCAGCATTGATACCTTCATTGCAAAGGATGCAAGTATTATGGTAGATCAAGTGTGCCAGCTAGCACTTGAACTACTTGACCCAGACAATGCCCTGCGTCTTTTCTTCCTGTCTGGCCGTTGGTCTTGCTCATCTTGCTCTAAAGAATAGATTATGTTTAAAGTTTTTATTAAATTATGATGTCACTCACAACATAGAATTGGATTGAAATCTGCAAGTGGCAACTTTCATCACATTGAAAAAAACGTACGATTTCCAGTGGATATACCTCTTGCACGACTGTATAGCTCGGTTTTGCATTCCAAATGGTATCTTAGTTTGGGGTCATCTCAGTTTTTCCAGTCCTCATGTAGTCTTCTGATTAATGCTGCATCATCCACACTCTCAGAATAAGACAACATCTGTGCATAGCCTTTTTGGGTGACTTTTGAGAGCTTTTGAATCTCAGTCTCAGGACCACCACAGATGAAGCACCTTAAGCCACAAGCTACAGAATCCTCTTCCATGTTGTCTACTAAAAGACAAGTGTCATGATTGTTTAACTAATGATTGTTCAATGTAAGCAATAGGCTAGAGAAAATTGACATCTAAATTCACAGTAATCAAAAGTTTTGCCAGCAGAGGAAAATAAATGCCAAAAAGTAGATAAACTACCGTACCTTAAAATCGTCCAGACATATTTGCCAGGATGCAACACTCCCGCTCCTTCCCCACATGCAGACAGTGTATCCCACTGAGCATGTGCACAGTAGGTGTACACTCTTATCAAGTGTTTAGCAATATTTTCTTATTTTATTTTTCAAAATAGAATCAATTCAACAACACCCCAATCCCCTACCATTGATTATACACTGATTATACACTAACAATAACCAATATACCAATATTAGATGGCCAGGGAGACATTTTTACTCAAAAATAATGGTTGGAATGGATTCAGCACCCCTGAAAACCCCTAGTTAGACACCTCACAAGACTTTTATTTCTTTTCATATTTTTCACCCAAGCCCTCTGGGCTCCTTAACTTTGATTGGCTCTCCAGGATTTTCCACGAGGATTTGGGGTTGAACTTTTTGAGAGGTGATTCTAGACACCTATAAGAACACATTGGTGAAGAAAGCTATTGGTAGTAAATTTTTTCACAGATGGTCCAAATATTTTGCTAAAATTCCCTAACTATTTTCTAAATTGGTGCCCCTCAGAGTCGGAGGAGGCGTCTACCTTTATATGTCTATGTCTGGGCCCCACAGTTTTGGAATGAACTCCCCACTGATGTCAGGACGGCAGAGTCACTGCCTATCTTTCGCCGCAGGCTGAAAACCCAACTCTTCAGGAAACACTACCCTGACCCTTCCACTTAGCCTTGCCTACTTGTTGTCAATTATTTGTACGAGCTCTTGTTTTATTAGATCTTGTTTATTTTGATACACTTATTGGTTTTAGCTCTTGCTCATTTTTTTTTGGCAAAATATGTTTATTGCTTTTCCAGACAGACAAAATACAAACACTTAAACAAACAAGAAATAATAAAACAAAAAATACAGCTCAGACACAACATTCATAAAGTAAATTGAAAAGTGTATGAAAATAAGAAGATAAGTAAGAACATGATCACAGGACACATCTCCCGGCCATCGATAGCCTCCCAACAAGGAAACGAAAGACACCATTTACAATAATTCAAGACGTGTGAAAACACCAGTTATCAGAGGCACAAGGACATTAGACAAGACAAAATGCTGGCCTACAAGAAAGCTAGGGCCGGTGTGGGAATCCCCCAAGCACAGTGGCAGACAGCGTAGGCCCAATATAAGACAGATATGGATCCCAGATCTTGTAAAAAGTGTCCAATTTGGAATGCAACATACATGTAATGTATTCTCAAGGGATACAGTCCATCACAATATATGCCACGCTCTTTTGCATGGAGCATCGTCCTTGATCCAAAACAAAAGAATGTTCTTTCTGGCAGCGAACGTTAGCAAGTTGAATGACCTTCTATGTTTAACATTGACAATGTGACCATCTGGGAGACCAAGTAGAAGACACAAAGGATTTAAATCGATAGGAACACCAAAGATAGAAGACAGTTCTGCTACAATATCAGACCAATAGTTCCGAAGCTTCACACAGGACCAAAGGCAGTGAATGTAATTACCAGTCTCTGTCTTGCGTTTAACACTCGCATGACTAAGCCATCAATCTGACCGATTTTGAGAATTTAAAGTGGATTATCTTCTCTCATAAAGCTCTGAGAAAGTTCCCCTTTCATGACTTTTCCTAACTATTTGTTTCAAATCACAAGCACAGCAGCGAGTCTATGTTGCCATGTCTGCTTATTATAAGCGACTTTGGGATTGTTTTTCACGTCTTTCTATTATTATTATTATTATAATTATATATATAATTACATTATAATGGTAATAATGTTCGACTCCACTACAGCTCAGAGGCAAATCTTGTACTTTTACTCCACTACAATTATTTGAAAACTTTAGTTACTAGTTACTTTGCAGATATAAATATCTTTTCATACTTGTTTAGATTAGAGCTTCATGCATGTCCTTTTGTAAATGATTTTTTATTAGGTATATATTTATATAGAAAGGTCTAACCAGGGACTGGGGTTGCAAATTAGCCTCGGCTTTTACCCCATTCATGCCTCACTGTTTTCTCAGGGCACAACGACGCATGCAGTAACATTTTCATAGACCTGACTGCTTATTTCTCTCGCGAAATTTGGCGACCCATTTTCCACTTTCCCTTTCACTGCAAAGCGGTGGAAAAAGATAGGATCTACAAGCATACAGCTTGTCACGCAGCAACTGTTTTATGCTTGAAGATCAGATATTTTGCGCAGGATTGAGCACATTTGTGGAATATAGCGATTTGTTCACTTGTTGCCCTGAGGGAGGAGGAGAGGAGACGCGTTTGTCAGCTACGTGGACAGCTGATAGAATGAGAGCTTTACGCTCAGACAATAATGTGAATATTATTATTATTATGAATAATAATAATATTGGTTTGTCAAGAGGTATCCATGTGTTTTGGACAATGGAGATAGTCACGTAATTAGACAGTGGCTTCAGCGTTCATATAGGCTCCATGTTTCACTGAAGAGTTTAATGTGACGCTACAGATCGCGCTGTTTTATATACGCTTTTTTTAATAAAGATTTTACATACAGAATCTGCAGTTACCATTACAAGTTAGCCTATTTTATAATGTTTCTGCCTGCCTACAACAACAACATATGTGAGCTCACTGACTGAGCACACTGTGCAATTGAAATGTTAATAGCTATTTAGAAGACAATGGAACCCCCACTGTGTGGGGGAGAAGGTGTGAGCTCGTCTGGAGCACAGAGGGGAGACAGTGACCAATAGAATAGCCTGATTTGGGGATCAAAAAGACCGTTTTTGATCCCCAAATCAGGCAGTGTGTGGGATAATGAAACCCCAGTCATGCTAGTGTTAAAACAAAATGGGGATGCACTGGCCCACATTTCCTGCCAATCCACATCATCAATAGAGATGCCTAAATCTTTCTCCCAGGACTGTTTAATAACAAGGGAGGTTAAAGATGAGTTGGATTTCAGAGCATTATAACAAATAGAGATGATTTTTTTGGATAATTGCATAGAGAGGACCCTTTCCACCTGTGAAGCAGAACTATTGGTTAACAGTGTGGTGTCCTTAGTGATAAACTGTCTAATTTGCAAATACTTGAAAAAGTCAGATTTAAGTAACCCAAAACGCTGCTGCAGCTGTGTAAAAGATAACAAGGTCTGGCCATCAAATAAATCACCAAGTTTAGTTATACCCTGTAAATGCCAAACCCTAAAGCCTCCATCCAGGTGACCTGGTTCAAAGTCTGGGTTACCCACAACTGGAGTAAGGGGAGATGTTAATTTAGCACGGCCCTCGACAGTGCGAATAGACCTCCAAGCCTTGACTGAACATAGCGTGATGGGGTTAGAGCATAATTTTTGGACGGTGTAGCCGTCCCTATAAGTGGGGTTGGGACACCTCATTAGTACACATTTGCTGTACTGTGATTGGCTCATTAGTACACCCCTAGCTGTACTGTGATTGGCTGACTCTATTGGCTGACTCTATTCAGCACTGTGATTGGCTAGCGAGACACATGATGACATTAATAACCTATAAATAGGACTATGCACTTAAAGTGAGCTTCCATCACTGTGATGACCACTGTGATGACCACACCGCCCACTTCACACTGGGTGTGATTGCCAGACCCAGGGGGTCAGGCCTACATGAGGCTTTGTCGGTCCCCTTTAGCCCTCCTTTTCGTCCATATATGGACGAAAACGTTTTCTTACATGTCCCTCTTTTAGATTGGCCAAGCTTAGCGTGACGTAGTTTAGAAACCATTCAGATTTCAGGCCATTCAGATTTCAACCACTAGGGGTCTGGCAGTACCAGGTCCCCTGGTTCCCTTGTTTTTTGGGCGGTGAAACCGCCCCTATATGTGAGGTTTGGATATTTGCACCCCCCAATCCTGCGCTGTGGTTGGCCACCAGTGTACCCCCTAACCCTGCACCGTGATTGGCCAATCACAGTCTATTCAGGACTCTGATTGGCTAGTGAAACATGACACATGTGCATAGCCCTATAAATAGGACTATGCACTTAAAAAAAACACATTTATGTTTTTTTTTAAGTTAGGGGTGTACAATGGTTGGTCCACAATATTACTTTTCTTTAAGTGAACTTCCATCACTGTGATGACCACTGTGACCACACCGCCCACTTCACACTGGGTGTGATTTTTTTTAATAGACTTAAAGTCCTTTACAAATAATAAGTTCCAAAGAGGGCAAGTGGACTGTGATGATTCAATATCAAGCCAATTTGAGGAAGGATCTGATTTGAGCCAGCCAGCAACCTAAGGTGTGCAGCCAGCTGATAGAGCCTTATATTGGCCAAATCCAAACCCCCATCAACACCAGCCATTTGGAGTTGGGCCATCTTAATCCTAGGCTTTCTCTTATTCCAGATGAAGGAACTTAACCAGCCCTCAAGTACCTTGATAACCTTATTTGTCAACAATACAGGAATCATTTGTAAAGGATATAGTATCCTGGGGAGAACAAAACAAAATTCATTTTGATAAGAGCTATCCTACCAAGCCAGGAGAGAGGTAAGGGGGCCCAACGTTCCAAATCTGCCTTTATAATATCTAAAAGAGGTGGAAAGTTAGCCTTGAACAATTTATCATAAGTAGGTGTTATAGACACTCCAAAATAAACAAAACCAGAGGGTGACCACCGAAAAGGGAAGGGCTCAGACAGGTCCGGGATAGAAGTTAGAGTCCCAAGTGGCATGGCTTCGGACTTAGTGAAATTAATTTTGTACCCCGAAAAGGAACCATGTAGAAATCAATTTAGTCAGACAAGGAATAGAGGAGCGGGGTCTGGAAATAAAAATGTACACATCGTCAGCATAAAGTGTGATTTTATGCTCCCTTTGCTCCCACCAATTTGAACACCAGAGATTAAAGCAGACTGTCTTATCGCCTGGGCCAGCGGTTCAATGGCGATATCGAAGAGCAGCGGACTGACCCTGTTGAAGAGGAAAGTTATTGGACCTGAGCCCATTAGTCAAAACTGCCGCAATTCTGGAATTATAGAGAACCCTGACCCAATTGATAAATTTGCAACCCAGGCCAAATTCCTCATTCCACACGATCAAATGCCTTCTCTGCATCAAGAGAGAGCACCATAGCAGATTGGGTAAAATCCCGAGACATTGAATGCATGGATTAAAGTTCTCCGTCGTGGCGACGGATTTCCGTCGTGAGGATTTTTTAGGGGTCATTTATGAGATCTGTGCAGATCTGCAAAAAAAAAAAAAAAGTGGGTGGGGGGGTATGTGTATATGCCCGCGGTGTCAATGACATGACCGAAGTCATCAAAATGTAGCCTACTTGCTATTCAAAATGATCTCCAAATTACAAAGCATCCACCATCCCATAGAATTAAAAAATAATCCATCACCAGCGATAAATATCAGCTGCTCAGAGTGCTGCGCTGGTGCTGCGTCACAACCCCTGTAACCCGACACCGTGTTTAGCCCTCAGCTATATACTTAGCTGTGTGGCGGTGTCGTGCGCGGTAAATAGCAGACCTACAAGCTCACAACAGGTCACGAACGGTACGCGTTGTGAGCTTGTAGATCTGCTATGTTTACGGCATGCATTAAGTGCTCCATTCCCAACGCTCACAACGCATCACGAACGGGACGCGTTGTGAGCTTGTAGATCTGCTATTTTTACGGCATGAAATGTTAGTTGTTTGTGCTCCGTTCATTCTGACTTAAAGTAGCACGGATTTACCGCTGAAGTTATGGATTTTACTCTGTATGGATGGTGGCAGTGTCCAAACGATGAAATCACAGGAACAATGGAATACACTATGTTGTTTTAAATCGAAAGTGGATTACACCACGTAACAGGTAGGATATAATTATTTGTTGCAGGGAGGGAGCAGTAATTGACAATAAACGTATGCTTAGCTTACGTTCACTTGCATTAAAATAAGCAGCGGAACAATTGCTATGTTTGCCAATCAGAGAGGATTTATTTGTCACTCACAAAAGTCACCCATACAGGTGTCAATGCAAAAACTCTGGGCGGTGTTTCATTTGTGACGGTATCATGATTGGTTTTCAAGGCAGGAGGCGGGGAGGTTTATCCACCATGCATTGCACTGTTGTGTTTATACTCCCACCTGTGGTAGCGCCATACCGGTCAGTCGAGCATAAATCATGGAGGCGTTGGTTGTGAATGAAGGCTCTGATGTGACTGTCATTGACAGCACAGTAAAAAATAAATGGAGGTGGGCTTGGCTGAACGAAAAAGTTGGGACGGGAAAGCCGTTCAGGTCTTGGTGTAAAAAGCTGAGGGAACCGGGAGCATGTTTCTGTAGTGAGTGTAATAAAAAGCTGCTGTACGGCTCCAATGGAAAAAAGGCCATTTTCCGACATAATAATGAACCGGGTCACAGAGCTGCTGTTAGTGCACTGCAACACACTACAGTGCTACCGGGTGCAACAACAACATGCGAGGATGCACGTGAATCAATGACCGATCGTGTTTGCAATCTTAAGGTGCGTATCTGCACATTTATTGCAGAATGTAGCCTTCAGTAGTCATTTGAACCATTATGCACCTTGCATGAGGGAGAGGAAAGGTTGCAAGTGAGAACCTAAGTCAATTACAAGAGAGACAGTTAGACCCATTGGTTTGTCAGCTCAAATTACTAACATGTTAATACCTTTTTAGTGGAGAATGTTTAACCTTTCTTCTCTGTTTTAGGGTTCCCCTATTATCACCTTTACTTGTATTAATAATGTATTAAAAAAAGAACAAAATCAAGCATTAATTAACAAGCAGCTTTATTCAAATTCACTGAAAAAAAACAAAGCACAAATGCTATTCATTTTTTCTGTTTTTTTGCAACAAAAGCAAAAGCCTGAAGCTTGGCTACACCAGACATCCTTTTCAGTTTTTTTCCCTCTCTGTCTGTGAGAGGGCTGGCATTGCTTTTAACTGCAGGAGTAGAGGAGACTTCTGCTTCAGGAGCTGTACTTTTAAGTACAGGAGTAGAGGAGACTTCTGCTTCAGGAGCTGAACTTTTAAGTACAGGAGTAGAGGAGGAGGCTCTGGCTGCAGGAGCTGTGCTTGAAAGTGCAGGAGTAGAGGAGGTGGTTCTGGCTGCAGGAGCTGTGCTTCTTACTGCAGGAGTAGAGGAGGAGGAGGTTCTGGCTGCAGGAGCTGTGCTTGAAAGTGCAGGAGTAGAGGAGGAGGTTCTGGCTGCAGGAGCTGTGCTTCTTACTGCAGGAGTAGAGGAGGAGG
Source organism: Gymnoscopelus braueri (assembly GCF_963280865.1). Lineage (NCBI taxonomy): Eukaryota > Metazoa > Chordata > Actinopteri > Myctophiformes > Myctophidae > Gymnoscopelus > Gymnoscopelus braueri. The sequence goes on from NC_137613.1 coordinate 55,846,402, forward strand.
GTCTGGCTGCAGGAGCTGTGTTTCTTACTGCAGGAGTAGAGGAGGAGGGTCTGGCTGCAGGAGCTGTGCTTCTTACTGCAAGAGTAGAGGAGGAGGGTCTGGCTGCAGGAGTTGTGCTTCTTACTGCAGGAGTAGAGGAGGAGGGTCTGGCTGCAGGAGCTGTGTTTCTTACTGCAGGAGTAGAGGAGGAGGGTCTGGCTCCAGGAGCTGTGTTTCTTACTGCAGGAGTAGAGGAGGAGGGTCTGGCTGCAGGAGCTGTGCTTCTTACTGGAGCCAGACCCTCCTCCTCTACTCCTGCAGTAAGAAGCACAGCTCCTGCAGCCAGACCCTCCTCCTCTACTCCTGCAGTAAGAAGCACAGCTCCTGCAGCCAGACCCTCCTCCTCTACTCCTGCAGTAAGAAGCACAGCTCCTGCAGCCAGACCCTCCTCCTCTACTCCTGCAGTAAGAAGCACAGCTCCTGCAGCCAGACCCTCCTCCTCTACTCCTGCAGTAAGAAACACAGCTCCTGCAGCCAGACCCTCCTCCTCTACTCCTGCAGTAAGAAGCACAACTCCTGCAGCCAGACCCTCCTCCTCTACTCTTGCAGTAAGAAGCACAGCTCCTGCAGCCAGACCCTCCTCCTCTACTCCTGCAGTAAGAAACACAGCTCCTGCAGCCAGACCCTCCTCCTCTACTCCTGCACTTTCAAGCACAGCTCCTGCAGCCAGAACCTCCTCCTCTACTCCTGCACTTTCAAGCACAGCTCCTGCAGCCAGAACCTCCTCCTCCTCTACTCCTGCAGTAAGAAGCACAGCTCCTGCAGCCAGAACCACCTCCTCTACTCCTGCACTTTCAAGCACAGCTCCTGCAGCCAGAGCCTCCTCCTCTACTCCTGTACTTAAAAGTTCAGCTCCTGAAGCAGAAGTCTCCTCTACTCCTGTACTTAAAAGTACAGCTCCTGAAGCAGAAGTCTCCTCTACTCCTGCAGTTAAAAGCAATGCCAGCCCTCTCACAGACAGAGAGGGAAAAAAACTGAAAAGGATGTCTGGTGTAGCCAAGCTTCAGGCTTTTGCTTTTGTTGCAAAAAAACAGAAAAAATGAATAGCATTTGTGCTTTGTTTTTTTTCAGTGAATTTGAATAAAGCTGCTTGTTAATTAATGCTTGATTTTGTTCTTTTTTTAATACATTATTAATACAAGTAAAGGTGATAATAGGGGAACCCTAAAACAGAGAAGAAAGGTTAAACATTCTCCACTAAAAAGGTATTAACATGTTAGTAATTTGAGCTGACAAACCAATGGGTCTAACTGTCTCTCTTGTAATTGACTTAGGTTCTCACTTGCAACCTTTCCTCTCCCTCATGCAAGGTGCATAATGGTTCAAATGACTACTGAAGGCTACATTGGTGTGCACTGTGTTATACATTTTATTGTCTTATTACACCGACTTTTATTCCTGTAAAAGGGTTATTCCCTGTCTTATTTTAGGACAGGGGTAAATTATAGTGATGGGCATATCGATACTTGTATCGATATATCGATCGATTGTCTGAATATCGTTTGGTATCGATACTTTAAAAAAAAATCGATACTTTTTCATGTACTTCCGGTTTATGGCCATTTCCGGTTCCGTTTGGTACTTCCATTTCCGGTTCCGGTACTTCAGTTTCCGGTTTACGCCCATTTCCGGTCCCGTTTCCGGTTTGATTCTGTTTCCGGTTCCAGTACTTCCGTTTCCGGTTTGCGGCCATTTCCGGTCCCGTTTCCGGTTTGATTCTGTTTCCGGTTCCGGTATCGGTATCGGAAAATCGCCCCCAAAAATATCGGTATCGAATTGAAGAAATGTGGTATCGGCCCATCACTATAAACCGATGCAAGGTTCGGGGGTTTCCCCTTTCACAACGTCCCCCCCCCCCCGGTCTGACAATGATTTTCAGGCACCCCCCCCCCCCCCCCCCCAATCTAAAAATCCTTTTCAGTCTTGGGATTTTTTCTGGCTTTAATCCCTGTGAATGACATTAAGGAGCCTCCTCATATTGTCGCAAGAGTTCCGACCCTTAATAAAACCTGTCTGATCTTCTTTAATGATGAAAGGGAGCACTTTATCCAGACGCAATTTTGGAGAGTAATATTTGGTCCGAATTAAGTAAGGCAATGGGCCTGTAGGAGGTGCACTTTTCAGGGCATTTACCTTTTTTAAGGAGAAGGAAAATATTAGCCTCCCTTAAGGACGGCTAATATGCGGTAAGATCCCGATCTCAGAAGAGTGATTCAACATTGCCAACAAGGGGTCTAGAAGAATATTATTGAACTCCTTATAAAATTCACACCCAAACCCATCCGGCCCTGGGGTCTTCCCAGATGGCATAGATTTCAAGGCATTCAATGCCTCCTCCTTTGTGATTGGGGCATTAAGCAATACATTCTGAGCATCCGTAACCATAGGAAGATTCAGGTCTTCAAAAAAAGAGTACATGTCGGAAAGAGCACCATCAGGCTGTTCTGTTTTGTAGAAACTGGAATAGAATTAGGCAAACTCCTTGTTAATAGTTTTGGTATCAAAAGACCTGACATTATTGGAATCTAAAATTGATGCTATAATTTCAGAGTCAGACCTCTTCTTAGCCAGATTGGCTAGATATCGGTCAGGCTTATCCCCAAACTCGTACATTCTCTGTCTTGCAAATTTAAGGGAGTACTCTGAATCCTGAATCAGCAAAGTATTCAGGGCAGTTCGAGTGGCTATCAATTCCCCAAGCAAATTTGGACTTGGGGTCAAGGTATGTTGTTTTTCAAGGTCAGACAATTTGGATTCAAGGAGCTTGCGCTGTTCATTCTTCTTACGTCTCTTGGAAGCAACATAAGACATAATCAGTCCACGAGAGTATACTTTGCATGTTTCCCAGAGGACAGAGGGGTTATCTGTAGACGATGAATTAATTGAATTAAATATTTTGAATTCTGATGTAAAATAGGAGATAAATCTGTCATCCTTGAGGAGGAATGAGTTAAGTCTCCAGCGTTTTGATAGTGCCCTTTCCTCAGAAAGAGAGTAAACCAAATATACCAGGGCATGGTCAGACAAAACAATACTTCCCATGGTACATGACGAAACCAGAAATAGTTTGGAGGAAGGAATAAAGAAGTAATCTAATCTACTGTAACTATTATGGGGAGCACTAAAAAAGGAGAACTTCAAGTCAGAGGGGCAGAGGGCTCTCCAGACATCAGAAAATCCAATATCTGAACATAAGGAGGAGAGCATCCTGGCTTGCCTCGAGGGAGGAGCCATACTAGGGGGGAGCTTATCCAGTGAAGGGGAAAGATGTCAGTTAAAGTCTCTGCCCACAAAAGCATCCTCTGATGCCAACTCAGCAAACTCAGCAAAGACCTTTGATAAAAAATCAGCTGAGTACCCAGGGGGGCAGTAAACATTCATAAATGTCACTTCTTTACCTTTAAGAACCCCCTTGACAATTACATAACGGCCTTGGCTGTCTATAACAGATTTAAGAGGCCTAAAAGCAAGATTCTTATTGACCAAAATGGCCAAACCCCTGCTAAATGTAGAATAAGCCGTTGCAAAAACCTGCCCCACTCAGCTCTTTTGAAGTTTAACCTTGTCATTGGCTTCCATATGAGTCTCCTGTAAAAAAGCAACATTAACGTTTTCCTTCTTCAAAAAACTGCCTTCCTCTTAGCCAACTTCTGGAGGCCCCGGACATTCCAAGAGCACAGCTTAATACTTTCAGAATTAGACACAGCCATGGAGCATCATAATACCTATTGTACTAAAACTGATATATTATATATTGTAAATAAAATGATATGACCTGTCCATCCCCAGTATATATATAAACCATCCTCTTCCACAGATTAACAACATTACAATATCCATATAGACAGATATTCAGGCAGACTAGACCTAGAGGGGCCTGAAGATACATCATCCCCACTCATCTTAAACAGCAAACATGTGTGTCCTGAGCCATACAAAACAAAAAAAAAAATACATACAATACAAAAACAATACAGGGACTTAACATCTAACCTACAACCCTCAAACTCACCAAAAATAGTCTAACACTCCTCAGCAGCTCTAAGCCACACTCCCATACTGATAGGTGCCTCAGTGGTACAAAAAGGGGGGGGGTTCCCATTCCCCCCCCTCAAAAAAAATCTAAAAATAAAGTTATATATATATATATATATAAAATAAAATAAAAGTATTATCCTTGTTATTATCTTCCCCTTAAAATAAAAAACGAAATAAAAAATGAATAAATTGAATAATAATCATTTTCAAATAGTGAAATACAAATATACATATTACATTCAGTAAACATAAACATCAGTTAGACTTCAAATCCAGAAAGAAAACAACCTTTTGGCAGTGGAATGACGCTCCCAACACCAAAGAGGCATTACAAGTCAGTTCGCCCGCCGACCCACAGGACGCGACCGAGCGGAAGCGAACGGCCGGACAACAAACATGGCTAATAACCATGGCTAATGTACAGGCTAAAACCCTCAGATACAAAATAAGTAAACATAAACATCCCAGCGGCGGTAAATAAAAACACTTTGAGGCATCAAATATATCCTTACATCATCGCCCATAGAAAAAGAAAAAAATATGTAAAATTTTAAGAGAAAAAAATAAACAAAAATAAGAGGACAGAGTAAACGGCGCTAAGCTCCCTTGCGCGGCCGAGCGACAATAAACATGGCTAATAAGCATAGCTAATGTACAGACTAAAACCCCCAGGTACAAAATAAGTAAACATAAACATCCCAACAGCTGATTTTCCTATTCTGTCTGTCTCATCTGTTCAAAAAAGTAGGGAGCTGATATATTGCACTTTTACCTTAGCGCTAGGTATACTCTTAGTTGCTTGTTTTAGAAGAGAATGCACTTAAGACTTCCGGTGATCAGTAGTTTTCTTGCCTATGTTAAATGCACTTATTGTAAGTCGCTTTGGATAAGAGCGTCTAGGGGCAGATTAAGCCTTCGCGGTGCCCGGTGCTTGGACCCGGTTCGGTGCCCCCCGGGACCATTTTGTCAACGGGGGGGTGGGGGGGGGGGGGGGGGGGGGGATGTGCTGCGCGGAGCCCTGCTTCTAAATTTCGCAGTTTTTTTTTTCTTCACGCCGTTTGGTGCCCCCCCCCAGGGTTGGTGCCCTGTGCTTCAGCACCTCAAGCCCGTTGGATAAGCCACCACTGAGAGCGTCTGCTAAATGACCGTAATGTAATGTTGACTCCCACTTCCTATGCCAGAAATGTCAACAGCTTGGTCCAGGCTTTCTTTTAGAGCAAAACGCGAAGGAAAATAAAAGCCTGGAGATCGAGGCTATGGTTCTGGTGACTGACATTGTCCTTCTAATGCGTGAGGGGGCCGTGTTTCTTCAATGACTATTTTCATTTATTTCAGTGTTAATCTGGTTACTGCTATTTAAACATTCTGACCATTGTTATTTTATATAATTATCTTGACCATTGTTATTTTATATAATTATCTGTGTGATTGTTAACACAGAACGACTAAGTGAGACCATACTTTGTAGCTTATGGGCAATCTATTTGGCTATTTATGGAATATACTGTAGCTGCATGTCATGCCACAATCACTAGAGATAAGGGATTACGCACGGCAATATCTACCAATAATTAAACCAGAGAGATTGTCTTTATTTTCACTGCTCAGATGTGGATTAGTTATATTTTCTGTCAGATTATTGACTGGACTATGTGGATTCTTTATTGATCTCCTGATCTATTAGATTACTTTTTGTTCATTGTCTCCGCCAGGCCGAAAGGCATGGCGAGAGAGTATGTTGTGCACCCTATCCATCCGTGTGTGTGTGTGTGTGTGTGTGTGTGTGTGTGTGTGTGTGTGTGTGTGTGTGTGTGTGTGTGTGTGTGTGTGTGTGTGTGTGTGTGTGTGTGTGTGTGTGTGTGTGTGTACACGTCCGTCTGTGAGCAGCTAATCTCTGGCACCGTTGGCTTGATCGCAGCGAAACTGTGCACACACACTCCCTGGATGCCAATTCAGAACCTCTGCCCCAAATGTTTCACATGGGCCTGTTATAGTGCCACCTGGAGACCGCTTTTTGCAAAACACATTTTTTGACAGTACTCCTACAGATTTTGTATCTCTATAGTCATTAATTAAACAAAACTGGTCTTTCAGATTTTTCATATTCCATCCTGATTGGCTAAGAATGGCTTCCACAGTTTGCAGGAGTGCTCCGTTTTGAACAAAATGCCTCAAGTCATGAACACAGCATGCTATTTCCGTGACATTTTGCATGTACATTCCCCACTAGGCCGAGGAAGAAATTCCACTTGAAAATGTTCAAATCAGTCTCATGGTGGTGCTATAACAGGCCGATTTTAGTTTTTACCTATAACTGCACCGATCTGTGTAAAACTTCGTATGCGCACTCCCTAGAGGCCAAGGAAAAACCTTTGCCCTGCATTTTTCACATCTGCCTTTTATAGCGCCATCAGGAGGCCGACTTATGTAAAACACATTTTTGGATATTATTTATCCAATATATATATATTATCAATATATATTATCCAAATTTCACGCAAATCGGTACACATGATCTCTATAGTCATGTGATCAAGACAGAGCTCTGTTAGAGCTTTCATATTCCATCCTGATTGGCTAAGATTGACATCTAAAGTTTGCAATGAGTGCCCGTTTTGAACAAAATGCTGCAAATCATGAACTGATTGTGGTGAAACTTTGCACGCACATTCACACTGCGTTGAGGAACAAATGCCACCCTTTCAACATTGCCCTATTATAGCACCACCAGGAGGCCGATTTTTGCAAAAATATATTACTCCTACAAACTACTCACACAAGTCGGTACTCAGTATCTCTATAGTAAATGATCAAGACGGATCCGTCCGATTTTTCACATTCCAGCCTGATTGGCGAATTCAGAACATTACTGGCCCACACTAACCTACCTGACCTGGCGGAGATCTGTTTTTTAGTTTTATTACAGCAGCAGTGTTTATTTTTTTTATTACATGCTTTACTTCCTCGACTTGAGGTCGATTCTACAAATGCCTTCTAAATCAGTAGTTCTCAAACTTGTTTGTGCCACGGACCCCCAAAATGATATATATTTGGCCGCGGACCCCCATCTGAAAATGTTTTGTGCCAAGGACGACCCCCCCACCAGAAGAGAAGATTTGTGTTAAAGCAAGTTAAACAAGAAATGACAAGTCATATTATACCAGGTGCTTCTCTCTGTGAGTGTGTGTGTGTGTGTGTGTGTGTGTGTGTGTGTGTGTGTGTGTGTGTGTGTGTGTGTGTTAGCATACATTTGTTGTTAGCACTTAGCAGGCATTAGCATGCTCAGTAGGGGGTCATACCTATGTTCCCCGGACCTATGTTCCCCCACTAAGGTTATGGTTAGGGTTAGGTTTAGGTTAGGTCCTATATTCCCCGCTCTCCTAGGAAACCAAACAGGGCTCAACTACTGCTGTCTTTGTCAACCAAAACGGTCGCGGAGGTTAGACTGTTGCCCAATGCCCACTTAAATGAGCTTCTGAGCTTACACACCTGGAGCAAATGAATTAACGAGCGACATTAAGCAGTGTTGACGGCCGGGCAGGATACACGCTCCAGCTGCGTGAAAATGAGAGAGGGGCAGAAGAGAGACAGGGGAGGGCGGGGCTATTAGGTTATAATTCCATAGCCTGGGAGGACGGCCACCGTTCAGAGTATGGGGAAGTCTCTGGGAAGTCTCCCCATTGGCTTAAAGGACAGCCAATGATGAAAAAGTGTAGAGAAAGTGTTGACTAGTTGAACAGTCTCTTCTTAGACCCGGCGCTCTTCGAGCACCTGGTAAAAATGCAGATGTGTGTCACTTTGTGCTGCGCCAAACTAGCAAAATTAGCAGATCTACAAGCTTTATTTTATTATTTTTGTATTGTTATTTTTTATATATTATGTACTTTTTTAAAATGTAAATCTCATCTAAACAACTAAAATCTTCTCTTACGGGGGTCCCTGGTACAACATCTGTTCGCTTGGGGGTCTGTGGTCTAATACGTATCAATTTGGGAGTCCTTGACATGAAAATGGTTCAAACCCCTGCTTTACAGAATGTAATCACCCTTTCTCTCTCGTGTGCCCGCACGCACGCCCACATGCCCGCACGCCCACATGCCCGCGCGCACGCACGCACGCACGCACGCACGCACGCACGCACGCACGCGCACACACACACACACACACACACACACACACACACACACACACACACACACACACACACACACACACACACACACACACACACACACACACACACACACACACACACACACACACACACACACACACACACACACACGACAGCGACGATATCGTAATAAGGGTTTTTAGTCATGCTTTTAAGTGCTATCCTCTGGGTGTTTGTTTCATTATGACATGAAATGTTGTGTTTGAATCTATGGAGGTGCAACAGTTAACTCTTTCACTGCAAAAGTATATACATTAATAAACTCACCCACTGCCAGCGATTTTCGTGTTTTATAACCTTTTCAACTGGTCACAGAAAATTTAGATCCATTATGATCCATTGTGGGATCGTGTGTAGACACAAAAAGTATCCAGAACATGATCGCTTATCAGACGGTTGGTAAACACAAAGGGGCTCACTGTTTGTCGTGCAGAGAAAAAATAAATAAACCTGAACTGTCCTTTCCAATGCTAGAGCACGTTGAAACCACTGTGTCTCGCCGAATCCAGGGGGAAAAAAAAACGGAGGCGGAAATCTTTGGATGATGTTATTTCCGTATCCGTGTGAGTTACAGTGAATGTGGTCACTCCGGATGATAGATTACATTACAGCGCAATCTTTTACAAAACAATTAAAAAACTGTTCGACGCGTTAACGCGTCCATGGCAGGCAAAGAGTTAATCACTTATCAATGTAATTGATTATAAGAAAATAATTGCTAATCGATCATGTAATAAAATAATCAACTAATTGAAACCTATTTTGTGCACGTCATTGCTAAAAGGTAAAACAAAGTACAGTATCTGAAAATAGCAGGGAGGGAATTCATAAAAATCGTGGTTTTACCTATCTAATATTGGAGTTATTGCAAACCCATAGATATAGAAACCTAGATACCTCATTGGCCTCTGCAGTTCATTGGAGCGACATGCTTGGTATGGTGGCCACCATATTTCCGGGGGGAACGGGCACTGGCCAATCACAGCGTGTTGACTACTGGCCAACCACAGCGCGTCTTTTCCAGGACTTGTCAGAATCTAGTTGTCCCGCCCCCACCTGCGTCTGATTGGCCTACTGAACGCCCCCTTCTGTGACGCACACGGAAATTTCCAGCTGCCCCCCAGAAGCATAGAGGAAGCGGAAGTGCGTCCGAGATGCCGACGCTTCAGAGCCAGAGGAGGCGTCTACCTTTATATGTCTATGTTGCAAACCAACCACTAGGGGGCGAGCCCAACTAATTTGCGATGGTTTTGGAAAACCTTATGCCCATACCTAACATCATGCCAAAAATCAAAAACTTGTCACCAAGTGCACAATCTTGGTGATTTTTGACGAATTCCCTCCCGGCTAATAATAGAAAAGTTGATCTACAAATCGAGGTGCAAATATCTACAAGCTCACAAACAATCTACAAGCTCATCGCGACGTGTTGTGTGAATTTGTCGGGTTCATCGAAAAATAAATCGATAGAAAAATCGCTAAGAAAATAACTGATAGTTGCAGCCCTATTTGAATAAGCAATCGTTTCGAGCTTGTGGATCTAGTATTTTTGACACTTTTGTGTGACGCTGTGTTATGATCAAGTAGGGCGTTAATTTACAAAAAAAATACAAAGAGTTAAAGTTAAAAGAGAGATGGAGATAAGAGCAGTGGTGTAAAGTACATTTACTCAAGTACTGTACATTATTTTGAGGTCTTTTTACTTTACTGGAGTAATTAAAAATGTCTCTACTTTTACTACTTTTACTCCACTACATCTCAGAGGCAAATATTGTACTTTTACTCCACTACATCTCAGAGGCAAATATTGTACTTTTACTCCACTACAATTATTTGAAAACTTTAGTTACTAGTTACTTTGCAATGATCAATTATAACATTATAAAACATCCATTTAACCTGTATTCCAGTAACCACATACATTTAACCAGTAATCCAGTAACCACTTTAGCCCTATTTTATACATAAGCTATTTGAAAATAGCCGATCTAGAAGCTCGTAGCTTGTAGATCTGCTATTTTCAAACATTTTTGTACTTTTACTTTTGGTACTTCATGTACATTTTGATACCAATACTTTTGTACTTTTACTCGAGTAAATTTTGAATTCCGGACTTTTACTTTTACTTTAACAGAGTATGTCTATATTGCAATATTGACTAGTACTTTACCCACCACCGGATAAGAGGTTCCTGCCTAACAGCAAGGATTTGTGTCACCTGTCCCCCACAGCATAATGTCTGTGAACCCTCCGAGCAGCAGCGATGCGTGCCTCAGCATCGTGCACAGTCTCATGTGCCACCGGCAGGGCGGCGAGAACGAGGGCTTCGCCAAGCGGGCCATCGAGAGCCTGGTGAAGAAGCTGAAGGAGAAGAAGGACGAGCTGGACTCGCTCATCACGGCCATCACCACCAACGGCGTCCACCCCAGCAAGTGTGTCACCATCCAGAGGACCCTGGACGGACGGTTGCAGGTCAGTGACGCACAGTCAGTGACGCTTTCTTTGTTTTTATTGTATGTATGTATGTATATATATATATATATATATATATATATATATATATATATATATATATATATATATATATAAAGATGAATCTTTAAAAAGATGAATCGAAAGAGAGAAAAGAGAAAAATAAGAGACATTCATTGTCCATAATATGTATGTAGCTCAGTGGTTCACAAGCGTTTTAGCTTTGGAGCACACTTTCTTACACACGTGCACGCACGCACGCACGCACACACACACACACACACACACACACACACACACACACACACACACACACACACACACACACACACACACACACACACACACACACACACACACACACACACACACACACACACACACACACACACACACACACTCTTGTGACATGTGAGCCTTATGTATTTGTAGTACAACAAACAGCGAAAAAAGCCGATCTACAAGCTCACAACGTGTCACACATGTGAGCTCGTAGTTGTTTTTGCATTTTTTTTAACTTTTTGTTGCTATTTATTGAACTTCATCTTGAAAAATTACTTCAGAATATGTTTGACAATATAATATGACTTACAAAAATGCAAGTGATGATTTTGTGCAACATGCTTAAAATTGTACACTGCCTCCAACCAAACAAGACTCTTTCTCTCTTTGAGAGACGGAGAGCGACAAAGAGAAACATGGAATGTAGGCTTTATCTCAAGTTGTTCAATTGGATTATTAGTAGGGATGGAGCTCGAAAACCGGGTCCATTATATACCCGGGCATGAATTTATCGAGACCCGGGTTTCGATAAGCTTTGGGCTTGTCGAGCCTGTTATCGAGTGCAGCGGCCCATGATGACGGCATGTCTAAACTATCAAAACAAGAGGCGATCAAGAAATAAATCTAATCACCCACGCTGGCACAAACATGTCGGTCTAAAAGTGTATTGATAGCTGCAAGTTGTGCCCAACAGCGCTGCCCGGGGAAACAAGGAAGAGGAATTTTATTGGCTCACTACATCACTATTTTAAGGGGACTGTAAGCGTCCATTTGGTTCCATTTGTACACTCGGGTGGTTGCGTCGTTGTTGTGTTTACATGTGCGGTGCAGCGGTGAAACAATGGCGTTAACGAGTGAATCGCTCAAAAGTTCCACTCGTCCTCTTCTACCCAAGGTAGCAAGTCTCCGTTGACAATTTTAATAATCCAATTGATAATAATCCGTTTGGGATCTCCCTGTGAATGAATAACTAGTGTTGCTTGAGCATGTCCGTCTTCTCAGTCTATCGTTGCCGAAAATGGCAGATCTACAAGATCACAACGTGGTGCGAACAGACGCAGTGTGAGCTTGGAGATCGGCTATGTTTGGTGCGCGACACCGTCGTACGATGAAGTATAAATTGTGCTTTTAAAGTGACAGTACACACATTAACCGTTTCTTCAATATTATTTTCCAAAAGTAAAAAGGTCACTTGCCTTCCGTCTGTTAGAAAAGTACTGTATTTGAAGGCCCTAGTAAAATGTAGTGAGAGTGATATATTTTGGTTAAAACAAAGAAAAAAAAATAGAAAAAAAAAATATGCATTTTTTGTTTATAAAGAGTTGAAGAGACATGGAGATTTTATAGTAATTATTACAGTACTATTCATAATATAAAGCCATTTAACACTTATTGCACATTATATGAATGGTTGTTTTAATGATAGGCAAAAATATTTTTAACTTTTGTCATCTTCATTTAATTTTAGATAGTGGTCAGCCACAAACTCACTGTCACAACTGGCCAATAAAAAAAGATACCGGTTCTGTTCAGAACTTTTTTCTTAATAATAGAAAAAGATCGATAGTGGGCTCGATAAAAGCTCGGTTCGATAAGCAGGCTCGATAAGGTGCTCATTATCAATAAAAATTAACAAGCTCCATCCCTAATTATTAGCGGGTAGTAACAACTGGCACGTAGTAATTAAGTAATTATTAATCAGACAGAGAGAGTTTGAATGACAGAATAATGTGCGATCATGCATCCTGCGCAGTGCACACGTTACAAAGCATTTTAACCGTCCGACCAGCGCATTCCCAGTGGGCGCTCGTTGTCTGCCTTGGGTGCCGAGCCCTGGGTGATCGGAGCCTGCTTATTTTGCTTGTTAAACGCATAATTTTATTAAGACTTGACAGCAATATGGAAAAAATATATATATCTCAATTAACCCATTTAGACCTGAGGCCGATTCTAAAAACGCCATCTAAATCCTGACCTAAGTTTTCTGAAAAACTTTAAATTCTTAATTTAACATTACCTGCCAAAAACGTTTACAAACGTTTTTGAGAATTTAGCTACTGGCAAAAAAAATTAAAAAAAATCTAACATGTTTCTACATTTTTGGGGTTTTTACGTTTTTACGTTCGTCACAAAGAACCAGGAGATAACATTTTTCAAAAAGTTGCTGCTCCATTCACTTCAATGTTAAAAAATAAACAGAGAAAAAAATTAAAATTTTTCTAAGTACTAGCTTAGAAAACACTGGCAGAGGCTACAGACTGTTCTAGAGAAACTCTGGCAGTTTAAGAGTTAACTCAAATCTTGGCTTCTGGGGGGCCCTAGAACAAATCTTTTTTCATGTCAAGGACCCCCTAAGTTATAAGTATTTGGCCGCTGACCCCCATCTCAAAATATGTTGTTCCAGGGACCCCCCCAGGAGCAAAGATTTGAGTTAAAAATGTTCCCTTTAACAAAAATATATAATAAAAGATGTGCACACATTTTCACGAAAAAAAAAAGCAGATCTACAAGCTTGTAGCGCGGCACGCTATGAGCTTGTATATCTGCTATATTTGAATGGGCAAAGTATAAAAATAATGGTTAAAGTGGTTGCACAGATGCGTTCCCGATCTGAATGGGTTAATTGCTTGCAACCAACATACATAGAAGGTTAAAAAGGCAATCGAAGACACTGTCATGCGTAAATGATCATTATTTTACAGTAATATATTACTTAGTAAATACCAAAATGACCAAACTGAGTGTTGAGGCAGGTTTGCAGCAGCATTTTTGCCTGGCTGCCCTGAAAGCAGGTACGAATGAATGGGTGTGAGAGCTGATGAAATCCATGGAAATATCTTAGCTGTTGGGCAGAAACCTCCTATCTCCATGTTTCAACTTTAAAAAAATATATATTTTCGTAAATCAATGCCCTACTTCGTCAAACAAGCGTCGCACAAAAGTAGTGAAAATAGTAGATCTACAAGGTCACAAGGCGTCGCGATGACCTTGTAGATCCGTTATTTTCACTATTTAATATGATTTTGTTTTTAAATAGTAAACAAGAAAGGGAACGGTTTTGGAGATGTGAGGTGTCGACAGCGACAACATGCAGATTGCCTGCAGCGCGCGCACACACACACACACACACACACACACACACACACACACACACACACACGTTAAGAAGCACATGTCTGTGCTTCTTAGCTTTGTCTACAAAGTGAAATTCGCCCCAAAATGCACAAGGAGATGTGACCTTTTCGAGGGCGTGTCTGCTGTCTAGACCAGTGGTTCCCAACCTCTCTTACCTTGGAACCGCCCCTTTCTTACATCTGATACATGCTGAGACCAGTGGTGGAAATTAACTAAGTACATGTACTTAAGTAAAATTTTGAGGTATTTGTACTTTACTTGAGTATTTCCAATATCCAATACTTTTACTTCTACTCCACTACATCTCGGATCCAAACATTGTACTTTTACTCCACTACATTTATTTGAAAACTTTAGTTACTAGTTACTTTGTAGATTTTGATTAATATTACAAAACCTACATTAACCACTTCAGCTCTGTATACATTTCGTCCATTTGAAAATAGCCGATCTACAAACTCACAATGCGACGCATTGTGAGCTTGTAGATCTGCTATTTTCAAAAGATGTTTACACAGAAAACTTGAAATGGGACATTCTGTGCAATGAGTACTTTTACTTTTGGTACTTTAAGTACATTTTGATGCCAATACTTTTGTACTTATATTCAAGTACATTTTGAATTCCGGACTTTTTACTTGTAATGGAGTATTTCTACATTGCAGTATTGATACTTTTACCACTACTGGCTGAGACATTATTAGACATTATACTATTATCGGTAAAGAGGTTTGGTGTAGACTAGAGGGGGAAAAAAGAAGACCAGGTACAGAGTGAAAGGCCAAGTTTACGAAGTATTGAGGGTTAACTGTCTGAAAAGGCACATTAACATGAATCCAACACTGATGATAGTGCTGTCCAGGGGCGGAGCGTCCGGGGAGGCCAGGGAGGCGGCCGCCTCCCGGCCCGCGACCCTCGCGGGCCCGTGCCGTCAGATAATAAATCGGTAAAATCAGGCAAAAATATGAATTAAACAACATAACCCTAACCTAACCCTACCTGATCACTGTGCTGTGCCTCCCGGCCCGGCTTTGATTTGTTCCGCCACTGGTGCTGTCTACAAGTCTATGAAGCTATCTATGAAGTCTATGAAAAAGTTTAATCTGCAACACAATGTAGTGGGGGGTCCCTGATTCATCTCTCTTTCTCGATTTGAATGTGCAACATCACCACATCTGTATTAGAGCCTTTAGTCACAGTTTTAGTTTAGTGAGTCCTAGATGACCATTTGCGGCATTTTTTTAAATTATATTTTGATACAAACAACATCTTATTAATCCATTAAGACCGGGAACGCATCTCTGTCGTTTTAGATTTCTTTGGCAAGCTCATAGCAAGCTCATAGCACGGCACCAAGTGCCGCGCTATGAGCTTGTAGATCTGCTATGTGCCGCGCTATGAGCTTGTAGATCTGCTATTTTTGAAAAGAAATCGTGAAAATGTGTGCAAATCTTTGAATATCTACATACATTTGTAACTAAAATCCTTGCTTCTGGGGGTCTCTGGAACAAAATATTTTGAGATGGGGGTCCGCGGACAAATACATATCATTGGGTCCTTGACATGAAAAAGTTTGAGAACCACTGATATATTCAATTCAATCTTTATTTCAGACCCAGGAAGATCCATATCACAAGAATACAACACCACACAATAATATATAGCAACATAAATAAAAAACTAAACAAAAAAAACCTGCTTGGATTTAGAAGACATTTGTAGAATCCCCCAGAAGCAAAGATTTGAGTTAAAAATGTTCGCTATAAAAAACAAAAATGTTCACGATTTTTCCAAACAACTCGGTGCCGCGCAATGAGCTTGTAGATCTGTCATTTTTGAATAGCCAAAGTATAAAATGTGGTTATAGCTAAAAAAGATCTAAAATGACACAGTATGCGTTCCCGGTCTTAATGTATGTGTGTGTGTGTGTGTGTGTGTGTGTGTGTGTGTGTGTGTGTGTGTGTGTGTGTGTGTGTGTGTGTGTGTGTGTGAATGCAATGCACATTGCAAAGTGGTTCAAATCAGGACAGCATCAACTGCGTATTCGACGATACCGATTTAGTCAAAAAGTCAAATAGTGACCAAAATATGGGTCATAATATGTATCAGCCACACTGATATATGGGTGAGGCTCTAATCTTTATATTTATTTTGATTGAAACACATCAGCAATTATCGCTAGAAGGATGGAAGATATTGTCTCGGACATGATAGATCCTGACCAAACAGGCTTTGTCAAAGAAAGACAAACACAAGATAGTAATATAGCTGAAAGCAGCAATAAACGGGTTCGAGGCATGATAGGCAAAAAAGCGATATGGAACAATAGCACAATAAGACATAGAAACAGAATGGATTGAACTTGAGACAAAGCAGCCCATGCAACTAACAAATGAGCATTCTCAATAGCTGAGCAGAGTGCTGAGGGATGGTGGCTAGCAATCCAGTGTTAAGGACCTCACTCATGGACACCTCAACCCATGGCCATAGACAGGAATCGAACGTTCAACCTTCGGACTCACAGGCTGTCACACTAGTGATTGAGCTAAGGCTTCATCCAGCCTGACGGTGTCTGTTGAAGATCATAGCCTTCTGCCATGAACCGAGCCCCTGTTTCACTAAAACTAAGATCAGTGGTTCACAAAGCATTTATCAATAGAGAAATGTGATGTCTCCTCTGTACCAAAACTAGTGAAAGTAGCCGATATACAAGCTCACAAAGCGCTGCTATCCAAAAAGTTGTGAGCTTGTAGATCGGCTATTTTCACAAGGAAATAGGGTATACATTGAAAATAACTACTCTCAAAAAGGTATTTCATGTTATCTTTAAACATTGCATATGCATTAATTAACACTAGTCCATACCCGGTCGACGCATTCCGTGGGGGGATATGCGCACATGATCTGGCAACCTGGGAGGCAGTTCGTCCCATAGCTCGCGGGGCCATCCCACAGCTGGGCAGCCCCGTAACCATGGCGACATTCTTTTACACAAAAACGCTAATAAACAGCTGAGATTTGGTGAAATCGAAAAACAGGCTTCGCAGTTCCATGCACATGGTAATGGTCAATGGCTGTGTGCAAATTCAGATCAATTGCTCCCGCCACTGAGGAGAACCGGGCAGAACAAATTTTGGTCTCACCACTACAGACAGACGTTTCTCAAATTATAGGAGGATGGTCATTTTTGTGCAATGCCCCCCCTCACCCACTGTAAGATAGAGTTCTACTTTGGGTCACAGAATATTGAACATCACCATGGCACATCTACAAGAATGTCGGACAACCGAGTTCCGTTCAAGCCATTTATTGTTCCGTTGCACACATGAGCATGTTATGATTGGGCAAGGAGGTGGTGAGGCTTCTCGGTCATGGTTTTACACTATGAAAGATAGAAACACATGATTATTATACAATTCAACATTTAACACTACAATAAACCAAGTGACATTCAATATTTCTCTAAGATTAATGATTATTGCGAACGCGGGAGGAGGCGCGGCGAAGCCGCGCCTCCGACCAAGTGGAGCTTACTATGTAACCCTGCTTGGGTTGTGTCTCTCTCTCTCTGTGTCTCTCTCTCTCTGTGTCTCTGTGTCTCTGTGTGCACTGCCTGTGTGCAGCTCCTCTGAGATAAGTAAATGTCCAATTTAGACGTACCATACATCAAATGAAAGGTCTTTGAAAACTGAACACACCTGTCAAGGTTGCGTTTAAGCCCGCCCCTTCCCCCGGAAGCCACGCCCCGGAGAAGGCTCCTAAAAACTCCCCATTGAAACCCCATGTTAAATGAAAAGTGCCCGAATCGCTCCCAAACTTTTTCTACCCCCCCTAAGTGGGGGTCTACGAACAAATACTTCGGGCTCGGATTTTGGCTCCGCCCCCCGGAAGTGGGTGAAACAGGCACTTCAAACACTTTGTTGAATTGTTCAAAAACATTCCAAGTTTTTTTTTGGGGAATTTGTATTTTTCTAAGATGCTCCTTTTAACGCAGATTTTCTTTTTTTTTTTAATTATTTTTTTTATTGGTTACTTTTTTTAAAATATTTTTTTTCATTCTTTTTTTGCGTTCGCTTACCGCGTTCGCGCGTCTTACTTGTTGTATTTCCCTGAATTCTATAATAAGTACTTATGTGCTATGTTCAACACACACACACACACACACACACACACACACACACACACACACACACACACACACACACACACACACACACACACACACACACACACACACACACACACACACACACACACACACACACACACACACCTACACCCCTATCTATGAGTTTCAAGGCAAACAACACATAACCCACAAATTGCAACATGCAACCATGAACAAGTGAACTCACTTCAGTGACGCATGACCCAGGCCGGCTGAGACTCCAGGACAGAGGGCTCTCCAGTGGAGTTGTTACTGCTGCTGCTGCCAAGCAGAACTGAACGACAGGCAGGGTATATATACCAGGCCACTAATGAGTTGTGAGTGAAGACAGGTGTGATTGGTGATGAGTCAAAGCAGGTGAGAGGGGTGGATCCAATCCATGGGAATAGGGGGAAGGTTGCTGACTAGATGACTCTTTTCTACACCCACCCGCACTAACCTTAACCTCAGTAAAACAACGCCTAAACCTAACCTCAAGAAACACTATTTGTAAAACTAAGAATTCCACATGATGATCACCTCAACACATTGACTGGGACAGTTCACAAAACATTTACCAATAAAGATTCAGAGAATCTTA
Organism: Gymnoscopelus braueri; assembly: GCF_963280865.1. Lineage (NCBI taxonomy): Eukaryota > Metazoa > Chordata > Actinopteri > Myctophiformes > Myctophidae > Gymnoscopelus > Gymnoscopelus braueri. The sequence continues at coordinate 55,865,290 of NC_137613.1, forward strand.
CATAAAAAAGAGTCATACATAAAAACTACTACTCTCAAAAAATCATTTCATGTTATTTTAAAAAAAAGTGCACATGTCGTAATCAACAGGGTCATGTTTTGTACAATTCAATTTAAATGTAGCCTGCACTGAGTGAGGTTTGAACCGGGGACCTTCAGAACAAGAGGCTAACACTGATTGAGCTATTCGATCCACAGACTTCGTCAAAGACACTTTTTTTTAATGAAGCCAGGCCTCTACAATATCCATGGCCACAGACAGGAATCGAACACTCAACCTTCGAACTCACAGGCTGTCACACTAGTGATTGAGCTAAGGCTTCATGGTGTCTGTTGAAGATCATAGACTCTTGCCTGCCATGAACGGATCCCCTGTATCACTAACACTAAGATCAGTGGTTCGCAAAGCATTTACCAATAGAGAAATGTGATGTCTCCTCGGTACCAAAACTAGTGAAAGTAGCCGATCTACAAGCTCACAAAGCGTTTCTAAAAAGGTTGTGAGATTGTAGATCGGCTATTTTAACTACGAAGTAGGCTACGTCACACATTGAAAATAACTACTCTCTAAAAAGCATTTCATGTTATCTTTAACAATTGAACAAGTATTATTTGATACAGTCATGTTGTGTGCAATGCAATTGAAATGAAGTCTGCATGAGGTGAAACCCTGTGGTTACAAGGCAGATGGTATAGCAATCAAGCCATTGGACCAACAGACCTGAACTGGTGAAAAAGGAGCTCACACAGATGACACAGATTCACGCAAATTGCTCAGAAATCCTGGGTTTAAATGTTTTTCAAACTGCTCAATATGGCGGAAAATCTAAGGGCGGAGCTTACTGGTCAAAGTGATAGATGTTTTCCTCATGAGTCAAGGCACATATGTAAGCAAGTTTCATGGCTGTCGACCAAACGAGGCATGACTTTTACCTGTTTAATGCATTTTGGCCATCGAATGTGGAGGATCCTTCTATTGGTGGCCAATGGCCGCCGATCGGATTAAAATGCTTTTTATTGAACAATGCTGAAGATACGGGTACTCATGTGGGGCCGTACATCCGTGGCCATGGGTTAAGCACTTTATATTTGAAATCTGAACGTTTATGTAGATGTACGGCTGTAAATGAAGAAAGTGCAATTACCAGGACGAGCTAACGAGGATACAGTGCATTAGACAGTGTTGCCAGGTCTGATTATTATAAGCGACTTTGGGCTTGTTTTCCTGTAAAGTCGCTTCCCGGTCCTGGGCCAATTTCTCCAGCTGTCCCCATGTGTGGCCAGATCTCTTCACCTCTGCGTCCAGGTCACGCCGCCAGGTGTTTCTTGGTCTGCCCCTCTTCCTTCTCCCCTGTGGGTTCCAGAACAAGGCGTATCTTGTGATGCTAGATGCAGGTTTGCGGAGAGTGTGGCCAATCCATCGCCAACGTCTTTGGAGGATTTCTTCCTCTAGTCTACAGGGTGCTGTCCTGTTTGCTGCCAGAGTTCCAGGTTACTGATCGTGTTTGGCCATCGAATGCGGGGGATCCTTCTAAGGCAGGTGTTATTAAATACCTGGATTCTTTGCATGGTGTTAACCGTTGTTCTCCAGGTTTCTGCTCCATAGAGCAGAACAGGCTTCACCATGGCATTAAAAATCCTGATCTTGGTGCTTCACCTTCTAGTGTGATGGGGTAACGCTGTCTGTGTTTATTTTGAGGACCTTGCTCTTTCCTCTGTGAATGGTGAGGCCAAGGCGTGATGAGTGTGCTGAGACTATATTTGTTTTATTAGTGTGGCAACCATGACTATAGTACTTTTCCGACTTTATTATTATTCTAGATAAACTTTATTTTGGGCCGCTATTTCTCCCACAGTTTTTTTTTCCCAATTTCGTGTCATATGTCAAAATGACCGGCTTCACCGGGAATCGTGCTCTTGTATTTTGCTAAGAGATTGGTTACATAGTTTAATTGATATTGATTTATTAGTGCATTAAATTTCCCCATCCACTTTAATGGGAAAATTAAAAAACTCCCATTCAAGTATTTTTGTCTCGGAAACCGTAAGGGCTAGAGTTACTAGAGTTAAGACTTTGAGGGAAGGTTCATAGTTTATTGCCAAATTATTAAAAAAAATAATTACACCAGTCAGCCACGCTATAACAGCCCACTTTACCTTTTGGCCTATAACTTTTGAACCGTAGGTCGTAAAATAAAAAACATCTTTACCCCTGGATTCCTTGGGTCATGACGCAACTCCCCATATAGGCCACGCCCATTTGCGTCTGGATAGATTTTCCGCCATTTAGAATTTTCTTCAAAACACACTTTTAGCTCCTCCTCCCACATATTTTATCCAAATTTCACAAAAATCGGTACACATGATCTCTGGACCCTATTGATAAACATATCCAAACGGCATTTTGATAGTCCTTACCGTTCGTAATTGGCTTCCAAAGTTAGTGGGAGGGGCCCGTTTTACAAAGAATGCCAAAAATCACGAACGAAACGTCCAATCAATCCCAAATTTGAATCACATGTCAAGGGTGGTTTACTCAACGAATCCCCAAAAGCGTTTCCACTTCTATCCATAGGGGGTGCCACAAATATGCAAAATGTAACCGTTTGATCCAAAAACATGATTAATGGGGGGATCACTCCTCTCAAAATGAAAAGCAAGTGATCTCAGGAGTGAGGTGACAATATGATTGGCCCGTTACATTTGTGGGAGGGGCCTATTTATTTAGTGGGAGAGGCCTATTTCTTAAAAACAAAACACCACGTATCATGAACGTGGGATCCGATCGGCACCAAATTCGATGGCGCGTCGCGCGGCCTCCGACAGTATTCCTTCCGGCGGATCCCTTGAGTCCTCGCTGCCGCGACCCACGACCGGCGTCGGCGCAACCACACTTTGCAATTTCCCAGAATTGCGACGCGTCTAGTCTTGTATTTGTTGTTGAGTGTGGGAAAGAAGGGCCAGGTCATCAGCGAAATCCAGGTCATCTAACTGTGTCCAAGGTGTCCACTGGATGCCATTTCTTTTCTGTGCTGTAGTTGTCTTCATGACCCAATCAATGGCCAACAGGAACAGAAAAGGTGACAATAAGCAGCCTTGCCTCACTCCTGTCCTCACATGGAAGGCATTGGTGAGTTGCTGCCTGTGTACCACCCTGCAGGTCATCCCTTCATATGAGTTCCTGATAATGGTGGTGATCTTCTCAGGCACCCCATAGTGTCTCAGCAGTTTCCAAATGCTCTGCCTATACACACTGTTGAACGCCTTCTCATAGTCAGTAAAATTCACATAGAGAGGTGAGTTCCACTCCAAAGACTGTTCCAGAATGATCCGCAACGTTGCGATCTGGTCCGTGCAGGATCTATTCTTTTGGAAACCAGCTTGATGGTCTCTGAGGTGTGGGTCAACCGCATCTTTCATCCTGTTTAAGAGCACTCTGTTGAAGGTCTTCCCTGTTATAGACAGCAGTGTTATTCCCCTGTAGTTGGAACATGAAGCTAGATCCCCTTTTTTTGGGAGCTTGATGAGGTAGCCCTCCTTCCACTCTGATGGTACTTCCTCCTTTTCCCAGATGTCACGGAATAGAGGGTAGAGCATTTCTACGCTGGTCTCAACATCCGCTTTCAGTGCCTCTGCTGGAATATTGTCTGGCCCTGCAGCCTTCCCATTTCGCAGTTGTTTGATGGCCTTGTGGATCTCTTCCTTTGAAGGAACATCACAGGCAATCGGCAGGTCACTTTCAGCTGGCTGGATGTCCACTGGGTTAAGTGGTGCTGGTCTGTTCAACAGCTCCTCGAAATGCCCCGCCCATCTAAGTTTCTGCCCCTCCGCATCTGGAATTGTATTCCCTTCCTTGTTCTTCACTGGCCTCTCAGGTTTGCTGAACTTTCCAGAAAGCTTTTTTATGGTGTCATACAGGGTCTTCATGTTGCCATGCTTCCTCTGCCTCTGCCGCCAGTGCCTCTATATAGCCCTTCTTGTCTGCCCTTATGCTTCTCCTGACTGTCCTATTTGCTTCAGTGTACTCTTTTTGGCCTATAGCTTTTCCGGCCCGTGTGCGACTGTTGTTCATTGCCGCCTTCTCTTTTTCCTCTCCTCTATCCTTTTCAAGGTCTCTGCTGTCATCAATTCCTTGTGGCTGTGCTTCTTGTTTCCTAGTACTTCCAGACATGTTACGGTCACTGCTGTTTTTATACGCCACTTCTCTTCAATGGTCTCTCCCTCTCTCTGCTCTTGTAGGACCTGGAACTTGTTTGCGAGTGTGATCTTAAACACTTCTAGCCCGGCTGTTTCTTTGAGAGGTATGGTGTTGTACCTCTGGCGTGTATTGGTTTCCTCAGTCCAATTTCTCTTCAGTTATAATAATATGAATAATTTATGCGGGCGACGAGGAGATGGTGGTCCGAAGCAATATCTGCTCCTCTTCTGATGCGCACATCTTGAAGAGATCTTCTGAACTTTTTCCCAATGCACACATGATCGATTTGGTTTTCCGTCATCAGATCTGGTGATACCCAGGTTGCCTTGTGTATCCTTCTGTGATGGAAGACACTCCCGCCGATAACAAGGTTGCTTGTGGCACACAGGTTGGTGAATCTCTCCGCATTCTCATTCATTTCCCCCAGACCTTGCTGCCCCATAATCTCCTCGTAACCCTGGTTGTTGCTGCCGATTTTTGCGTTGAAGTCGCCCATAGTGATGATGATGTTTCGCCTTGAGCGGGCCTGGATAATGGACAGCAGTCTATGGTAGAACTCCTCCTTGACATCCTCATCATTCTCATTGGTCGGGGCATAGCGCTGGATGATGTCCATATTTATCCTCCTCTTTTCTGTTCGGAAACAAGCTGTGAGGATCCTTGGTCCATGTGCCTCCCATCCAATGAGAGCCCTCTGAGCAGTCTTGGTCAACATCAGGGCCACTCCCTGGCTGTGGGGCGCGTTGTCTTCCTCGTAGCCCGAGAACAACAACATCTCCCCTGTGGCTAGCCTCTTCTGACCGGAACTGGTCCACCTTGCCCCACTGATTCCCAGCAGTTCCAGATTGTACCTTCTCATCTCGGCTGCCACTTGTGCTGTTTTGCCAGTTTCGAACATGGTCCTGACATTCCATGTTCCGATGTAAATTTTGTTCCTGGTAGAGATGATGGTTGTCGGCCCAGTAGCTTCCAGATGGGTCTGGCTTTCACTACTTGGTGTCATATATCCTCTAGCTGGAGGACCATCCTCTCCCAGGACTGTAGTTTCGTTTGATACTCTTTTTCGTGTTTCTGTAACAAGGTGCTTTTTAACGGGGTGGGGTTGTTAGCCCCACGCCCAACCCCCAACCTGGAGGACCAGGTGCTGCTTTTCGTCGGGCCTCTACCCTGAGACCTGCCCGGCTTTGTTGAACCGGTATAGCCCTCAGAGTCACGGAGACACACAAGCCTCCCCACCACAGCAACGTAGCAACACAAAGGAAGGTGTTTCTGAAGTGTAGCTGCTTATTTGGGCTTGCTTTCAAGATTATTTTTGAAAAGAGCTGATTTAATAGGGCTCAAGTGGTGAAACTGGTCGTTTCTTTTTGGGCTTGTTTTCATAGACCTCGTCGCTTGTTTCTCTCACAGAACAACACCAACACTGGCCCCAGAGCATTTTATAAATACATTTACTTACATTGGCTATTTGAAAATTGCCGATCTACAAGCATGCATTGTGAGCTTGTAGATCTGCTATTTTCAAATAAATATTTTATTAAATCTATTATGATGATGATTATTTAATATGGCTATTTTTTACAACACAGATCCTGTATGGGGGTCCCTGGCACTAAATATTTTATAGAGTGGACAGCTGACTGAAAGTTGTCAATGATAAGAGGAGTGGCTAGGTTGAATAAATTACCCATTGTTCACGCCCATTACCTGGAGCTGAGAGGTGCTAGAAGTGACAATTCTTTAGAAGGGATTTTCTCAGTTTGGACTATTATAGATAACAAGATTCAAATGAGCACATCTTCTTCAAATATTTTCCTATTTCAATGAATGATACATCACATGAAAGCTTAAAAAATGCCACCTTGCGGCATAAAGCATTGTAACCAGTCACATATGACAACGGAAAAGATAAGTGCAACGCTAATAAGCCTTGATGCGGCTGCTGCGTTTGACAGTGAAGGCTGGGACTATCTTTACTAGGTTTTAGAACGATTTGGGTCTGACGAGAAATCAGTGCTATGTATAAAATCACTTTATTCATCTCCCACAGCCAGAATAAAAATTAATGGACGTCTATCACGCTCAATCAAGCTAGGGAGGGGTTGTCGCCAAGGTTGTGTTTTAAGCCCTCTTCGCGTTTTTCATCGAACCACTGGCTCAGGCAATTTGGGAGGATCCAGAGATTCAGGGGGTATTAATCGGGAACACTGAATATAAAATAACCTTATTTGCGGACGACATATTGCTCACACTGAGAAATCCAGAGATTAGTGTACCCAAATTGATGACAGCCTGAGCATATTTGGAACTTACTCAGGTTATACATTGAACACACATAAAACTCAATTACTTCTGCGATCCAGATTTGACTTCAAATGGGATGCACTAGCCGTCAAATATTTGGGGGTTTGGAATCCAAAAGCTATATCTAAAATAGATGAAAAGAACTATGGTCCTAGTGTTATGTCAATTAACACATTGACCGCCAGGCCCGTAGTTCTACGGGCCGATAAATCCAACCGTAAAGCGCCGATCCCGTAGCCTACGGGCCATGGTCTTTTTAATGGTCCACGTTAGATTACCCCCTCAGGCACATCGTCACAAAATATCATCCATCTAGACCACATAGAAGTTGAAAAATCTCGTGATCCAATCACGTGATCACATAAAACCTTTTATTACAAAGCACCAAAGCTGCATAATGTCAGGGGGTCCGCCAATCCGTTTGTATCAAACCGAAAGTTTGATCCGAGCGAGCAGCCTCTCTCTCTCTGCCTGGCTGCCTCACTGACTGTGATCAGTGAGTGTGTGAGTGCGGGCGGGAGCATGCGCGCGCTCGGGGCGAGCGTGCGCGCGTGTGGTCTATGTGCACACTCGCGGGGGAGGGGATGAACTTTTCCTGACCCGGCCTCCTAAAGTTTACACAGCTGTCGGTGCTTTGATGTGATCGTCGCCGCCATTGTTGTTTAGAAAATAAACGGGGTCCTGCGCACACATACACACACACACGCGAGCGTGATCGATCACATGACCAAACGAAAAGCTTCAAAAGCGAGGCGCGCGGCCGCATCGTTCTTGCTTTTTCAAACCAGAGATTATTCAGAGCCGATCGATAGAGAGAGATAGAGACAGAGAGAGAGATAGATAGATAGATAGATTGTTGGTAGTAGTGTTAGTAGTAGTAGTAGTAGTAGTAGTAGTATTAGTAGTAGTAGTAGTAGTAGTAGTAGTAGTAGTAGTAGTAGAAGTATAGTTGCGAGATTGAGACGGAGCGAGTGAGACAGTGAGTGAACGAGTGAGTTTGATTGTGTGAATTTGTGTGAAACGGTGAGTGAACGAGTGTGATCTGAGTGAATTGTTAGTTTGTGTGAGTGATTATTGTAGTGATTATTGTAGTGTGTAGTGTGTGAGTCAGATATTTACATGGTGTGAGTGATATATATATAAATCCCAGTGAGTTTTATATATATATATATATATTTTATAGATAGAGAGGGCGTGGAGGTAAATAATAGGTGGAAGTAATAGGAGTAATAGTAGGAGAGGTGATCGGCGATATAGGGAGAGATCGTGAGGAGGACTCAGACAGTGACTCAGACAGTGACTCCAGTGGCGACTCTGGGGGCTCTGTTTGGCTACCGACGGGTGTGAGCCGTCGGGACCGTGGGGGCCATAGTCCTTTTTCCAGTGGTAAGCATACATTTTTTATCGTTTTATTTGTTACTAGTTGATTTGATCAATTTGTATTCGTTACTTGTTGATTTGATCGTGTTATTCATAGACCTGGTTGCTTATTACTCTCCCACAATCTGGCAACGCAAAACAACAGGCCCTTTTACGCTCTGAACCTGTGGTTCTCAACCTGTGGTTCGCGACCACAACGGAGCGAGCCTCGTACAACGCCTCGCAACGCGATCTTCAATGCATCTATCTATCAGATGATGACAATGTTTAGGCTCTATTGAGTTATTGTGTAAAAAGAACACATACAAATAGCAGATCTACAAGCTCGTGAGCTTGTAGATCTGCTCATTTTATTATGCTTTGTGAAAATGCCACGCTGGGCTTGTTTTTCTGTAAAGCTGTTTGTGATTGTGGTTGTGAGCTTGTAGATCGGCTATTTTCAGATAGTTTTGAAGTGCTCATGTGGCCTATACTCGGCTAGTCGCTTCTTTTGGGCTTGTTTTCATAGACCTGGTTGCTTATTACTCTCCCACAATCTGGAAACACAAAAGACAGGCCCTTTTAGGCTCTGAACCTGTGGTTCTCAACCTGTGGTTCGCGACCACAACGGAGCGAGCCTCGTACAACGCCTCGCAACGCGATCTATATATGCATCTATCTATCAGATGATGACAATGTTTAGGCTCTATTGATTTATTGTGTAAAAAGAACACCTAAAAATAGCAGATCTACAAGCTTGTGAGCTTGTAGATCTGCTCATTTTATTATGCTTTGTGAAAATGACAGGTGCACTGCTTCCTCCCTCCCTCTGCACATGATGGCTGTCATAATATAAAAGACATCAAAGTGTCCGTTCAGGTCAGGCCACAATAACAACAACAAAAATCCTGTTGGATCAAATGTTTTTTGTTGATGTTGTTGTTCTGATCTGAACTGAAGCCTTTGATGTCTTTTATTATGACATCCATGACCTGATTATGACCTGATCATCATGCAAGTTGATGATCAGGTCACGATCAGGTCATGTCCACAAAGTATTTGAAAAATTGCCTTTGTAATTCCACTATGACAGTAATGTAGTTACTATTTGATCTCATATGTGCCTATTGTAAGTAGCTCTGTCTGGATAAGAGTGTTTGCTAAATGCATAATATTCACCAAAGTATTTGAAATTGTATTCTAGATTCTGACACTGGTGAGGCTTTGGAGCCTATGGATGGAGGTGGACATGGTGGTGACCGTAGTAGAGGTGAGTGAGATGTCACAATTATATCACAGGAATAAAAAAAATGCTAAAACCAGGGCAATGGTAAATGTATATTTATTTATATCTCATATTTATTTATTCAGTGTATATATGTGGCATTTGGTCTATATGATGATGATAAATGATTTGCTAAAGATGCACATAATATTTATAAAAGTATACTTTATGTTATTCTAGGGTTACAGGCTGAGGCGGCTGTGGAGGAGTTGGAGGGAGCGGTTGGAGCTGATGGCGGTGGTTGTAGAGGTAAGAATTATTATCACTGGAATAAAAAATGCTAAATCCCCACAGGGCAATGTAAATGTATTCTCTCATATGTATTTATTCTGTATATATATGCATTCATGTGATCTATATGATGATGATAAATGCTTTGCTAAATGCCTGAATTGATGTGTTATTGCAGGGCCAGCTGGGGATGAGATCGAGGGCGACATGGGTGGAGGAGAATCTGTTGGTCCTAGTCGAGGTGATATGTGTGTGTGTGTGTGTGTGTGTGTGTGTGTGTGTGTGTGTGTGTCAAAACAAATGTATTTTATGGTAATTATCTATTTCTATAATTCACAGGTGGTGGCAGGCCTCGAAAGGGCAAGGGTCCTCCCGGTGGTGGCAGGCCTCGAAAGGGCAAGGGTCCTCCCCGTGTGTGGCATGCCACAGGCTGGTGTCCTCGGGACATCCCCTTCTCAGCCGGGACTCCGGGTCCTCAGAATGCGGCTGCTGATCTGCAGTCTGATGACCCCCGTGGACTTCCTAGAGCTGCTGGTGTCGGATGAGATCCTGGAGGAGATCTGCGTCAAGACGAACCTGTATCACAAACAGCAGCCGCCCAGTGATCTGCAGTATGCCAGAGCAAAGGCCTGGAAAGATAATGATCTCACTGTAGAGGAGCTCAAGAACTTTCTAGGGCTCTTTTTTCTCACCGGAGTCAACCCAAAGCCGGACCTCGAGATGTACTGGTCCACTGACGAGTACCTGTCGTCCGCCGTCTTCGGCAAGGTCATGTCGCGGAACAGGTTCCAGCTCATCCTGAGTAACCTGCACTTCATTGACAACACCATGCCCCGCCTTGACCCTAAAGACAACCTCTGGAGAATCCGCCCAGTGCTGCAGTCCTTGCTGGCCAACTTCCAGGAAATGTATCTGCCGAAGGAGAACATCAGTATTGATGAGGGCATGCTGTTGTGGCGTGGACGCCTGGCCTTCAAAGTGTATGCCCCACAAAAGCCCGTCAAGTACGGCATCAAGTCATACATTCTGTGCGAGTCTGCAACCGGCTACCTCCACAACATGCAGCCGTACTGTGGCGTGAAGCACTCCCTACCTGACACTATAACCAACCTACTAGGTGATTTAGCAGGTTTAGGATATAGGCTATACATGGACAACCTCTACAACTCAGTGAAGACGTCCATTATGCTCCTGAAGAAGGGGACCTACGTCTGCGGGACTCTCCGTAGGAACCGAGGGCAGCCACCAGCCATCGCCGAGGTGACCAATGCGAAGCTGCCACTTGGGTCGTCCATGTCACGTCATCACGAGGGCGTGATGGTAGTGGCATGGCGACCCAAGAAAACAAAGATTGTCACCATGATCTCCACACTGCAACCTGATGAGATGCTGCCCGTGCCCTCGAAGGAGACACGGAAGAGGAAGAGGGTGACCGAAATGAGGCCAGTGTGTGTTACCGAATACAACAAGTACATGAACGGGGTCGACAGGCTGGACCAAAACCTCAGCTACTACATGTGCACCAGGAAAACCAGGAAGTGGACGAAGAAGTTCTTTTTTTACATGCTCCAGATATCCATGTTCAACGCCTTCATCATCTACAAGGCCAGGCACCCAGGCCGCATTCAATACTTCTTCTCCTTCATCATGGCAGTAGTGAAGTCCTGGACCACCCTCGGCCACCGTGGGGGAGTGGCCCCTCCTCAGGAGGGTAGGAATGAGGCCCCACCTCCTGAGGAAGGGGCCGAGGAAGAGGGTGAAGACCTTCCTCAGGAGGGTAGGAATGAGGCCCCGCCTCCTGAGGAAGGGGCAGAGGAAGAGGGTGACGCCGGTCCTCAGGAGGGTAGGAGTGAGGCCCCGCCTCCTGGGGATCGCCCCGGCAAACCAAATGTCCCACATGCTCGCCACCCAAGGCCACCAACGGTTGACCCTCGGTCCAGGCTGAATGGCAAAAGTAAAGATCATCAACTCATCCAATTCCCAAGTACTTCTAAGAAGTACACACAAAGGGTTTGCAGGGTCTGTGCCCGATCAAAGTGTGCAAAGAAGAAGCGAGGGAAGAACATACGGAGCGAGACAAGGTAGTGCAAATCCTGTCTTGTGCCCTTGCACCAAGACTGTGCATGGCGTTACCACAACGTAGATGACTATTAGTTTACGGGTCCATTTGGTTTCAGGGTAGACGCACGCTGAAGAACTTTATTTTTGTTTATTTGCACTAATTGCACCAATGTATTGATTTGAATGATTATTATTTATTGTTATTTGACGTAGTTACATTTAGTTTGAAATGACTTGCACTTTGTGCTTTACAGTGAAACGGCTGCTACTTTGTTCAACCTACCTCTACACACTGCCGTATGCACAACACTGTTTAGACTTTTTTTCTTTTTTTTTTGCACTAATTGCACCAATTTTTTGATGTTGAACTCCCTAGAGATTCACAAATTGTCATAAATGGCATAAAGAAAAAAAGGCAAGCTATAGATTTGTTGCTATGAATGTAGTATGTACTGCATGGTGTACTGTAGCTTGAGATTTTGACTGTGGCAAAACGTTTGGAAAAGGAAGCTCTCGATGACCTATGTGTTGCACTTTGAACTTGGAATTATTATTTGATGTAGTTACATTTAGTTTGAAATTACTTGCACTTCGTGCTTTACAGTGGAACGGCTGTACTTTGTTCAACCTACCTCTACACACTGCCTAGTATGCACAACACTGTTGTCTAGACTTTTTATTTATTTATTTTGCACTAATTGCACCAATGTTTTGATGTTGAACTACAGTATTCACAAATTGTGATAAATGGCATAAAGGAAAAAAAGGCAAGCTTGTAGATCTGCTACTTGTTGCTATGAATGTAGTTTGTACTGCATGGTGTACTGTAGCTTGAGATGTTGACTGTGGCAAAAAGTTTGGAAAAGGAAGCTCTCAATGACCTATGTGTTGCACTTTGAATTTGAAATTATTATTCTTTATTATTATTTGAGGGAAAAAAAAAGAAAAAAAAAGAAAGAAAAATGTTGTTTGAATTGAGCTGAAATAAGCTTGCACTTTGGAAACAGTGATAAATGTACAATCAAAGGCAGTTTTTTATTTTATTTTTATAAACAAGTATTGTTTACATGACGGATGTCAATGAAGGCGCAAAATAAATGTCAAACACTTTTGAAATCATTTGTATGCCTCTAAAGTGTGTGTCTTACTAAAATGCTCATAACTCTGATTCTAAACAAAAAGGTCTGTTTTTGGTGAAAACCAAGCTGTATTCAACTACCTCTAGCTAAAAAACGGAACATGCTATCAACTCACTTTGAAACAGATGAAAGAAGAGATTCTAAGCTTTGTTTTGAGATATTCCATGTGTTCATAGTCATAGCACAAAATATTCTGTGAGTCCTCAAAGATGAGTCAGAATGGTCAAAATGTCTGGCAGTGGGTAAGCCTTTTCTAGAAAACCCTATGGCAGTCAATGTGTTAAAGAAGATCTTGACAGATGGTCCCTGTTGCCACTAGATATGTCAAATAGAATTTAAATCATAAAAATGAACGTTCTACCCCGCTATTTGTATCTGTACCAATCACTACCTGTCCGAATCCCCTCTAAAAACTTAAATGAATGGAATGATGATTTCAAGATTGATTTGGAACAGTAAGAGACCCCGGGTCAAATATAAAACCCTACAATTACCCAAAGATAAAGGTGGATTCTCTCATCCATGTATGGAGGATTATTTTACTGCGGCCCAATTAAGACCACTGATATGCTGGTGCAACCCAGAATATTCAGCGAAATGGAAGGAACTGTAACTAAGTCAATTTGAGATACCTGCTCAAATCTAGGTGATACACTTCAATGGGCCCTTTACCAGAACAAAGTAAATAGGTGGACTAAGGTGGCACTGGGGACATGGTTTAGGATCTGCAAAAAACTGCGTCTTGATAATCATATACGAATATTGAAATGGGTGACATTTGACTCTGAGTTTAAACCATCCAATCTGGATAAGCGATATAGGCAATGGGCGGAAAATGGCATAACAGCTTATTGTACAATATTCAGCAGAGGCATTTTTGCATCCTTTAGTCAAATGTCAGATACCTATAATCTTGGGGAAATGACTTTTACAGATATCTCCAGGTCAGGGATTATGTCAATAAGGAAATTAAACAGTTAGAGGGTACAGAACCCAATCTGGTTAATTTGTTTATGAATGCGTACAAAAATAAGGATAGTAAACACCTCATATCACAAATGTATAACAGATTACAGACCTCTAAAGTTCACTCTACTACGAAAGTCAAACAGAAATGGGAGGATTGGAATGGTATTTGGGAAGGTCAAACAAGAACAACTAACTCAAGGGCTTGTCGGGAATTCGCCTGGAAGAATGCTATACGTTACTTTATCACCCCAAAACTGAAAAGTCATTTTCGGGGTTGTCAAGGACAGGGTCAATGTTGGAGGCAATGTGTTAAAGTGATGGCAGATCATTTCCACATTTTTTGGGACTGTCCTTTAATTCAACCCTTTTGGCAAGAGGTCAAAGAAATTAGTGCCATTTTTGGAATAGAAATGGATTGTTCTTTTGTTACAGTTTATCTGGGGAAAATCCCTGCTGAACTCATGAGCCAGGACTTATATCTGTATAAAATCATTTTGGTTGCCTGTAAGAAAGCCATCACTCGGAAATGGCTACAGTTGTCAATGAGATAGACTCTATGGAAAATCTGACCTTAGCGGAACAAAATGCGAAGAACTGGAAGAAATGGACTTCTTACTGTTTGATGAGAAATGTAACTCATTGATTGATTGTTAAAAAAGAAAAAAGAAAATATTTTAATCCGTTCATATGTTAATCCTTGTGTTCTATCGCCCACCTCAACACATTTTTTTTATGCCTTTTTGTTTGTCTTTACTTTATTTATTTTCATTTAATTTTATTTCTCTGTATGTGTCATTCTCATATTTGTCTCCGCCAGGCCGAAAGGCATGGCGAGAGTATGTTTTGCACCCTGTCCGTGTGTGTGTGTGTGTGTGTGTGTGTGTGTGTGTGTCCGTCCGTCCGTCCGTCCGTCCGTCCGTCCGTCCGTGTGTGTGTCCGTCTGTGAACAGCTAATCTCCCGCACCGTTGGCTTGATCGCAGTGAAACTGTGCACACACACTCCCTGGATGCCAATTCAGAACCTCTTTCCCAAAAAATTCACATGGGCCTGTTATAGCGCCACCAGGAGGCCGCTTTTTGCAAAACAAATGTTTTGACAGTACTCCTACAGGTTTTTTCCAAACATCACGCAAATCGGTACACAGTATCTCTATAGTCATTAAACGAAATTGGTCTTTCAGATTTTTCATATTCCATCCTGATTGGCTAAAAATGGCTTCCAAAGTGTAAAGGAGTGCTCCGTTTTGAACAAAATCCCTCAAATCATGAACACAGCATGCAATTTCCGTGAAACATTGCACTCACATTCCCACTATGCAGAGGAAGAAATGCCACTTGAACTTTTTTAAATCAGCCTCATGGTGGCGCTATAACAGGCCGATTCATGTTTTTACCTATAACTGCACCGATCTGTGTAAAACTCTGTATGCACACTCCCTAGAGGCCAAGGAAAAACCTTTGCACTGCATTTTCACGTCTGCCTTTTATAGCGCCACCAGGAGGCCGACTTATGTAAAACACATTTCTTTATATTACTCCTTCCGATTTTATCCAAAATTCACGCAAATCGGTACACATGATCTCTATAGTTATGTGATCAAGGTGAATCTGTTTGATTTTTCATATTCCATCCTGATTGGCTAAGATTCACATCTAAAGTTTGCAGTAGTGGCTTGTTTTGAACAAAATGCTGCAAATCATGAACGCAGCGTCCGATTGCGGTGAACATTTGCACGCATTTTCACATTATGTTGCGGAACAAATGCCACCCTTTTAAGATTGGCTTGTTATAGCGCCACCAGCAGGTCTAATTTAGCAAAACATTTTTTTTGAACAAAATGCCTGAATTGCCATGAATGCAGTGTCAGATTGCCGTGCAAGGCCTAAGAAGAAATGGCACCCTTTTCACACTGGCCTATTATAGCGCCACCAGGAGGCCACAATAACCTACCTGACCTGGCGGAGACCTGTGCTCCGAGGAGCACGTTTTCTAGTTGTTTCTTTGTTTGTTGAATTTTCTATCTGGAAAATTATTAAAAATAAGTTACAAAAAAAGAAACACATCAGGAGGTCTTAGATCAGGTCTTAGATCAGTCGTGGAAAAAGTACTTGCTTGTTTTACTTAAGTAAAAGTATCAATACTGCAATGTAGAAATACTCTGTTACAAAGCTTGTAGATCGGCTATTTTCAAATAGCCTATGTATAAAATAGGGCTGAAGTGGTTAATGTATATTTCATAATATCATAATTTATATCTGAAAAGTAACTAGCAACTAAAGTTGTCAAATAATTGTAGTGGAGTACTATATTTGCCTCTGAGATGTAGTGGAGTAGAAGTAAAAGTACTGAAAACTGGAAATACTCAAGTAAGGTAAAAATACATCAACAGTGTACTTACTTACTTTTACTTTACTTTATTTGTTTATTTAGACAGGACAGAGCATATTAATGAACGTCACATGAACGTAAATACACCGGATTTAGCAAAGATGCTAATTTTCATCCGCAGTCCTCACACAAAACATAAAAACAGAAAAACAATAACATCGGAAAACAGACAAACGGTGAAATACAATTACATTACATCACATAGCCTAAAAAAAACCTAAAATATGATCACAAATGGTTGCAGCTTTGGTTTTCAAGCAACCATCTTTTCACATTGAATTTAAAAGATGGAAATGTAGCACAATCCCTTATATGTAGAGGAAGGCCATTCCATGCTACACAACCCTGTACTGAGAGGACATTTTGACCGAAGGTTGTTTGCCGGTGCGGCACTTCACAATCTCCTCGAGTGGTTGCTCTGGTACTGATTCCTCTTTCAGGCTTCCTTTTAATGAATTCCCTTAGGGGGGGCGGGCACAGACCATGTAAGGTCTTGTATATGACCCCAACCTGTTTGAACTTTTTGAAATTGTCGAAGCTAAAAAAATTGAGCCTCCTGAGTATGTTACAATGATGATAAGAGTGAGGCTTCCTGTCAAACACCTTGAGCGCACTTTTGTAGAGCTGTTCGATGGGTTTTAGGATCGTCACGCCTGTGCAAGACCAGTTTGTAAAACAGTACTCCATGTGTGATAGGATCATACAGTGAAGATACGATCTGGCAGCTCCAACTGTCAGGAAGGGTCGAATTTGTTTAAAATTTTGAAGGTTGAATTTAATCGTATTTGTGACTTTCTTCACATGTTTTTTAAAAGTTAGGGTTGAGTCTAGTATGACTCCGAGGTACTTGAACTCTGGGACAAGTTCAAGTTCCTCCCCACCCAGAAACACATTTGAGGACTCCAACACAACTGGTCTTTTGGAGAAGGCCATGCAGACTGTCTTTTTGGCATTCAGGAGCAGACATGAATCTATAAGCCAGTCTTGAATGCTTGTCAGAGCTGAGGTTAAGATTATTGACACCTCTGCATAGCTTTTACCATGGGCAAGTACAACGGCATCATCTGCATACATCTGGACATGTAGATTATTACATACTTCAGGTAGGTCATTTATGTACAGTGAGAACAGAATTGGACCTAGTATTGAGCCCTGGGGGACACCGACCGAACAGGTGTGGTAGGGGGATTTAACACTGTTTACACTTACACACTGTTTTCTGGTGGATAGATAGGAACTAAACCATTGTATAGCTTCTGGGGAAAAATTAAAATGTGTTAATTTGGACAGGAGGACCTGGTGACAGACGGTGTCAAACGCCTTCTTGAAGTCCAGGAACACCGCCATTGCACAGGGAGCTCTGTTCAAATCACATTTCAATTTTTCTATGAATAGGCAGTTTGCTGATTCAGTGGAGTGAAAGGCCCGAAACCCAAACTGCATGGGATGCAGTGGGGTGTGGCCTTTGTCTAGATGTTTGATGATAGATTTGACAATCCACTTTTCAGCCACCTTTGATATAACTGGTAGGATGCTTATGGGTCTATAATTTGATATTTCAGTTTTAGCGCCAGATTTGTAGATTAGTGTTATTACCGCAACTTTCCATTGAGGAGGAACAGTGCGTTGTCTGATGGACAGATTTACCAGATGTGTGATCGGTGCCACCAGAGCATCTGCATTTGTTTTTAAAAAGTTTGTATCGAGCCCATAGGCATCCTTAGCTTTTGATGCTTTTAGTGATTTGATGATGTTTGCCACCTCGGTTTCCGTAATTTCCTCCAGATCGAAGATGGGGAGGTCTTTTTGGACAGGGCGGGGTACAAACTTTGATGGATTAAACATTTGTGTTATTTCTTTGACAGAGTTTAGAAAAAACATAATTAGGGTACTAGCAAGGGTTTGGGGATCTTTCACCAGGGTGTTGTCTATTTTTAGTTCTAAGCTATTATTGTTCTGTTTGTAGTATTTCCCTGTCAGTTTGTTTATGCACTCCCAGACTTTCTTACCATTTCCTTTTGCACTCTCTATGATATAGGTGTAAAATTTTGCTTTTGCCTTCCTTAGGAACTGGGTGACTTGGTTTCGTACATGGGCAAATTTCTGTCTGTCAGTTGTTAAACCAGATTTTAATGTCTGTTTAAGTAGTATATCTCTTTTTTTCATGAGAGATCTACAATTTTCATCAACCCAGGGTAGGGTAATTTTTTGCCCTTTCCTTTGTCTCCTCCTCCTGGTGAAAGATTCCATTACACTTTGTATTTTGGACAATAAAATACTGCATCCCATTTCAATATCATCACCACATGTGTAGATGTCATCCCACTCAACCCTTTTTAGGGCAACCTCAAAGCTGTGTTGTAGATTCTTTGGGATGGTGCTGACCATTGGTTGGGGCTGGGTTTTATTGAACCGTTGTTTTGAAAGTTTTCTGGCAAAAAATATTATATTATGGTCTGACAGACCTGTTAGGAAATTATATGTTTTGGTGATTCTTTCCACTTTGTTGGAAAACAGTAGATCAATTCTAGTTGCTGAGTGGCTAGTGATTCTCGTAGGCTGCTCTATCATTTGAGTGAGATTGTAGTAATCTGTTATTTGTTTGAGATTTTTCCTAATCTTCTTGTCATCCCAATTTACATTTATGTCACCGATTAATATTACCTCTTTGTTAAAGTCACAGGCTGTCAGAATAGATTTTAGTTGCTCATAGACTTCAGTACAGTACTTGAGTAAATATACTTAGTTACTTTACACCACTGATCAGGACCTTGTCAAACTATTTTAGAATCCACAACCAAAAGTACAAACAAGAGGTAAATATGCTTTACTGAGAGAGAGAGAGAGAGAGAGAGAGAGAGAGAGAGAGAGAGAGAGAGAGAGAGAGAGAGAGAGAGAGAGAGAGAGAGAGAGAGAGAGAGAGAGAGAGAGAGAGAGAGAGAGAGAGAGAGAGAGAGAGTGTGCATGCGTGCGTGCGTGCGTGCGTGCATTGTTGTGTCTGTGCCACAGGAAGGGGGTGGGTGTGTTTTCATGGGGTAAGAACTGTTTGGAGACAGTGTTCTGATTGACAGAGGACATCTGCTGTCACTTTCTGTCACCTTGTGGACACACAGGGCCAGGGGTCATTCTGCTCATACTTGTATCTTCTGTTCCTATGTCTCCATCTATTTTACAATCAGTTGTCATGTTAAAGATGGTGTCAGTGATATGTATTTGTAAATAAGTGTTAAATAACTTTATATTGTGATTGTAATCATTGCTATAGAGTGTTTGTTCAGTAACAGTGTTAAATAGCTCTATATTGTGATAGTAATCATTGCTATAGAGTGTTAGTTCAGTAACAGTGTTAAATAGCTCTATAATGTGATAGTAATCATTGGTATAGATAGCTCTATATTGTGATAGGAATCATTGATATAGAGTGTTTATTCAGTAACAGTGATAAATAGCTCTATATTGTTATAGTAATCATTGCTATAGAGTGTTTGTTCAGTAACAGTGTTAAAGGGACTACACCATGAATTTTAACTTTTCCTTCTTTTATGTGTTTTTGGTCTCCCCTATCTCTCTATCCCAAAAAATACCCCAGTTTGAGCACTCAGGCTTTCACAGCATATCTGGGGTTTTATGTAAATTGGTCTCAAAACAGGCCACGTGCCGCACGTGACGTCACAAGTGATACAATCCCTCCCGTTTTTCAGTTCCAACATATTTGTTTTTGCTTTTTCCACACAGAACCAGGAGATAACATGCATACAAACAAACTGGCTCAATAGCGCCACATGCCAAATCAGGACAATGTGGTATTGCAGGTGAAAGTGCTTTATAAGCCAGAGAGAAGTTAGTTGGAATGAGTATATCTGAGGCTTGATTTAGGCTCAAACCTTTTGAAAAACGTTTGAGGGACATAAACAATATGATATTAAATATATATATATATGTTTTTAAATGCATGGTGTAGATCCTTTAAATAGCTCTATATTGTGATAGTAATCATTGCTATAGAGTGTTTGTTCAGTAACAGTGTTAAATAGCTATAATGTGATAGTAATCATTGCTATAGAGTGTTTGTTCAGTAACAGAGTTAAATAGCTCAATATTTTGATAGTAATTATTGCTATAGTGTTTGTTCAGTAACAGTGTTAAAGGAGAGATCCGCCCATTTTAAGTGTTATCTTTGATGTGTCGCTAATCACTCACCATCATTGAAAGGGACGTTGAGTTATTCTAGAGAGTCCCCTGTCGTCCAGTCTGTCGACCCCCTCCGTTGGCATAATGGGAGCCTGTGTAAGAGTGAAAATCGTCTATTATAACCGATGCAAAGTTAGTTTTTTCTCTACTACTGCTCATCGTGGAGTCTCATGATACTCAAACGTGCACTGAATGTCGCGAACAAGCTATCGTTCGTGCAGAACGAGATGATGCTGGCTGCTTATTTCTTCCACAGACGCCAGGTTCTGTGGAAGAAACAAGCAACCTTTAAATAGCTCTATGTTTTGATAGTAATCCTATCCTATCCTATCCTACTACGTTAATCTTATCCTATCCTATCCTATCCTATCCTATCCTACTACTTTATCCTATTACTTTAATCCTATCCTATCCTATCCTACTACTTTAATTGATATTGATATTGATATTGATTGGCATGGCTTCCCTGATAGGCCAATCAGACCTTCAGCTTGACTGATTGATTGGCAGGCCTTCCTGATAGGCCAATTACACCCTCAGCTTGACTTGATTGGCAGGGCTTTGCATAATGTTTATGCAGGGCTTCGCATGACGTGTGTGCAGAGCTATTGTACAGTTAATATAAAACTACATCTCTTACTACAGGCTTGGCTGCTCAAAACCTTGAGGGTGGTAGGACAGCACATTCAAGATTTAAGATCCCAATCCCCATCTTTGAAGACTCTGTCTGTGCTATCAAAGCAGAGTCCTCTCAAATCAAATAGTACTTTATTGTCAGTTCACACTGAAATTCGTTTACGACATAGCAGCCATGTATGCAACACAAATACAAATACAAGTTACAGTGGAATGTCACAGGTACAAGTACACAGTTACAGCAAAACAAGGCACGCTGGGTCGCAGTGCAGCCGTTACAGCGCACCGAATTTAACTCCAAGAACTCAACCACAAGAACTCTGTGCCTATGGAATTCTTAAATTCACTGACACCCTCTGGAGTCCCTGACCATAATCTGAAGCTGAAACTAGGAGCCCCAGTCATGCTGCTTAGAAACCTGCAAGCAGGTCCCGAACACACTCTCAGGAACGGCACCAGAATGGTGGTGGTGCAGATGACGGACAAAGTCATTTAGTGTGAGATTGCAGCCAGTAGGGACAAACAAGGGTGAAAAAAACGTCCTCCCAAGGATCCCTCACCATGACAGAAGTGATGAGCTTCCCCTCACATTTTGCAGACGCCAGTTAGGTCAGGTTAGCTTTCTCTGTTACCATCAATAACGTTGTTCGCTCATGGCCAACTCTACACAGCCTTCTCAAGGGGAAAGAGAGCCAGCTCTGTCAAAGTTTTTATTGAGGGTAATGATGATGGAATTTTTATTTTTATTTTTATTATTATTATGCATACATCATAATTTAAACAATAAACATCTAGATGTGAGGGCCGCCCAAACCTCTAGTTATTGCTATAGACCAGGGGTCTTCAACAGGGGGTCCGGGACCCCTAGGGGGTCCTCAGTTACTACAGGCATAGTAATCATTCGCATCCATATTCTTGGGGGAACATTAGCTGAAAATAGCAGACGACACGTTGTGAGCTTGTAGATCGGCTATTTTCGGGGAAGAGGTTCGGTGTAGAGGGAAAAAAGAGCAGACCAAGTACCGAGCCAAAGGTCAAGTTTACAAAGTATTGAGGGTTTAAGTAGTTAAATGTCTGAAAACACACATTTAACATGATGTCTGAAAACACATTTGACAATGTAGTGGGGGTCCCTGCTTCATCTCTCTCTCAGCTAAGGGTCCTTCAACCCAGTGTGGTATAACTATGAGAGTGACGACACTAGCGTTGACTCCCATTGTAAGAATGGAATGCGGAAATGCTCTGTCTATCTCAATGAGGAAGTTCCAATGTTTGGAACAACAGCCCATAGCAACCCGCTTTGCGGCGAGATCAAAGCGTTGAGCGACTCTCTCTTATATGGCTCTTTTTCCAGTGGTGGAAAGTAACTAAGAACATTTACTTAAAGGGATATTTCACTTTCAAATAAAATAAACATTAAAAAAAATATTAAAAAAAAATTAAAGAAGTTATGGCAAAATCACGGCCCCCTCACACATTAGTAGGACACTCTAATGCGTGAGGGGGCCGTGAAGTGGAGTATCCCTTTAACTCATTCCCTGTTAATGACGTCTTTTGACAGCTGTAAATCGAGTGCCCACACTGCCAATGACGTCTTTTGACGTCTCTTAAAAAATATATATATATTATTATTATATAGCTTTTACTGCTCCATTCACTTCCCTGTTAAAATATTAGGGAAATATTCTGAATCTCTGCTCCTGTGTTTTACTACTACTTTTTGAGCGAAACATGCTATTTTCAACTTGGTATAACAAGCGAACAGGAATGATTTTCTTTCTTTTTTTCACGGAAGCACAGTGAAACCCTCCGTGATTAGCAACCATCAGGGGATCGATCATACTGGAGATAAATATTCTGTGACTACTTGAAAAGGTAAGAAAATCGCAAAATCCTGGCAGTGTGGGCTTTTTGGGCCATTTAGTGAATGGCAGTGAATGAGTAAGTCGACTACCAAAGATCTGCATTCGTGAATGCCCTACTACAAAAAAAATAAACATCTCTATGCTTTGCCACAAATTGCACCCTTCTACCATTCATATGTATTTGTGTAATTCACATTTTTATGCTATTCGTAATGACGTAATGCAATGTTGTCATATTTGTCAAAGTGCGCTATCACACTGTTTTCATATTGCTGCGCATGCATAATGTTTTTATAAGTAAGTAAGCCTTGGCAAGCCATGAGGCCCATAGGGCAGGAGCCTATCTCCTGTTTGAGGCGGCTTGATGTACAAGTACACCCCCTGGACATGGCGCTAGTATGTCGCAGGGATAATGTTTTTTATGTTGCATATGTTTTCATGTTGCGTGCGTGCATTCTTCAATTCGGAGATAGCTCTGATCGGTTGGTCTGTGGCTCCACAACAACCGGTATTAACCCATTAAAAACGGGAATGCGTCTGTGTAACCACTTAAACCATTATTTTATACTTTGGCTATTCAAAAATAGCAGATCTACAAGCTCATAGCACGGCACCGAGTGTCGTGCTACGACCTTATAGATCTGCTACTTTCTTTTTTTAACTCTCTCACTGCCAGACTTATTTCTGGCCTTGTTGACTTTAATTGTCTGCCTTTGAAAATACATAGTAAAAATATATATATATTTTTTTAAAGCGAACATTTTTAACTCAAGTCTTTGCTTCTGGGGGTCCCTGGAACAACATATTTTGAGATGGGGGTCCGCGGCCAAATACATATAATTTTGGGGGTCCTTGACATGAAAAAGTTTGAGAACCACTGATTATAGCGACATGTGGATTTAGAAGACATTTGTAGAATGTTCGGTCCGTAACACCCTTCTATCACGGAGCTCAGCAAAACATGCTGCTCTGCTCTGCTCTGCTCTGTAAAAATCAGAGCCACAGCTCTGGTTGAAAAGAAACGTAGCGAACTTATTCATTCAGTTCATTTAACTCAGAAAACGATTGTTCAAGCCTCTCCTATCTATGTTCAACCACAACAATTATTGCCACACGTGTGCACCTTTGACTGCAAGAGGTGTAGTGTCCTACCCATTGAGTTAAGGTCCTACCAAACTGTGGATATACTCGGCAACAGGAGGGACTGCTACTGTACCCTGGACTTCACGACACGTCTCCAATCTAAGTTGTTAAACAAACTACATTAATAAACTCACCAATAGTAAGTAAAGTAAAGTATTTACACACTGTAGTTGTCACCATTGAGCGTAGAGCGATTTTTTTTCTGCTTTAAAAAAAAAAGATAATCTTTCTGGCATGCTGCTGTTTCAGCGCCCCACCTACATTGAGTGACGTCACAACGTCACATACAGTATGAAATTATTTGACAACAATCAACCATGAATGGATTAGGAGAACTACCAACACCAGAGCTCACAGCTGCTTATCTGCTGTAGAAAAGCCACTGCTAAACAAAAATCTAAAAAATCTACAAAATAAATGTAAAACAATTTAAAAAAATTATATAAAAAGAAATATATCAGATATTCTAATATTCGACTCTTCTGTGAATGCACGCACGGAATTTATGGGTTTTTTAAAAAGCATCTTTGCCAATAACATTGCACTTTCAAACATGTAAAGCATTTATTTTCTTTAATGAAGAAAATACACAAATACACATCCACATGACGTTGTCAGCCAGGGAGAGGGGAGGGTGGTCGTGGGATGGTCAGGGGAGAAGCAAACCACGCCTACTTAGGAGACCATTGTTGGATTTGTGTACAATTTCGCCTCTAGTGGCTCCAATTGAGATTGTGTATCTTCCTAAATTAACAATCTTTGGTTATACTTGGGCCAATATGGGAACCCATCGTCCAAAAAAAAGGAATCGGAATCTTCTCGGAATCTGTTCTTGAGAGATTATACTTGGGCAGGCAAAGCATAAACAGCCAGAGACAAAGCTCTTGAATCTCTGGAATCTGCTCTGAATCTGTTCTTGAGAGATTATACTTGGGCAGGCAAAGCATAAACAGCCAGAGACAAAGCTGCCAGGGCCCTTATTTAAGGGATAGCCTTTTTGGGCAGTATACTGTAGGGTTTGTTGTCTTTAGTTTTGTCTTTCCATTTTTTTGCAAGTTATATTTATATAATTTTTTATTTAAAAGTATTTCACTGTTTACCTTCTGCATTGGACTGTTTCCTGGAGATTTTGAGAAAAATAAAACATCAAAATCTGTAATTCTGAATTTGTTGCTATTCTTTAATAGACAGCTTACAAGGCAAGCTCTTCAGATGGGGGTATTCCTATCAATAAACTATGTAAAGCATTCAGGTCATTCAATCGATCAACTTTTTAAATAAAGATGTTTACATTTATGTGCCTGGCCATTAGTTTTGGATCGTCTGCCTTGCGTTCCCTTTCCACTAATCTACAGTGGTGGAAAGTGGTGGAAAGTACATTTACTTAAGTACTTAAGTACACTTTTGAGGTAGTTGTACTTTACTTGAGTATTTCTAATTTCCAATACTTTTACTTCTACTCCACTACATCTCGGACCCAAATATTGAACTTTTACTCCACTACATTTATTTGAAAACTTTAGTTACTTCGTATATTTAGATTATTATAACAAAACATACATTAACCACTTCAGCCCTATATACCTTTTGGCCATTTGAAAATAGCCGATCTACAAGCTCACAAGCTTGTAGATCTGCCTAATTGCTCCCGATGAGCAGGTTGGTGCCTTTCATGGTTTCCTCTGCCATCAGTGTATGAATATGTGTGTGAATGGGTGAATGTAATGCACAATCTATGTAAAGCGCTTTGGATAAAATCGCTATATAAATGCACCATTTACCATTTACCATTTATTTTGATACCAATACTTGTGTACTTTTACATTTTGTCAATTTTGAATTCTGGACTACTTGTAACAGAGTATTTCTACATTGCAGTATCGATACTTTTACTTAAGAAAAAAAAAAACCAAAATTGTACTTTTTCCACCACTGCTAATCTATACAGTACCCCTGCGTCTAACTACAAGCTAAATGGCTGTCAAGAGGGGTTACTGCATGACACATCTGTCCCATTGGTTGGCACGGGGTCATGGTTCATTCATCAACGCAACGTAGGAGGGAAGCTACGCCTCTTGATGCACGCGGCTGTCTGACCGAACCTTAATTAAAGGAGTAGTTCACCCAAAACGACTTATTTTCTATCAATTACACAACCCATTAAGCCTTGAGTTCATAGAGATTTTTTAGTTTTTGACACAATACTAAGCCAATAATTTGATGGAAGAGTCTCCTTTGAGACTACAGAAAACAGAAAACACAGGAAAACTAAAATATCTCCATGAATTATATCTCCTACCAATATCTCCTCTTCCATCAAATCTTTGTCAGGGATGCACCGTTTTATCAGTCGTACATCGTTATCGACCGATACTCGTCTTGTTGTCTTCCATCAGCGTATCACTAAATAAAACATTCAGCGTTGCGAGTTGTCCCATGTCCCTCTGTTGTTTCATAAATCTATAGGATTGATTTCATGCTCATTATAATATGACAGTTATTTATTTTCTAATTTGTTTCCCTGGCACAAAAGGTGGGAATGTTTAACAACAAAAACAAACAAACAAAAAAACCTCGGTATCGGTACTGGTGCAGAGTGTCCCAGCTGGTATCATCCCTAAATGTTTTGTGGGTTTTTTTGGTTCGCAGGTGGCGGGGAGGAAAGGGTTCCCTCATGTTATTTATGCACGTCTGTGGCGCTGGCCCGACCTGCACAAGAACGAGCTCAAGCACGTCAAGTTCTGCCAGTACGCCTTCGACCTCAAGTACGACAACGTGTGTGTGAACCCGTATCACTACGAGAGAGTGGTGTCGCCCGGCATCGGTGAGTCTGCTCTCATTAAGGATGGGCAGTGTTGTGAAGTAACTAAGTACATTTACTCAAGTACTGTACTTAAGTACAATTTTGAGGTACTTTTACTTAACTGGAGTATTTCCAATTGTATATACTTTTACTTCTACTCCACTACATCTCAGAGGCAAATATTGTACTTTTATTCCACTACAATTATTTGATCAACCACTTTAGCCCTATGTAATACCTAGGCTATTTGAAAATAGCGGATCTACAAGCTCCGCGTTGTATTTTCAAACATTTTAGTACTTTTACTTCTGGTACTTTAAGTACATTTTGATACCAATACTTTTGTACTTTTACTCAAGTACATTTTGAATTCCAGACTTTTACTACATTCTACATTTCAGTATTTATACTTTTACTTAAGTAAAACATTTGAGTACTTTTTCCACTACTGGGGATGGGACGATAATCGTTATTATCCTTTATCGTGATAACAAAAGAAAGCGCTCACAATAATCATATCGCAGAGATTTCAATTTATCGCGAAGTTGTCCTCCATCATGCACTAGGATGAATGAGCTTTTGTTGAGCTGCAAATTCAGCACCGCCTGTAAAGAGAGCATTTGGTACGCTCTTACTTCACCCTGCACAAATCCATTCGCCAAAAATAGCAGATCTACAAGCTCACAACGCGTTGCAACGCAACGTGTTGTGAGCTTGTAGATTGGCTATTTTTGACGAGCGTTCCCCCCAGGATAGGGATGCTGGGGGTTCAAGAGGTTAACAAAAGTGGCATTTTAAGTTTTAAGCATATTTTCATTATTGCGATAATATCGTTAACCGCAATTATCTTTGCCACAATAATGGTGACGTGTAATTTTCATATTGTCCCATTCCTAGTCTGTTCTTATGTGCATCATCATCTGCAGTGATAAGTTAAAATATGGCGTTTTGTCTGTTTATAACGCTGTGTCTGCATTCTTCTTCTGTCCCGTCCTCCCAGTGGGTCTCAGTCTGCAAAACACAGGTGAGTTCTTACACTATGATAATAATAAGATTAATAAGATTATCACCTATATTACTCTACTTAATTAATTAATGCATCAATAAATACATAAACAAACAAACAAACAAACGAACAAACAAACAAACAAACAAACAAACAGGGTGTGTGGAGTCCGACTGCTCAGCACCTAACCAGTGGTGGAAAAGTATGTAAAGCAAGTACTGTAACTTACGTAAGTACAGTTTTGCTTTACCAGAGTATTTCCAATATTCAATATTTCTACTCCATTACATCTTAGAGCAAATATTGTACTTTTACTCCACTACAACTATAGTTACTAGTTACTTTGTAGATTCTGTTTATTATTACAAAACATACATTCGCCACTTCAGCTCTATATATAAATATATATCCGAAAAACAACAAAAACAACTTTTAAATTGTAGATCTGCTATTTTTTATATGAATACAGGTGTGCCTTGGGCACATTTGAAGGCAGAATGATTGCACTTCTTATGAAGAAACCAGTAAAATAATAGCCCAAGGCAGCAAGCGGTGCGGGCTCTTAACTCTATGTGCGGGCTACGGGGACGGTCCTGAAAGTGAGTGACAGGTGAGTCACAACGTTTTTTTAGAATCCGCTGGCTGCAAAAAACTGTGACCGCGCACAACCTGCGTTTAACAGCGGCCAGCCAACTCTTGGTGGGCGCGCTCCCACTTTTCTTTTACCTTTTATTTTACTTATTTTATTTTACTTTTATTTTACCTCTGGGGCAAAATCTGCCAATGCTTTGTCAATGTAAATGCGTGGATTCACGCAAGAGCGGATCTTTCCGCCTGTCGCGCAGACCTTGCGTTTATCTGCTCTACACGACTTGTCCATTAGAAGCAGAAAACTGCTGGAGGCAGGAGCTGATTTTCCCCCTCTGTCCAATCGGGTGAGTCGAAGGCGGACCGTCCCAAGACTCAGGAAGCACCATGGTGCTCAAGGCAGCAGGCGGTGCGGGCTACGGGGAGGGTCCTGAAAGTGAGGGACAGGCGCGTCACTCCCGTTTTTTTTTATCCGCTGGCTGCAAAAAACTGTGGCCGTGCACAACCTGCGTTTAACGCTAGCCGACCATGTTCTGGTGGGAGCGTGCCCTTAAGTTTGTCTACTAAAACTATGACGAAAAATGTTTGTCGACAACCTTTTTTCACTGACGAAAACTAAATAAAAACTAAATAAAAACGAGGCTATGATGACTAAAACTATGACTAAATATATTGACAATTTCGTCAACAAATAACAACTAGACTTAAACTAAAACTAGATGAAAATAGCCGAGCTAAGTATGCATCACCGAGCTATGACGCCATCAAGGCCTGCCAGCATCAACTTTAGTCGACTAAATCAACTGTAGATTTAGTCGACTAAAATCTATTTAGTCAACTAAAACTAGACTGAGGGTGCGGTCACACCGAACTTTAATTCTGCCTATATGTATTGATATTTTACTTAAGTAAAACATTTGAGTACTTTTTCCACCACTGCATATGACTGACTGGTAGTATAACACAGTGCTGCAGTGCCCCCCAGAGGACACTTGTAGGAAGTGATTGGTAGGTACGATTATTATTGGAAATCAAAAACTTTTTGGGTATTCATCTAATTTCAGCACCCCTGATATTTTTCCTATACATCCAAATTCAATGTAGCTGTGTAAATAAAATGCTTTTTAATTACCTCAATTAGCTTTCTTTTGGTAGAGAGCATGGATAATATCCTTTCCAAAACTCTACATGAGTGCATTTAGTGTTTCTCTGCTACTTTCTTTGTTAAAGGAGAATTCCGGACAAATTAAGTGTTATCTTTCATGTCTCGTTACTCACCTAGCGACGTAAAAAGTGGCGTTCTTTTTTTCCATATATTCCCCTGTCGTCATTTTTATGACGAACGATTTAACACTGGATGCTTGTTTCTTTCCAGAACCTGGCAACTCGTGTTGCCAGATTCTGGAAACAAGCAACCAGTGTTAAATCGTTCGCCATTAACGGCAGGCTCGCAGGAATTTTCAGCGCATGTTTGACTATCATGAGACTCTACAATGAATCGTAGTAGAGAAAAAAATAACATTGCGTCGGTTATAATAGACGAACTTCTCTAACCCTCGCGCTCCCATTATAACAACGGAGGGTGTTTAAAAAATGACGACAGGGGAATATATGGAAAAAAAGAACGCCACTTTTTACGTCGCTAGGTGAGTAACGAGACATGAAAGATAACACTTAATTTGTCCGGAATTCTCCTTTAAGATGAAGTTTATGGCTTATTTGCATGATGTAATGGAGAGAGACAGGAGCCAGTGATATCATGGCTGTCAGGTGTCCAAAACTCAACTAAATATATATGAAAGAAGCTGTGTTCCAATTTAGTTATTATTTAGTCACAAGCTCTTGTTAATACTTTTTATTGGTTCATTATTTATTAAAAAATAATAATATATATATATATATATATATATATATATATATATATATATATATATATATAGTCCATGAGCCAGACAAGATTTCATTATCGAAAGAGTGGGCAAAACCATACCTATATTAAATTGTTCATAGGGTCAATACGAGTAAATAAATATATGATAACCTTTCCACAGGAGCAGCTTTTTCATGGTTATCACACATTTTGTTATTTTCCCCATACGTACATGACAGGTGAAAAAATGACAAAATTTAAAACAGAGTTATCATAATGAAACTTCCTGAGTTGATTACTTACATGAAGACAATGATTTATCGTATTACAAGTTTTCTGAAATTGTATATTTAAATATGCAAATTAGGCATTAGGAAAATATGCCTGAATTTGCATAACTTTCCAGAATCAACATTGGAACATTGGACAAAGCCAGAGTCAACATTCTTATTTCATTTTGTTAAGATGTTGGAGTCAAAGGTTTTTAACAAGCGAATATTCAATATCTGGCTCAATTTTGGGGCTCTGGCTCATGGACTAAATGCCTAATTTGCATGTCTAAATATACAATTTCAGAAAACTTGTAATACGATAAATCATTGTCTTCTTGTAAGTAATCAACTGGGGAAGTTTCATTATGATAACTCTTTTTTAAATGTTGTAATTTTTTCACCTGTCATGTACGTATGGGGAAAATAACAAAATGTGTGATAACTATGAAAAAGCTGCTCCTGTGGAAAGGTTATCATATATTTATTTACTCGTATTGACCCTATGGACAATTTAATATAGGTATGGTTTTGCCCACTCTTTCGATAATCATTGCTCAATTTTGGGGCTCTGGCTCATGGACTAATACTGTATATAGAAAATTGCAAAAATTGCAGATCTACAAGCTCACAAAATAAAATTAATATCCTGACCAGAAAATGTATATCCTGTTTAAAATACATTATACAAAATACAAAGAGCTGCAGAGACTGAAAGACCCCTGTTACTGAACAAACACTATAGCAATGATTACTATCACAATATAACGCTATTTAACACTGTTACTGAACAAACACTCTATAGCAATGATTACTATCACAATATTGACCTATTTAACACTGGTACTGAACAAACACTATAGCAATGATTACTATCACAATATAGAGCTATTTAACACTGTTACTGAACAAACACTCTATAGCAATATAGAGCTATTTAATAATAATAATAATAATAATAATAATAATAATCTGAAAATATGCTGTGCCAGGAAGGGACCCCCCCCATAAAAGATTTGTTTTCTTGATTTAAAAAAAAAAAATCGAGATTTTGTGAAGCTTGTACTTGTAGATAGGCTATTTTCAGATAGCCGATGTATATTAGTACTCTTCTGTTTTCACCTTCCATTAAATATCTTCGATGGGAATAGCCAATTTACAAGCTCACAATATGACGCGTTGAGACGCGTTGTGAGCTTGTAGTTCAAATATTCTTTGCGAAAGTTTCCCCCAGAATATACGGATGCTGGGGTTTAAATGGTTAAACTGATGTTATAGTATCTAACAACGGAGGGTGTTTAAAAAATGACGACAGGGGAATATATGGAAAAAAAGAACGCCACTTTTTACGTCGCTAGGTGAGTAACGAGACATGAAAGATAACACTTAATTTGTCCGGAATTCTCCTTTAAGATGAAGTTTATGGCTTATTTGCATGATGTAATGGAGAGAGACAGGAGCCAGTGATATCATGGCTGTCAGGTGTCCAAAACTCAACTAAATATATATGAAAGAAGCTGTGTTCCAATTTAGTTATTATTTAGTCACAAGCTCTTGTTAATACTTTTTATTGGTTCATTATTTATTAAAAAATAATAATATATATATATATATATATATATATATATATATATATATAGTCCATGAGCCAGACAAGATTTCATTATCGAAAGAGTGGGCAAAACCATACCTATATTAAGTTTTCACCTTCCATTAAATATCTTCGATGGGAATAGCCAATTTACAAGCTCACAATATGACGCGTTGAGACGCGTTGTGAGCTTGTAGTTCAAATATTCTTTGCGAAAGTTTCCCCCAGAATATACGGATGCTGGGGTTTAAATGGTTAAACTGATGTTATAGTATCTGACATATCATATCACATATCTGATAGCAACGTGAGCTTGTAGATTGGCTATTTTCACAATTTTCTTATATTATTTGACAATCTGGCCAATAACTGACCAGTTTTTATAGTATAGTTTGTTGATTATGTCGTATATTATGAGGCATTAAACTGCGTGTTATCAGGCCCATTGGTGGTAATAAAGAAGAGGAGAAGAAGAGACGTCAGGTTTCCAGGTTCCAGAATCATTCAGTGTGTTTATTCAGCAACAAACAGCATAACAGAGAACCAGGGAGCCGAAGCTCCCCGACAGCCTCACGTCGTGTGAGACAGTACTAACTAGTCATTTTACAGTCACTTATTTATACACTGTAGGTAGCTGACATTAGAATGCAAACGTCAGGCCCTTCAGACCCCTGCATTCTATCAGCCACATGCTCTGCAGACATTTGGTGATTAACATAGTGTACCAGCAAGTTCTCCGCTCCGCCGTCTCCATGAGAAGAGTAGACGCGTCGCGTAGCCATCTGAACAGGTCACGAGCGGTCGTAGTCATCACAGCGACTCCGCTGCAAGGTCCCTCCATCGTAGGTCGCGCTGACGTCTCCATGGTTGCTCCGCGGTGGTCCTCCCCATCGTAGGAAGACACCCATGGACCCGATTCTCCTCACAGGCCCGCTCCCACGGCCACCTCAAAATACACAGGTTCTTCTCTAAAGTGCCTTCGGAAAGGAAAGCTACAATAGCCGCTGGTTCGCCAAATGTCGTATATGATGAGGCATTAAACTGCGTGTTATCAGGCCCATTGGTGGTAATAAAGAAGAGGAGAAGAAGAGACGTCAGGTTTCCAGGTTCCAGAATCATTCAGTGTGTTTATTCAGCAACAAACAGCATAACAGAGAACCAGAGAGCCAGGGGCAGAGCCCTGAGCTCCACACAGCCTCACGTCGTGTGAGACAGTACTAACTAGTCATTTTACAGTCACTTCTTTATACACTGTAGGTAGCTGACATTAGAATGCAAACGTCAGGCCCTTCAGACCCCTGCACTCTATCAGCCACATGCTCTGCAGACATTTGGTGATTAACATAGTGTACCTGATTAGGCAGGCGCTATGCTTGTTCACAACACATTCATGATTCTCTTACTGTAGTAAAATAACTTAGTATCATTTCTTTATATGTTTTGACTTGCACACTGTTCATATACCACAATTACTTTTGATGCAGTAATGGGCTCATTGTCATTGTTGAGAGAGTATGTTTTGCACCCTGTCCGTCCGTCCGTGTTTCCGTCCGTCCATCTGTCTGCGAGCAGCTAATCTCCCGCACCGTTGGCCCGCTCGCTGCGAAACTGTGCACACACACTCCCTGGATGCCAATTCAGAACCTCTGCCCTATATGTTTCACATGGGCCTTTTATAGCGCCCCCAGGAGGCCGATTTGTGAGAAAAAAAAATCCGATATTACTCCTACAGATTTTACCCAAACATCAGGCAAATCGGTACACAGTATCTCTATAATCATGTGATCAACACAGATTTTCCATATTCCATCCATTGGCTTCCAAAGTTTGCAAGATTGGTTCGTTTTGAACAAAATGCCTCAAATCATCAACGCAGCATGGGATTTCCGTGAAATTGTGCACGCACATTCCCACTAGGCCGAGGAAGAAATGCCATTTGAAAATGTTCAAATCAGCCAAAAGATCCCAGGGCACACCTAGATATACGGGGGTGTGTATGTGTATGTGTATGTGTATGTGTATGTGTATGTGTATGTGTATGTGTAATTTGTGTATGTGAATATATATATATATATATATATATATATATATAAATAAATAATAAAGAAACCTTGAACATTACAAAATGGCATGGCCTACAAATATATAAACTTGGGTCAGTTTGATTTCACCTTCCCAGAGTAAAACTTCTTTGGTACTAAACCCAATATACTTCTAATATCTGATAATAATATTGTGTTATTGCGGACGCATGCGCAGTTGCCCACTATAGATGAATACCAAAACACTCGCCCCAAAACACAGTCGCCCCGGGGAAAATCCGGCGGTATTCACCTGGTATTCCTAAACGTAACCTCAGTAAACTATGCCTAAACCTAACCTTATTCCTAAACGTAACCTCGGTAAAACTATGCCTAACCATAAACTTATTTATAACCTTATCCTCAGTAAAACAAATACAAGAATACAAGAACCGCTGGTCCGTGAAAAAAATGGGGATGAGCATGTTTTGGGGCGAGTCTTCCGGTTACTCCACCGACAACACCGCACGGAACGAAATGCCTCAAATCATGAACGCGATTTCCGTTAAATTTTGCACACACATTCCCACTATGCAGAGGAAGAAATGCCACCCTATTCACATTGGCCTGTTATAGCGCCACCAGCAGGTCTAATTTAGCAAAACACATTTTTGGAACAAAATGCCTCAAATCATGAATGCAGTGTCCGATTGCCGTGCAAGTCCTAAGAAGAAATGGTGCCCCTTTTCACATTGGCATATTATAGCGCCACCAGGAGGCCACAATAACCTACCTGACCTGGCGGAGACCTGTGCTCCGAGGAGCACTTTTTCTTGTTTCTTTTCTTTCTTTTTTTCTTTTTTTTTCTTAAAAGTACTTAAATTGTCACTTCACTGTCATCTGGGGACCGCCCCGAAATCATGTAGGGGTCCCGTCCTACAGATTGAGAACCACTGCTCTAACCGACCCCTCTCTCCCCAGCCCCCCCAGGCAGGCTGATCAAGGAGGAATACATACATGACTGCATCCAGATGGACCTCCCGCCTGGCATGCACCCTTCAGACCACCAGGGGGCCCTGAAGTTACCGCCTACAGACCACTATGGACAGCCCCTCCCCTCCCTACAGCTGCCCCCTGAGCCGGGCCGCGGACCCCCCCCATCTGTGACCCTCTACCCTAATCTGCCCGTCTCTCCCACTGGTAATAATAACCCAAAGATGCATTCTGGGACTTATCATCAGGGTAATATTAGGGCTTAAAATCAATACCTCGGTTATTTCAAACTTTTGCCCTTGATTACAATTAGTGGACGAGCAGTGGTGTAAAGTAACTAAGTACATTTACTCAAGTACTGTACTTAAGTACAGTTTTGAGGTACTTTTGCTTTACTGGAGTATTTCCAATTGTCTATACTTTTACTTCTACTCCACTACATCTCAGAGGCAAATATTGTACTTTTACTCCACTACAATTATTTGAAAACTTTAGTGACTAGTTACTTTGCAGATACAAATTATTACATTATAAAACATACATTAACCACTTTAGCCCTATTTTATACCTGGGCTATTTGAAAATAGCAGATCTAGATCTGCTATTTTCGAACATTTTACTTGTAACAGAGTACTTCTACATTGCAGTGTTGATACTTTTACTTAAAGGATCTACACCATGAATTAAAAAAATTATAATAATATTTAATATCATATTGTTTATGTAAATCAAGCCTCAGATATACTCATTCCAACCAACTTCTCTCTGGCTTATAAAGCACTTTCACCTGCAATACCACATTGTCCTGTTTGGCACGGGGCGCTATTGAGCCAGTTTGTATGCATGTTATCTCCTGGTTCTGTGTGGAAAAAGTTTTTAAAAAATAAAAAATCACAGCCAGTGTGAAGTGGGCGGTGTGGTCATCACAGTGGTCATCATAGTGATGGAAGCTCACTTCCGAAAAAAATGGATTTTTGGAAGTGCATAATCCTATTTATAGGTTATTAATGTCATCATGTGTCTCGCTAGCCAATCACAGTGCTGAATAGAGTCAGCCAATAGAGTCAGCCAATCACAGTGCAGGAAAGTGGGCCAAGTGGGCCAATCACAATGCAGTAAACTAATACTAATGAGGTGTCCCAACCCCACTTATCACTTGCATGACTAAGCTATCAATATGACCGATTTTGAGAATTTAAAGTGGATTATCTTCTCTCATGAAGCTCTGAGAAAGTTCCCCTTTCATGACTTTTCCTAAATATTTGTTTCAAATCATCTCCGGTTTTTTTTTCTTCTGAAACGTATTATAAATATGAAATATATACCATATATACCATCCCAACCGTTATATTTCGGCTAAATTGACCGCTCTCCCCCTCTCTCCCCCAGGCAAGAGCAGTTGACACCTCTAGACCCCCCGCAGAGTGGCCCGTAGACGAGCTGCGAAGCGAGTCTATGCAAGTCTATGTTGCCATGTCTGCTTATTATAAGCGACTTTGGGCTTGTTTTTCACGTCTTTCTATTATTATTAATATTATAATTATATATATATAATTACATTATAATGGTAATACTTTTCTACTCCACTACAGCTCAGAGGCAAATCTTGTACTTTTACTTCACTACAATTATTTGAAAACTTTAGTTACTAGTTACTTTGCAGATATAAATATCTTTTCATACTTGTTTAGATTAGAGCTTCATGCATTTTTATTAGGTATATATTTATATAGAAAGGTCTAACCAGGGACTGGTGTTGCAAATTAGCCTCGGCATGCAGTATGCAGTAACATTTTCATAGACCTGCTTATTTCTCTCGCAAAATTTGGCGACCCATTTTCCACTTTCCCTTTCACTGCAAAGCGGTGGAAAAAGATAGGATCTACAAGCATACAGCTTGTCACGCAGCAACTGTTTTATGCTTGAAGATCAGATATTTTGCGCAGGATTGAGCACATTTGTGGAACATAGCATTGTGTTCACTTGTTGCACTGAGGGAGGAGGAGAGGAGACGCGTTTGTCAGCGACGTGGACAGCTGATAGAATGAGAGCTTTACGCTCAGACAATAATGTGAATATTATTATTATGAATAATAATAATATAGGTTTGTCACTGGGTTGTTTACAAGTTACTATAGTTCGCTTGCTGCTACTAAATTTAAAGCAGCATCACATGACGGTCATATTATGACAGTCATGACGAAACTTCAACCTGTTTTTTGCACTTTCTCCATTTACAGCCCGTACATCTACATAAACGTTCGGATTTCAAATATAAAGTTTTTATTCCGTGGCCACGGATGTTACAATTGACTTCGGGTGGGTATAAGTAACCGTAACTTCTGTATTGTTCAATAAAAAGCATTTTAATCCGATTGGCGGTCATTTTCTCATAGAGTTATAGAGTGCAATTACACCTCCCAACCGATAGGGTCACGTAGTTGAAAGCATGGAGAAAATACGGAGAAAATGGCCACCGATCGGATTAAAATGTTTTTTATTGGACAATACGGAAAATATGGGTACTTATGGGTTACCCGAATATAATTGTAACATCCCTGGCCATGAGGTAAGCACTTTATATTTGAAATCTGAACGTTTGTGTAGATGTACGGGCTGTAAATGGAGAAAGTGCAAACACCAGGTGTAAGTTTATCGCTACATGCTAAGAAGCTAATGTAAGTTCGTCAGCATTAGTTTGGGCACTTTGGGGTCGGATTAGTGTTTTTGTTGGAACATTAAGCCGACACGCAACACCACGTTTAATGTTACGTTGTAAACAACCACCACCAAACCTTTTGTTAACTTATAACTCAATCTCTTTGTGGTGAACGCTTGTGTCTCTTCAACTCTTCAATAAAATCAAGCATTGTGTTTTGTTCTCCACATCGATGTAGCGAAAATGTGTCCATATCACCTCTTCTCTTTCTCCCGAGCCCCGTGCAAAGCATTTTACCGTTTTATTTTGTAAAGTTTCGCTCTGAAATCTGAATCCTCCTGCCATTCATTTGACGGTGGTGTGACTCTGTGTGTGTGTGCGTGCGCGGCTGCAACTTTAAAAGGGGGTGTGTGTACAACGCATGCAGTAACACTTTCATAGACCTGCCTGCTTATTTCTCTCTCAAAATTTGGCAACCCATTTTCAACTCTCAGCTTTTTAGAAGACAATGGAACCCCCCACTGTTTGGGGGAGAAAGTGTGAACTAGTCTGGAGCAGAGAGGGGAGACAGTGGCCAATAGGATAGCCTGATTTGGGGATCAAAATGATCTTTTTTCAGGCTTGGTGGAGGAGAATGAAACTTCAGTCATGCGAGTGTTAAAGGGGCGGCTACACCGCCAAAAAAAAAAGAAGTAAAACAGGAGGGATTGTACCCTGACGTCAGGGTGCAAATCAGTTTGGCCTGTTTTGAGACCAATTTACAGAAAACCCCAGATTTGCTGTGAAAGCCTGAGTGTTCCAACTGGGGTATTTTTTGGGATAGAAGAGAGGTAGGGGAGACCAAACACACACAAAAAAGAAGAAAAAGTTCAAATTCATGGTGTAGTCCCTTTAAGTAAAACATTTGAGTACTTTTTCCACCACTGTGAACGAGTAGTTCACTCGTTCACAGTGGTGAGCCATTTGATTAACCTATGGCTTTTGATTCTGTGTCAGCTTTGATATGTTGGGTTAATTAGACAGCCCTAGGTATAAGTGATTATCAGACAAATAAACATAGGTCTATAATGATAATGCCAGCTCAGTGGCCTTGTGGTTAAAGTGTCTGCCCTGAGACTGAGAGGTCGGGTTCGATTCCCCAGGCTGGTCATACTTGCTTGGCACTCAGCATCAAGGGTTGGTCTGGGGGTAAGTCCTTGTCATACCAGTGTCATGTCCAGGGAGTGTACACGTACATCATGTGACATACTAGTGTCATGTCCAGGGGGTGTACATGTACATCATGTGAAATGCTATTGTCATTGAATATACATAGGCAACATGGGGTTGTGGATCGAGATTGTTTTGTTTTTGTTTAAAAATAAATAATACAAATAATAAATAAAAATACATAAAAAAGAAAGAAAAAAAATTCAAACAGAATTTAAAATAGTGAAAATACCAGGATCGTCAAATTTGTTTTTGCTGAACCAGGCTTGGATTAAAGTTCTCAGTCGTCATTACTGATTTCAGTCATTTGGAATCCACAGAAGCCTTTAATGGA
Organism: Gymnoscopelus braueri; assembly: GCF_963280865.1. NCBI lineage: Eukaryota > Metazoa > Chordata > Actinopteri > Myctophiformes > Myctophidae > Gymnoscopelus > Gymnoscopelus braueri. Next base: position 55,904,399 of record NC_137613.1, read on the forward strand.
ATCATGTCATGCACCAAAAATAGCCTATCTACACGCTTGTAGATAGGTTACATTTGTTTCATGTAGTTATTTTAAGATGAAAGAGTAATTAAAGTGTTCACACTAGCAATATAATAGATTAGATTAAAGAGTGTTTGAATCTATGGTTTGAATTGGTCAACTATAGCTATAGAATGCATGTTCAGAAAGCATCTTCCAAAAAACCCTAATGGTCTCGGATATTTCATAAAAGCAAATCTGCAATTGCTTCAACTGGAATATCTGAAAAAAAAATATGAGCAAAACATCATCATTCTAATTACGTAGCGCGTTAATTGTTTAGGAAATGCTCAGTTTCACAAATCACAGGATTGGGACATGGCCTAACAAATGTTTTCAGTCATGAGATTTTATTTTGCTTTAAAGCTGTCACGGTGCGAGGCAGGAGTTTAGGACCCAAAGTAGAACAGACAGTCAGGAGCAGAGCAGGTCATATGCACATGGATTTATTGAACATAAGATGAACAGGACTGGACAGAACACCAAGACAACATTTATATTTTAGCAAGGAACATGAGGAACTGAGGGTCTATATATACACACAGGGTTAACTGGACACAGGTGAACACAAGACAAATCAACACAGGGATTGGCTGGGGCACAACAGGACACAGGTGGAGAACATAACTAATCAAAGGGAGGTGAGACAAGACAGGTAGCAAACACTAGGGCAGACAGGAACACTAGGAACATAACTACACAATAAAAGTACAAAGAGAACAGGAAACAATAGGAACAATACATAATGATATACAAGGATCCTGACAAAAGCAGGGGTCTTCAACGTTGTTCAGGGCAAGGACCCTTAGTTGAGACAGAGATGAAGCAGGGACCCCCACTACATATTGTGTAAAATTGTGTTCCAGATTAAACTTTTTCATAGATAGCTTCATAGACTTGTTTGACAGCACTGTCATCAGTGTTGTGTAAATTAATGTTATATTTTCTATGTGGCATTTTAGATTGTGTGCGCTCTGCGAGTACAGCTTGTACATCTGCTATTTTTGAACTTTTTTGAAAAAATCTTGAAAGTGTGAGAACCACTGATTTAGAAGGAATTTGTAGAATCGGCCTCAGGTCTTAATGGGTTAATATGTCGGATTCATGTTAATGTGTATTTTCAGACATTTAACCACTTTTCAGTGAATAGGGATGAATAGGGATGCGAGGGTTCAAGTGGTTATTGGAAGAAGAAAAAAAGTTCTAATCACAAAAAAGATTTGGTGATCCCCTGTAGTAACTCTGAGGACCCCCTAGGGGTAACGGACCCCCTGTTGAATACGCCCTGCTTTCAGTGGTGGAAAGTAACTAAGTACATTAAATTAAGTACTGTACTTAAGTCAAATGTTTAGATATTTGTACTTTACTTGAGTGTTTCCAACTTCCAATACTTTTTATTGTACTTTTACTCCACTACATTTATTTACATTTACTAGTTACTAGTTACTTTTAACTAGTAGATTTTGATTATTATTACAAAACATACATTAACCACTTCAGCCCTATACAAACATTTCGGCCATTTGAAAGTAGACGATCTACAAGCTCACAATGCGTCACGATGCGACGCATTGTGAGCTTGTAGATCTGCTATTTTCAGAAGATTTTTTTTTTCTATACATTTGAAAACTTGAAATGGGACATTCTGCACAATTAGTACTTTTACATTTGGTACTTTAAGTACATTTTGATGCCAATACTTTTGTACTTTTAAGTAACATTTTGAATTCCGGACTTTTACTATTATTTGCAGTATTGATACTTTTACGTAAAACATTTGAGTACTTTTTCCACACTGCAACCACGTGTTCTTCTGACCTCTCCTCTAGGGTCGGGCGGTCCGGGCTCTATGCTGCCCTTGCTGAGCGAAGGCCTCCTCCAGATCGCCTCCCCTCAGGCCCAGGTCATGACCCCCATGACCCCGACGCCCCCGCCCCCCTCCACCCCCACCCACGGACCCCCACAGCAGCAGGCTCCACAGCAGCCCCAGGGCTCCCAGTCGCAGCAGCAGCAGTCCCAAGCCCCCCAGGCCCCTCCTCAACCCGCACCACCTCAGACCCCCGGACACAACGGCTACACCCCCTCCAAACTCACCCCCAGCCAACAGAGTGCCTTTCACAGTGAGTTACACGACACGACACGACACGACACGACACGACACGACACGACACGACACGACACGACACGACACAACACCCACAGTGAGTTACACTACTACACACCTAACACACACCCACAGTGAGTTACACTACTCTACACAACATAACACAACATAACATAACACAACATAACATAACATAACATAACACAACATAACACAACATAACACAACATAACATAACACAACACTGCTACACACCTAACACACAACGGCTACACTCCCTCCAAACTCACACCCAGCCAACAGAGAGTTAAGGGCCGTTCCAAGTCCCTAGATGGGTCTTTAACGTGCGTCAGGGGGTGAGTGATGTCTTGCGTTCTTTATGGACACATGCAAGGTCGCTGACGTTAAATCCGTAGGAATTATGACGTTGAGGCGTCGCACACCTATTAATCCACTAGATGGCAGTTGCGAGCCTTTAAATGTTGCAAAAAGTGTTGCCATGTCCGCTTATTATAAGCGACTTTGGGCTTATTTTTCTGTAAAGTTGCTTGTAAACAAACATTGGTGGTTGCGGTTTTATTTGGGCTTGTTTCTAAAGTGTAGTTGCTTATTTGGGCCAATTATTATTTAAACCAGTGATTCTCAAATATATATTGTAGATCTGCTATTTTCATGTGATGTGGCCTAGTCGATTATTTTGGGCTTGTTTTCATAGACCTGGTTGCTTATTTCTCTCACAAAACCTGGCAACAGCGCTAACATGGAGCCAGATGGAGCTAGCATTGTAGCATCTAGCCAAAACAATGCAATAAAAGACACAAACTAGTCCACAAACTAGACAAAAACAATGGTTGTCTACAAAACGTGAGTTTCGACCCCTACTGCACTGTGCTATATTATTTGTGTGTTTAGCCGGAATGGCTGGGTTCATTTTGTCACAGACCGTGGATCGACGGGTCGGCTATTGGTCTAAGTAATTAAGTACTCAAGTACTTCCACTAACGTGGGTCTTTTTTTGGAGAAAGAGGGCTCAAGGAAAAGTTTTTTTTCCTTATACTGCCAACTGGCGCCAATGGTACTACAGGCAACGTGCACGTCGACCTGACGGTGAATGTCGACTGCACGGAAGGAAAAACTGGAGCCGCAGGTGACGGAGGGGGAGACAAAAACGACAACGTAAGGAGCGCCGGCGCTCGTTACGTATCCTTACGTCCGACTATAAATGATACTTTACACAACATAACACAATACAACACAACACACACCCACAATGAGTTACACTACTACACACCTGACACACACCCACAGTGAGTTACACTAATACACACCTAACACACACCCACAGTGAGTTACACTACCACACAACTAACACACAACCACAGTGAGTTACACTACTACACACCTAACATACACCCAAAGTGAGTTATACTACACTACTACACACCTTACACACACTCACAGTGAGTCACACAACACTGCTACACACACACACACACACACACACACACACACACACACACACACACACAGACAGACAGACAGACAGACACACACACACACACACAGACAGACAGACAGACAGACAGACAGACAGGGGTGGTATCAGTGTTATATTTGGGTCCTTACATGGGATGGTATCAGTGTGAGTTACACAACATAACACAATACAACACAACACACACCCACAGTGAGTTACACTACTACACACCTGACACACACCCACAGTGAGTTACACTAATACACACCTAACACACACCCACAGTGAGTTACACTACTACACAACTAACACACAACCACAGTGAGTTACACTACTACACACCTAACACACACTCACAGTGAGTCACACAACACTGCTACACACACACACACACACACACACACACACACACACACACACACACACACACACACACACACACACACACACACACACACACACACACACAGCCAACAGACTGCGTTCCACAGTGAGTCACACAACACTGCTACACACACACACACACACACACACACACACACACACACACACACACACAGACAGACAGACAGACAGACAGACAGACAGACAGACAGACAGACAGACAGACAGACAGACAGACTGGGGTGGTATCAGTGTTATATTTGGGTCCTTACATGGGATGGTATCAGTGTGAGTTACACAACATAACACAATACAACACAACACACACCCACAGTGAGTTACACTACTACACACCTGACACACACCCACAGTGAGTTACACTAATACACACCTAACACACACCCACAGTGAGTTACACTACTACACAACTAACACACAACCACAGTGAGTTACACTACTACACACCTAACACACACTCACAGTGAGTTACACTACTACACAGTGAGTCACACACACACACACACACACACACACACACACACACACACACACACACACACACACACACACACACACACACACACACACACACACACACACACACCCAGCCAACAGACTGCGTTCCACAGTGAGTCACACAACACTGCTACACACACACACACACACACACACACACACACACACACACACACACACACACACACACTCACACACACACACACACACACACACACACACACACACACACACACACACACACACACACACACACACACACACACACACACACACACACAGCCAACAGACTGCGTTCCACAGTGAGTCACACAACACTGCTACACACACACACACACACACACACACACACACACACACACAGACAGACAGACAGACAGACAGACAGACAGACAGACAGACAGACAGACAGACAGACAGACAGACAGACAGACAGACAGACAGACAGACAGACAGACAGACAGACAGACAGACAGACAGACAGACAGACAGACAGGGGTGGTATCAGTGTTATATTTGGGTCCTTACATGGGATGGTATCAGTGTTATATTTGGGTCCTTACATGGGATGGTATCAGTGTTATATTTGGGTCCTTACATGGGGCGGTATCAGTGTTATATTGAGGTCCTTACATGGGGTGGTATCAGTGTTATATTTAGGTCCTTACATGGGGTGGTATCAGTGTTATATTGAGGTCCTTACATGGGGTGGTATCAGTGTTATATTGAGGTCCTTACATGGGGCGGTATCAGTGTTCTATTGAGGTCCTTACATGGGGCGATATCAGTGTTATATTGACAGATTACTGGACTCATTGTAACTGTATGATGTGTTTGTGTAACGTAGCCACGTGGACAGGCAGTAGCACGGCCTCCTATACTCCTGTAGGACCCCAGCAGAACGGAAGGAATCACCAGCAACCTCCACTCCACCATCCCAACCACTTCTGTAAGATTATATACCTATCATAGTGCATACATTATAGTTTATATAACCCTACTATACCATCCTAACCACTTCTGTAAGATTATATACCTATTATACTGTATACAACTATACATTATAATTTATATAACTCTACTATACCATCCTAACCACTTCTGTAAGATTATTTACCTATTATACTGTATACATTATATATACCTCCACTATACCATCCTAAGCACTTCTGTGAGATTATATACCTATTATATATACATTATAATTTATATACCTCCACTATACCATCCTTACCACTTCTGTAAGATTATATACCTATTATGCTGTATATACATCCTATATTAAAATTGCCTAGCGGGTCAACCGACAGTGGGCGGACGGTGGGTGGACGTCACAAACGTAAAATGCGGACTTGTGAGGGGCACTGTTGTTCCGATCCTCACCAAACTTGGTCTGCAATCCGAATAGCCACACCAGGGACCACGTGTGCACAGGCACACTTGTGTTCCTATTGGCTGGGGTTTAAACAGCCATAACTCCAGTTTCCAGCATGCTAAAGGCCCCAAACTTGGTAGGTGCTCTTAGACGGCCAATAGGGACAGGCTGTAATTGATTAAGCCCCGCCCCCTCTTGTATTCCAATTGGCTGGGCTTTAAACAGCCATAACTCCTGTCCCCAGCATGCTAAACGCCCCGAACTAGGTAGGTGCTCTTGGACGGTCAATAAGGACAGGCTGTAATTGATTAAGCCAGCCCCCTCTGTTTTCCTATTGGCTAAGGTTTAAATAGCCATAACTCCTGTTATGGCTGTTCGGGGTGTGGAGTTCAATGGTGCAGCCCGGAAGTGGATCTGTTCACTTCCGGTTTTACCAGGAAGTGGTCGTAGACCTATACCTCCCGAACACAAGGTCGCACAGGTATGACAGTGGACATGGGTGCTGCAAGTGCATCTCTGCTTGGCAGCAGTGTTATATCAGTGTTTAACACTTCAAATGGCCATACTTTGGTCACCATTGCTCTACAGCGCAACATAGGACTAGGTTTGAAGGCTGTGTAGCGGCCTGAAAATCTAGTAAATAATATATACCTCCACTATACCAGTGTTTCCCAAATACTGGGACAAAGTACAAGTTCACACGTTTACAACTTTTAAATTAATATTATTTCAAAATATTTTATTAAAGAAAAAAAGACATTTCAAGACATTTTCTCCAGAATTTCATAAATAAAATAAAAAAGTAGTAAGAAGTAGTGACAATAACCGATCTACGTGTGACACGTTGCGACACGCGCCACGTGTCGCATCGCAACAATAGCGATTTTATAGATCGGCTATTTTCACTAGTTTGGGTCTCAAGCTAAAAAGTTTGGGAACCAGTGCACTATACCATGCAAACCAGTTAATAAATATCAAACATATCCAAAGGAAATGCATGCATTTAATTCAGCGTGACCAGAAGCAGGGATAAAACATATCCCCACCGGACTTAAAAAATAATGAACCAGAGGGTGGATATCAGAAGTAGAGGCATGGATTAATCCCCCCCCCCCCCCAGCAAATGCAACACTTTGTACTTTTTTTTCCTATTTACAGTTATGAATAATGAGAGCCTCATGGTTGGAGTTCAGCAGTAAAAGGCATGTTGAAAGTTTATTAAAAAGATGAAGTGAAATGTGTTGCTAATTCATGTCCTTTTCTGGTTGCCTTTCAGGGTCACAACACCATGGATCAAACTCATTCCCTCCTCCTGTATCCAACCACCCTGGTTAGAAATAATCTATTTATACATACATTCTGGTACAACTGTATACAACCACCCTGGTTAGAATGAATCTTATCTACAAATACTTTATGTTACAACTGTACACAACCACAGTTCACCCAACTCATTTTCAGGCCTGATCAGGCTGAAACCTTGCCCAAATGTGGTACGACATAGATTTGTCATAGGTGACTGACATCATAGATGTGTGGTCACATGAACAGGCACATTGAAGAGACACTCTCTTCCCACTCAATTTGTTGAGTGGGAAGAGATTGTATCAATACCTTGTACATGGACATGGTCTAATGTACTTTAGACCATGTTTTCTTGAGCTGTTGTGAAGCAATGTTAAAGATGCGTATTGGACTTGCAATGAATTTATACTATTGACCACATCACATGAACGCATTCTTACCATCTGATGAGGATACAGTATGGATGAAATCTAGCAGTGTCCATTACTCCATTCCGATATAGGGCAGTGGATAGTCCAAAGGACGGATTTCCCCTCAGTAATCAATAAAGCTCTGATCAAAAATTATCTGATCTTTTTACCTCGGCGAGGTGAGCGAGCAATTATTCAGTAGAAAGGGCTTAAATAATATCATATCCAAGTTTTATTATCCTTTGGGTGCGTCGCGATTTTGACGAGTGATGACGTTTTTAGTCTGACCTTAGATGTTTCCGGTTGCCTACTATGGTCTTAAATGGGGCGTGGAACAATGCATAGGATCTCAACAGGGGCGTGCTTGTGGGTTACAAACAAAAAAGAGATACACCTGTGATCTGCACAAATCAAGTCTCTGCACGCCCTTTCATGAATCACATGTCAAAATTGTCTTATGCAATATACACAACCCTGTACGCCCAAATAATGTTGGAAATTTACGACAAGGTTAGTGAATGAGGCCTAATGTCTTTTAAAAAAACTGTACAGCAAGTGTTAAAATGTAGTTTGTCTGTGGTCACACACACCAGTTTCATGCATATGTCATATCTGCTTTGCTACTTACACAAACAAAATTTGGTTGAAAAGACACAAATACATAAAAAGCTTAGCTTACAAAAAGAAAACAAAGACACACAGGGAAGACATCCACACATTGTAACTACATCAGGTGGTAGAGTAGTGATGTCAGCTCCATTGACACTGCATCTTTAAGATGAGGGATTGAATGATGTTGTTGTTTTTTTCTGGACCTTTGCAGGTCCAGAGTTCTGGTGCTCCATCTCCTACTTTGAGATGGACGTGCAGGTGGGGGAGATGTTCAAGGTTCCGGCCAGCTGTCCCGTGGTGACTGTGGACGGCTACGTGGACCCCTCTGGAGGGGACCGCTTCTGTCTGGGCCAGCTCAGTAACGTGCACCGCACCGACGCCAGCGAGAGAGCCAGGTCCATCCTCTCCTCTTATTCACTTATTGAATGTCTTTCTCAAACCTCTTGTCATGTCAAGGACCCCCAGTTTGAAATGCATTAACCCATTTAGACCTGAGGCCGATTATACGAATCAAAAACAAAAAACAAGCTATTTTTGAATAGCCAAAGTATAAAATGACACAGATGCTTTCCCGGTTTTTATGGGTTAAATCAGTGGTTCCCATTCTAAAGTCAGAGCTGCCAAGTCTCACCCTTTGAGAGTGAGAGTCACGCAATTTAACCTGTTCTCACGCCACACTTGCCATTTCTCACGCTTTTTTCCCCCTCTCAGAGCAAAAAAAAAAAACGGCAACCGGGTGGAAAACGGAACGTTCGTCCTTAAACACACTGCCCCATTTTTTTTGCGGACCGTGGCCGCCGGATTAGACCGGGGTGAGGGTGTTTTAGGACTACGGTTGAACCGTCGTCCTTAAACACCCTCGCATTGACGACACGCAGCCCCAAAACACACTCACCCCCATTTTTTTCGCCAACCGAGCCCGCCGGATATACCCGGGGCGAGCGTGTTTTGGGACGAGGCGTATTTGTATTCCATCACCGCCACCAGCCAACATAGTGATTTAATTCACTGGCTTGTTTACAAGTCGAATTTGGGGAAAGAAAATTATCAGGAGCTCAAAAACATAATGAAATCTGTGCAAAAGCTATCTATGCAAAAGCTGTTAAGTGTGCAGATTTAAGCCTCCTTCCGGCTGACGTGTAGACCCTGGGCTCTCCGACTGAAGTGCAGACCCTGGACTCCCTGGCTGACGTGTAGACCCTGGGCTCTCCGACTGAAGTGCAGACCCTGGACTCTCCGGCTGGCGTGCAGACCCTGGGCTCGCCGGCTGAAGTGCAGACCCTGGGCTCTCCGACTGAAGTGCAGACCCTGGGCTCTCCGGCTGACGTGCAGACCCTGGACTCTCTGGCTGGCGTGCAGACCCTGGGCTCGCCGGCTGAAGTGCAGGCCTGGAACTTGCTGGCTGACTCCCTGGCTGGAGCGCAGGACTGGAACTTGCTGGCTGGACTGCTGGATTAGCAGGTTCAATGACATAGCTTGTGTCGACCTCGCTCCCACACCATTGAAGTAGGCCAGCATACTGCTCATCTTCATCCGCACTGTCATCCTCTCTGTCAGGATGCTCTTCCTCCTCTTGTACTTTTGCTTGACTCCTTGTCTTTTGGCTCTTCAGGGTTTCCCCCTTTGCTGTGGCGTCTGGTGTCATGTCAGCTTCCAGTGGTAAGTAATCGCAAGGTAGGAGCAGATTACGATGCAGTATCCTTGTTCTTCCCTTCCCCAGCTCAGGCCTTACTTCATATATTGGAGCATTTTCCCCAAGTTGTCGGACAACTGTATGGATGCTTTCTTCCCAGTAACTCCGAAGCTTGCCTGGCCCTCCACGTGGGGTCAAGTTCTTAACCAGCACTTGGTCACCACGCTGTAGTTCTGAACACCTTACTTTGCTGTCATAGTACTTCTTATTCCTCTCTGAGGCCTTCTGTGCATGCTCTCTCGCAATACGATGTGCTTCTTGTATTGTGCTTGATGTACTCACTACGACTTGCTATACCTGGTTCAGAGTTCAGGTTGAAGAGCATGTCGACTGGTAATCTTGGGGACCGACCGTAAAGAAGTTGGAATGGTGAGAATCCCATCACCTCGCAGCGGGTGCAGTTATAAGCATACAACAGTTTGTTGAGTGACTCTTTCCAATTTGACTTCTGACACTCGGTCAGTGTTTTCAACATCTGCAATAAAGTCAGATTAAATCGCTCCACTTGGCCATTCCCCTGGGGATGGTAAGGAGTTGTTCTTGATCCGACAATGCCACTGTACTTCTGAAGCTGAGTAAAGAGCTGGTTTTCAAACTCGCCTCCTTGGTCATGATGAATCCGAGACGGAAAACCAAACTTCAGTGCATAGTCATTGAAAATCCGGTCAGCGACAGTTTTACCAGACTTATTGGTAGTAGCATATGCCTGTGCGAATCGGGTGAAGTGATTGATGATCACCAGGATATACTCGTATCCGCCCCTTGCATCTGTCCAAGTGAAGGTCAATAGAGATAAGTTCGAATGGTTGGGTGGTTACAATGCTCATGAGTGGTGCTCTCGTCTCACGCGATGGTTTCTTTTGCTTAAGGAAAGTGCATGCTCTTAGAACATATTGTTCAATATCTTGCTGCATGTAAGGCCAAAAGAAACGATCACCAACCAATGTTAGTGTGCGGTCAGTGCCCTGATGACCCATTTCGTTGTGCAACTCTCTTAGAACCGTGCTCTTGTACTGATCAGGCAAAACCAGTTGCGTTCTGTGTGCAGTCTTCCTACGAAGGATGCCATCCTCGTCCAGGCTGAGCTTCTCCCATTCTCGCAAGAGACACCTTGTTAGCATGTTCATTGTTCTTATGTCTCGATATGATGGTTTTATTCCTGACTGTTTATACTTCATGACCACACCAATGTGTTTGTCATCTTCCTGTGCCTTTCGAACCTCTGTTTTGGGAAGTGGTGTGATTGACTTCGGCCCTGAATTTAGGTCTACTGGGGGGTACTGGACTGATACTGCCATTGCCCAGGGTGTGTCGTCTTGAACCCCCACAGCTTGTACTGTTGCTCCCACAGAGTCAGATGACATTTCTTCAGTGCACTCCCTCATAGTCGCCTCCATGTCCACAGGCATCCGTGATAGACTGTCAGCATCGATGTTCTCTTTACCCGGGCGGTACCGGATAGTGAAGTGGAAGTCGTTGCATTCAACTTTGCAGTCGACAAGACATACGTCAGGGGATTGTTGTCGCTAAACACAGTGAAGGTTGGTGCGTAGTACAGATAGTCCCGAAACTTCTCTGTGATGGCCCACTTTAAAGCAAGGAATTCCAGTTTCCCAGAATGGAGGTTGTAGTTCTTTTCTGACGTGTTCAAGGTCCGTGAGCCGTAGGCGATCACACGAAGTTTCCCCATCTGTTGCTGATACAGTACTGCTCCCAAGCCTTGGTTGGATGCATCAATGTGCAGAATAAATGGTTTTGAGAACTCTGGGAACCCGAGCACAGGTGGCTGTACCAGGTACTCGATCAACTGTTCCAGCACACCCTGGTGTTTGTCTGACCATGTGATGGTTTTGTTGGAGGGTACCCCGTTGTTTCTCTTGTTCTTTGTCTTCATTCTGCCCTTGCCACATACACTGTTGTCACCGTCAGTGGGGCCTTTTAGCAGGTCATAGAGAGGACTGGCGAGACGGGAGAAATCTTTTATGTATTGCCTGTAGTAGCTCAGAAGTCCCAAAATCCTTCTGAGCTCTCCTACCGTTGCAGGTGCCTTCTCCTTTAATGCAGTTACTGCCACTCTGTCGGCTGGATCCATCTGACTCCCTTCTGCTGACACGACTCTGCCCAAGTAGCGAACTTTGTTCTTGAAGATATCGCACTTACTGGGTTTCAATTTTATGCCATAGCTTCTCAGTTGTTGCAGTACTCTCCTCACATCATCGATATGGTTTTCAAAGGTCTTACTGAATACTAACGTGTCATCAAGGTATGGCACACAAATGTCATCCCTTAACCCCTCCAGACACTCCTCCATGCAGCGTTGGAATGCTGCGGGTGCATTCATAAGACCGAATGGGATTCTGACCCATTCATACAATCCCCAGGGTGTTATGAAGGCGGTCATGGGTTTACTGTCTTTCGCCATGAACCCCTGGTGGTAGGCTTTTCCTTGATCTAACAGGGAGAACCATGCATTACCCCCCAGGTTGTTCATGATATCTTGGACCCTTGGAATGGGCTGGCGATCAGGCCATGTCTCTCTGTTCAGATCTCGATAATCTATACACAGCCTTAAACTGCCATCTTTTTTTCTGACACACACGATGGGCGAAGCGTAAGGGGATTTAGACTTCTCCACCCAGCCCTGGGCAATCAAATCATGCAGATAGTCCTTCATCTCTTGGTACAGGGGTTTGGGCACAGACAGATAAGAACGTGCAACAGGTTCACTGTCCTTTAAGGTGATAGTCAACTGTAGGTTCTCGATGCGGCCAATGTCATCCTCTGTTCTTGAGAAGGAGTGACATTCCTCCCGCAGCATCTGTTTAGCTACCTCTTGCTTGTGTGTGTCCAGGTGGCCCAATTCAACTGGGGGATCCCATACATCATGAGTGCCATACTCATCCTTCGTCCCCTCTTCTCCGAGCGGCGTGACAGTGGCAATCATGGCTGTGTCTGTGTCTTTTCGCCCTGTCATTGGAATGACTGTCTTTATTGCTTGTACTGTGCCTAACACAGTCCTCCCTGGCAGTGTGATGTCATGGTTTGCTATGTTCACCACGTCAAGTCTAATGTAGGGGAAGGCACCCTCTTCAAGTTTCACCAAGGTCTCGCACAGTTCAAGACCCTCTAGCCATTGTGGGTTCACCTCCGGTTCGAAGATAGTGTCTTCTTTCACTGGTGACATTTGCACACAACAGTTGACCTGCACCATGCTACGTTCTGGTATGGTGATTCTCTCTTTGGTGGTTCTCACTTGATGCTCATAGGTGTCTTCAGCGCTCACTATCTTGATGAAAGCATTAACTTGACTTTTCTTGAGGCTAGGAAGCGCTTTTTTTACAGTTCGGTACAACTGTCTGCTACCCCGCCCTCTGGGTTGTGCATCATGCTGCTTCACTATATGTTCAATGACATTGAAGCCAATTATGGGGTGACACAGTTGGCTACCGCTCATCACCAGTGCTGGAATAACTAGCTCCTTAATATCAGCGCCCCCTGAGGCTAATTTGAAAGTCAACTCCACCCAACCTATGTATGGCATGCCCGTTCCGTTGGCAGCTACTAACAGCAGGGTGTCTGGTGCATCTATTACTTCACTTACATTTCTTACTGGGGCTCCAGGTAAGTACTCATCTTTCCACTGCTCATCAATAATGCTCACTTGAGAGCCAGTGTCCCATAGTGCTTGAGTTTTCTGTCCCTGTAAGTAGCAGTGAACGAGGCATTGCTTTCCGACTAATTCTGTTATGGTGGAATGCTGGTTCTCTTGACAATGGGCCACCGTCATGGTGGGGGATAAACATGGCTGTTCATTAGGTGTTTGCGCCTTGCAGGTCTTCCGGTGTATCGGACAGTGATTCATTTGACAGTCTTTTGTGCAATAATATTCTACTTTACATTTTCAACATTGTCTCAATATAGGGTCTGTTCTCACAAGGCCACAGTTCGCACATTGTTGGGGCATTTTGGTGTTGTCGGTTACTCCCTGCCCCGTGCCGTGGGGGTAACCCGTTCCCTTTTACTAGACCCTCTCTGAATGGATTGGCTCTGGTTTTGTGGAGATTCTTTGCTGCGTTGGACCTCTGATGTGAGTTGCCTGTACAGCTCAGTGGCCCCTTTCTCCTGATAATGGAAGCGTAATATTCGTCTCAGCGTAGGTAATGATAGGTCAGGACTGCCCTCCAGATAGCTGCGAAGCTGTAGTCCTGGCACAATAGCTCTTATCACTGCATTAACAATTTCCAGCTCCAGGCAGCCTATACTCAGTCCATTTTCAATCTGTCGGGCCAGGCTCGAGAAGGTGAGTCTGTCCTTTTGGCCGAGTTCTCCTATTTGACCAGTGATTTTAAACTCCTTGCGCCAAACTGGGGTGGGCACATGCATCTGTGTGTTCTGAGGTGTCAGAGGGTTTATCTGTACTATGTTTACGTCACCTTTGTTCTCCTTACGACTAACAAGTGCTTCCATTTCACTTTTTTTCTCATCTAGCAACTGCTGCAGCACCTGTAGTTCCTTCTGAATTCTCTGTTGTTCTTCCTCTTGTGCCGTTGCGGTGGCTTTTCCAACATTAAGTTTGGAAACAGCACTGACTGTAGTCAGTTCACGTATTTTATCATTCAAGCACAAGAGCTCTGACAATCCATTATCCTCTAGATCCTTCACTCCTTCTCGTTCCAGATATTGTACAATGTGACTAATAAGAGACATTTGAGTCTTACTTGTTATGGCCTCCCGTTTCGGTCCCGAAATGTGGAGGAAGTCACATATCTCGATCAGCTGATTTTTGGTCAGTTTGCATAGTTCCTTGCTAATAGTGTCTTGCAATTCTTCAATATTTGCCACCGTAGCGGAGGGGGGAATATTGCTGTGGTGGGGCTTGGCTGATGCTGGCCTGACTTTGCTGCCACCCTCAGGTGCACACTCTACTCCGTCAGTCTCTCTCCCAACTCCTGCACAAGAATGCCTCCTCCAGTTGCTACTCTGGGTTGGTTAATAAGAGTTGAATGTTGATGGGGTGAAATATCTGCCTGGCATAGAGATGTTCCTCCCAACACTCATCTCAGTAGTGTCTCCAAGATGTAAATCCCCTTTACCTTGAATAAAGGGAAAAGATAGTAAATAAAGGGACAGTTAGGACAACCACTTGCTTTGGCTCCATTTACTGTAATAATCACATATATTGTACATTCTTGTTTTTCATTCAGAGTAGATGACAGAATATCACATTTCCCTCTCACAGTGCTGCCCAGAATACAAATGTCAATTATATCAGTATACTGTACACAACAGGTAAATGGTCCATTAATATATAACATGACCACAATGTACTACTGACTCTTCATTAATGCACTTTCTTTCACTCACTCACGCACGCGGGCACGCACGCGCGCACCACGCACGTTAAACATAATCTGCAATTGCTGCAAACTATTCAGAGATATAGTGTTGTAACCTTATGACCACTATTTACTCTCATGAAGGTCCATTACACATTTGAAACACATAGAACCACACATTTCTTCTTCATTTCGCATCACCAGCTGTGCTAGCGAGCTGTTGCTAATAGTTAGCTTTGTGTGCTATCGCCACGGCCACATTGCCTTCTAATCACAACATAAACCTCCAAAACATTCCCATTATGCCTTATTCCAAATGGCAAAATAATACACATACGTTCCTACCTAAATACCATCAATTTGGTGAAAACACACTTTACCTTGAATAAAGGGAAAAGATAGTAAATAAAGGGACAGTTAGGACAACCACTTGCTTTGGCTCCATTTACTGTAATAATGACGGAGCCTAGCATCTCCTATATGCTAATGCAGGCAGGAGCAATCGATCCCTCATTCAGACCATATAAGGCACAAGGGTAGGAACAGATGGGAACGTGACATAGTATTGCATTAGCGCCCCCTGTATTCAGACACGAGCAATCAATCCCTCATTCAGCCCATATAAAGAAAGAGGCACGAGGGTGATAAAACAAGGGAACAATAAAGATATAAAGATTGTGTTTCTGGAATATCCAATCTGTTACATCTGCCCCGCACAAACTCGGCCAGATCCACTCAGGCCCAGTTTCACAGCAATACTGAGTACACTTACAATATGCTTTGTACTGATTTTCTACTGTTTCTAACGTTAATCACCCTGTAACTCAACCACTTCGGAGCTGCTTTTAGCCTTAGATGCATATTTTTTTTATTACCATAGAAGTGCAAGAATTGTTATAAAAAATGCTGGTTAGGCTTATCAGATATAATTATAGCAGTGTTAACAGCGAGCATTCTTGTATCTATTACAGAATAGTATTAACTTGGTATTGAAGACACAAACTGTATTGAAGATTCAAGATTTTGCTGTGCTATGATGCGCAATTTGAATACTAATGAAGTACTCAATTCAGTGACCTACGTTCAATGAAGTGAATGGCAGGTCGTTGAAATGTGTGAATTCCTTCGCCAGTAGCCATTAATTATCACCTCAAGAACAATAGCCAGTTAGCCACACACATGATGAGCCATCAACTCAGTTAGACTAGTCAGACCACATTCTTGCTGTTTGTAATGTATTATTCAAGTACATAATGAAGTTGACCAAAGTTTCTCAGCTGCATTATATTTGTTATTCATGTCTATATGTCCTCTGAAACAAAGGGGTTTATAGTGAGAACTTACTTAAGCTGCTTTATAAATAAAGCACTTTGAAACTGAAGATGATGGCCAATGTTGATGATAATTGATAACAAAATATATAATATTATATACAAAATTATTATATTATTATATAAAAATTAAATAAGCCCCCCCTGCAACGTTTCCTTTTTGCCACACATATACACATCATAGAGTAATTTTTTTGTACCGAATTAACCGAATTAAAGTAATAAAAACCGGAAATAAAAGGGGAATAACCGCGGAAAAAAACGCGAAATAAAAGGGGAACAACCGCGAAAAACCGCAACCGTACATTGCAGGTTGCATAGAAATTTATAATTTATAATTAGTAAAAGTGTGTTGCAGGTTACATATACTCAGTGGTGTAAAGTAACTAAGTACATTTATTCAAGTACAATTTTTAGGTGCTTTTACTTTACTGGAGTATTTCCAATTGTCTATACTTTTACTTCTACTCTACTACATCTCAGAGGCAAATATTGTACTTTTACTCTACTACAATTATTTGAAAACTTTAGTTACTAGTTACTTTGCAGATATACATTATTACATTATAAAACATACATTAACCACTTTAGCCCTATTTTATACCCAGGCTATTTGAAAATAGCTGATCTACAAGCTCACAACGTGTCGCATCGTGAGGCGTTGTGAGCTTGTAGATCTGCTATTTTCAAACATTTTAGTACTTTTACTTTTGGTACTTTAAGTACATTTTGATACCAATACTTTTGTACTTTTACTCAAGTCAATTTTGAATTCCGGACTTTTAGTTGTAACAGAGTACTTCTACATTGCAGTATTGATACTTTTACTTAAGTAAAATATTTGAGTACTTTTTCCACCACTGCATATACTGTAGGTAAAACGTATAACTAGTAAAATGTGTGTTGCAGGTTACATATAGGTAAAGGCGTGCAGCTGGAGTGTCGTGGGGAGGGAGACGTCTGGATGCGTTGTATGAGCGACCATGCAGTGTTTGTACAGAGCTACTACCTGGACAGGGAGGCTGGCCGAGCGCCTGGTGACGCCGTGCACAAAATCTACCCCGGAGCTTATATCAAGGCGAGTCCCACCGTTTGATCCATGTGTTCATGTTCCACTTAACCCATTAAGACCGGGAACGCAGCTGTGTCATTTTAAGATTTCTTTGGCTATTCAAAAATAGCAGATATACAAGCTCATAGCGCGGCACCGAGTGCAGCGCTATGAGCTTGTAGATCTGCTATTTTTTTTAAATCGTGAAAATGTGTGCAAATCTTTCAATATATATATACATTTTTAACTGAAATCTTTCCTTCTGGGGGTGGAACAAAATATTTTGAGATTTTTCTTGACATGAAAAGAGTTTAAGAACCAGAGGATGACAGAAGTGACACGTTTACACAACAAGGTGTCGGCCGATCCTTAAACGGTATTTCATTGCATTAAATCAAAAAAATCAAATATGACATAAACCCTAACCTCCCTATTCTGGCCATCTCAAAATACACGGACATTCGAGTGAGGAAAATGTGTTTAATTATTGGATACTGCAGCAGACCATCTCCTCCTCGGGGTGATTTAGAGCGTTTGATCTGCTCGTATTCTAATAATGTAAACTAAATAGGCAGTGTCAATGGTCTGAGAGTGAAGGCTGAAACTTGATTAAACTGGAAGAGTTAGGTCAATGAGCTATATACAGTATCTCTGAATAACAGTGATCAAAGCTGCTGAATCAGTTCTTTTTCAAATTACATCTTTATAAACATTTATCTAATCTAATGGTTTGTTTGACCAGAATGGAACAGAGCCGTCATTAGCATAATTG
Organism: Gymnoscopelus braueri; assembly: GCF_963280865.1. Taxonomy (NCBI): domain Eukaryota; kingdom Metazoa; phylum Chordata; class Actinopteri; order Myctophiformes; family Myctophidae; genus Gymnoscopelus; species Gymnoscopelus braueri. The sequence continues at coordinate 55,922,804 of NC_137613.1, forward strand.
GTAACGCCTGTGAAGGAAGTAAGGAAGAGGCCAAATTTCTTCCCAATATGACGTGCATAGAGCCTTACATGACATCTGAGCTCTGTTACCAGTGATCTAGCTATGTAACATGCTGTGTAGATGACATCGCTTCAAAAAGGCACTTCAGTGATCATTCTCAAGTCGAACCTGATCGATTCCTCTGTCCTCATATCTAATCCTCGTGCCCTTGCTCGGAGGCGGGTCTAAGGTACGAGGAAACGCAGTGGTGGAAAGTAACTAAGTACATTTACTTAAGTACAGGTTTGAGGTACTTTTACTTTACTGGAGTATTTCCAATTGTTTATACTTTTACTTTTACTCCACTACATCTCAGAGTCAAATATTGTACTTTTACCCCACTATTATTAGAAAACTTAGGTTACTAGTTACTTTGTAGATTTTGATTATTATTACAAAACATAATTAACCACTTCAACCCATACAGTTCGGCCATTTGAAAATAGCCAATCTACAAACTCACAATGCTTTGCGATGCGACGCATTGTGAGCTTGTTGATCTGCTATTTTCAAAAGATTTTTATACATTTTATACATTTGAAAACTTGTGAAAAAAATCTGCATAATGAGTACTTTCTACTTTTGGTACTTTAAGTACATTTTGATACCAATACTTTTGTACTTTTGCTCAAGTACATTTTTAATTCCGGGATTTTTACTTGTAACAGAGTATTTCTACATTGCAGTATTGATACTTTTACTTACAGTAAGTAAAGAATTTGAGTACTTTTTCCACCACTAAGGAAACGACACGGAGCGGAGGAGGACGTGAGGATGGAAGTTTTAAGTATTGGGATCAGGCTAATGGTTCTTCCTCCAGGTGTTTGACCTGTGACATCATCAGTGTGTGTGTGTGTGTGTGTGTGTGTGTGTGTGTGTGTGTGTGTGTGTGTGTGTGTGTGTGTGTGTGTGTGCGTGGTTGATTCTCCAGGTGTTTGACTTGCGGCAGTGTCACAGACAGATGCAGCAGCAGGCAGCTACAGCGCAGGCAGCAGCAGCGGCCCAGGCGGCTGCAGTAGCGGGCAACATTCCCGGGCCAGGCAGTGTGGGCGGAATCGCACCTGCAGTCAGTAAGTGTTTTCCATATCAGTACGGGTGCACGGGTGCTCCATTCAGCTCGTCCCAGAGCCAAGTGAAAGAGTAAAAAACAGGGTTCCCAGATTGCCCTCAAGATGACTTGTTTTCTATCAGTGACTATCAGAATACTACTTCTATCAGAATTGTCTGTTGTTGTCACATTCCTTTATGGTGAATGAAGAACCTAAGAATAAGAGGAAAAAGTAGAAAATACTCGATTAATTAAAAATAATATGTTTAATTGCCTAGAGGGTATTTGGGCGGGCGGACCGACGGTGGACATCACAAACGCAACCGCCATCGGAATAGCCACACCAGGGGCCATGTGTGGCCCGCAGGCACAAAATCCGCACCAATCTTGGCACAAACGTTGTTCAGGGCTCTGCCATGACAATAGTCAGACCGGTGGTCTGACTATTGTCAAGGGGCCACATCAGGGGTCCCTCCTAGTGGGATCCCAAACGAACCTGAATCTTCCGATCCGAATAAACTGATCCACGCAAACAGAACATAAACTTTAGCGTAAAACAACAAACAATAGTCGGGTCTGCCATGACAATAGTCACACCAGAGCCCACGTGTGGGCTCTGGTGTGACTATTGTCCTCCTCCTCCTCTTCATCCTCTTCCTCCTCACCCTCTTCGGCGTCTGCGTCAGCGTCGGCGTCAGTGTCTTGTTCCTTGTTTTTCTCCTCCTCTTCTTTTCGCTATATAGTATTAGTGGTGTGGGCCACTAAGGTTGGACGATATATGGCGAATATATTTGCAATCGGCGATTGCAAATATGTCTCTTTATCAGCTACTGTATGTTTGAGAGCAAAGCCTTGTGTATGGCGACTATCGAAAGAAACGTCTTTGGTCACAGAGGCTAAATCGTGGAAACGTTTACCTGCAAACGTGCAACAAACACTGTTCAGTGGACGGCCATTCAAATTTTCACACCAGGGACCCCGGGTTCACCAAGCACACTTTTGCTCCAATCCTCACCAAACTTGGCACACATGCTGTTCAGGGGTCTGCCATGACAATAGTCACACCAAAAATTGCATATATATATATGGGGTACTTCAGCAGTGTCATAGCAGTGTCACAGTGTCTGACATTTAAAATGGCAATAACTTGGTGAAAATTGCTCTGATCAGCGCACGCACTATAGGCCTGGATTTGAAGGTTGCGTAGCGGCCTGAAAATCGAGTAAAAAAATTAACTCCAAAACAATGTTCACAGCGTAATTCCAAGTATTGGATTTGTGATATATTTTTGTTGTTGTATTTTCGGATTCTTCATTGACCATAAAGGAATGTGACAAAACCAAACATTCTCCTTGAATTCAAGGCTTCACGTGGTGTGTAATTGATTAAAAAAAAAGTCATCTTCAGGGGAAGCACTCACAAGTACTTGCACTGTGACGCAGTGTGAGCTAGTAGTATTTTCAGTGAACATATTTAGTGTAGAGCGAAAAGAGGAGGGAGCTATATTGATCCGTTGAATCGGATCAACTAAGGATAGGGTGGTTAAATGAGGTGACGAGGACCTTTGTCAGAATTGTGCCCACCACCATCATCAGATCTGTTAGCAGATCAATTATCAGTCCGGAATGTCACCTACTTTTAACCCATTAAAACCGGGAACACATTTAAAGCAAACATTTTTAACCTCAAATTTTTTATTCTGGGGATTCTATAGCCCTGGTTCAGAGCGTTAGTGAGTTCCCTCTAACGCCCTGGAAGACCCCTCGCTCTGCGCATGTACAAGGAATTCCACTGCCCTGCCAGCGCTCAAGAGTAGTGAAAATAAACTAAACCATTTCGCTACTCACCGAAGCAAAGGCTGTTTTGTGTTGTTGAAAGTCTATAAAATAAAATATGTCAGCGAGACGGAAATTATTTTTATTACTCCACAGTGCCCTCTACAGATTTTGGTTGATGGTAAGCAAATCCTCCAGATCTGTAGAGGGCACTGTGGAGTAATAAAAATAATTTCCGTCTCGCTGACATATTTAATTTTCTGCCCAAAAAGTGTATTTTACAGAGTAGGTGGGGTGCTGAGAGGCCCGCGCATTCAGAGAAATAGACTTTTAACAACACAAAACAGCCTTTGCTTCGGTGAGTAGCGAAATGGTTTAGTTTATTTTCACTACTCTTGAGCGCTGGCAGGGCAGTGGAATTCCTTGTACATGCGCAGAGCGAGGGGTCTTCCAGGGCGTTAGAGGGAACTCACTAACGCTCTGAACCAGGGCTAGGGATTCTACAAATGTCTTCTAAATCCTAACAGTTAAAAAAAACATATGTATCAGTGGTTCTCAAACCTTTTCATGTCAAGGACCCCCAAAATGATATGTATTTAGCCACGGACCCCCATCTCAAAATATTTGTTCAAGGGACCCCCCAGAAGCAATGATTTGAGTTAAAAGTGTGTGTATATATATATATATATATATATATATATATATATAGCAATGATTTGAGTTAAAAGTGTGTGTATATATATATATATATATATATATATATATATATATATATATATATATATATATATATATATATTCAAAGATTTGCACACATTTTCACAATTTTTCCCACTCAAAAATTGCAGATCTACAAGCTCGTAGCACGGCACTCGGTGCCGTGCTATGAGCTTGTATATCTGCTATTTTTGAATAGCCCAAAGAAATCTAAAATGTCGTTCCCGGATTGAATGGGTTAAAGTAACGTTTTAATAAAGGGTTTTTCTTTCTTCCTTTAGTTTTGTTCCAATTGATATTATCACACCTGTTTTTCTAACAGTGCCCTCACCTGAGCAGCCACTTTTATTTGATCAATTTCATCTGATACAGTAGGCTGCGCTCAATGTCTCAATGTCTGGGTGAATTTACATTTAAGTCATTTTTGTTCTGACCTGTAAACAATACTTTGATATCATGTAGGCTACTATAGTAGCCTACATGATATCAAAGCATTGCTCATTCGGTCACACGCTTTGTGTCTGTCTGTCTGTGCGTGCGTGCGTGCGTGCGTGCGTGCGTGCGTGTGAGAGAGAGAGAGACAGAGAGACAGAGTGTGAGAGAACCTGAAAACTTTTTTTTTAAACTTAGTGTGTGTTTTTTCCCCCGCTTACAGGTCTGTCCGCCGCAGCAGGGATCGGCGTGGACGACCTGAGGAGGCTGTGCATCCTGCGTCTGAGTTTCGTCAAGGGCTGGGGGCCCGACTACCCCCGGCAGAGCATCAAGCACACCCCCTGCTGGGTGGAGGTGCACCTGCACCGTGCACTGCAGCTCTTGGATGAGGTGTTGCACACTATGCCTTTAGCAGACCCAGGGCCTGCTAACTGAGTAGCAGTGGTTCTCAAAACTTTTTTTGTTTAATTTCAAGGACCCCCATAACTCTGAGAGTGAACAGATTGGTTCGATTTGTACGCTCTCAGAATTACAGACCTGTAAGGGTCCATTTGGAACCCCCTCAAGGACCCCTGGGGGTCCCTGGACCCCACTTTGAGAACCACTACTGAGTACGATTCATGTTCCAATTCCAATCCGGATCAAAAGGCCCACACGTACCATAAATACTAGCAAATATGCACACAGCTACAACTTTAGGGTATTTTTTGCTACAAGCCAAACACTCGCTCCCGAAAATGTACAAAGAATATTTACACCGCAAATCCTGAACTCAATACACACACACACACACACACACACACACACACACACACACACACACACACACACACACACACACACACACGCACACACACACACGCCAAGAAAATGCATTTAACAATCAGTGTGGACAGCCTAATCACCCATGCTGTCACACACACGCACATGCAGAACACACAACACACACACACACACACACACACACACACACACACACACACACACACACACACACACACACACACACACACACGCATACAACTACTGATGTCTTTGACATAATGTGTCATGCTTTGCAACAGAGAGAGCGAGCTTTCTCCACAATCTGAACACAGAACGGAGGGGAGCTGGTTTTGAATCGATGTGTCCTGAACAAAATGTATCTTTCTCCTCTTCTGTTCTCCTTTCAACTAACATGTTTGTATGCACTGTAGAAACCCAGTTCCCCCATATTATATGCACTTTGGTACTTCTTCACAGCAACATAGACAAAACCCTATGAACACACACACACACACACACACACACACACACACACACACACACACACACACACACACACAGACACACACAGACACACACACACACACACACACACACACACACACACACACACACAGACAGACAGACAGACAGACAGACAGACAGACAGACAGACAGACAGACAGACAGACAGACAGACAGACAGACAGACAGACAGACAGACAGACAGACAGACAGACACAGACAGACAGACAGACAGACACAGACACCCCTATTTAAAGCAACATGAAAATGGTCAAAGCGGCAGAGACAACTGAAATCAAATAACCGAGGGTCCATTCAGATGACAACAACTTGGTTAGCTTAATATACCATGATGACAATAAGAGCTGGCGAGACAATGAGTCTTTCCAGACTCATGAGCCAAATCCCAATACTCAAATTTCTGCCTCTTCGCCGCCTCCATCCTCCAGCGTGACCAGACATCGTCACGCTGTTCATTTACTTTGGGAGGAGCCGAGAGCGAGGAGAGAGGAGCTTGGCAAGCAAGGATCAGCCAGGATACATCAAGTGTATCCTTCATGACTCCTTAGCGGAAGTGTTTTCATGGGAATGCGTGACGTATAAATTCTCTTCCTCCACACCACAGTGATCCAGCTGTGTGACACGTCATAAGTAATCGCTGTCGCTTCAAAATGACACTGACTGAGCAAGGAGCGTTCCCATTCAATAAAGCAAACCTGAGCGATTCCTCCATCCTCTTCTCCCCTCCTTGCCTCCTCGCTCGGAGGAGCTCTGTTAAGGCGGGTGGAGGACGCGAGGATGGAAGTTTGTGTATTGGGTTGGATTGGGCTAAGGGAAGGAGGTCAGTTGATTTCAGTGACTGAATAGTGAACATGTGTTCACAGCAGGTGAAGAAGGCACGGCCCACATGGACCCATACTGAATTCTGTCACCTCTGTGCTTGTATTGTACTCTGCTGTGTGTGGATTTAAAACTCAAACTAGCCGTCATTGTTAGCCTCGTTAGCCTGTTAGCCCTCTTGTAAAATGCTAGAACCACTTTCAACCTAATTTATTTTCTTACCAAAAGATATTTAAAAAAAAAAGCCAAAAACATTCAGCTTTAAAGTAGTGTTGTGGGTATTTGTGATGAAACAGTGCTGCCGTGTATGTAACCAAACCTTTTTGCCATACGGTGAGATCTCGCCAAAGCCAGAATACCTCATGATAACATAAAACTCACAGTTTTTTATCTTCTGATGCTAATCTTTAACGGGTTACACAATCTATACATGAACAGGCTGACGTTAGCAGTGGTGGACAAAGTATATAGGCCTACTCAAGTACATACTCAAGTATTTAAAAATACAAATTAAGAGGTCATTTGTTTTAACATATATCATTACACTGCTGTATTGAAATGTAGACCCCCCCCCAGAAGAAAAAGTTACCTCTTTTTTTTTTATATATATAGTGCAAATAACAGATGTGCAAGCTCACAACACGGCATTCATTTGTATTTTTAGACAAAAGTCAAGAGTAAAACATGTTTTTATTTGAAATGTAAAAAAAGTACTCAAAAAATGTACTTATGTACATTACTCAAGTAAATGCACTTAGTTACTGTCCACCACTGGACGTTAGAATCTTCATGATTGCAGCGCTCTAGTTCTTTAGCTTTAAACTATCAAAAGTGTTTGTTAAAAGGTTTTGTCAAGGCAATCAGGCAGGTACTGAGACACTAGCAAAGTGGTCTGTAATACCTGTCGTGATGACCCTGAATATGTAATTTCACTAAATCACTTCCACATTTCACACCATAGACGTACAGTAATCTACATAGCCACCACATTGGCTACTGGATCATACGTCAACATTGCCACCATATTCGTCCCAGCAATTTTACTCCACTGCAAGAAATATGCCTGAGTCGTGTGCATTTTGGGTTCCTCGAGTTTTATTATTTTTAATTTTAAACATTTTTCATAACCATTACTGTTACTATCTATGTGAGAAATGTTATTTTGGTATGTCTGCTTCAACAGACATACATGCATTATGAGTTATGATGATTTTTATAGTGGAGAGACCTCCTGCTTCAATAGACATACATGCATTAGGAGGCGTGGTTTGCCCAGACCAATACGGCGGCCCGTTAATGCATAGAGCACCGAAGTCTGACGTAATTTACAAATCCTAGGTTTGTCTACCTGGTTCGCGGTTTTCCACCCCCATTCTAATCCCCATAGACGTATTTAATATCGTGTCAAATAAGAACTGTGTTACAAAAATAAATAAACAAATGACCCCACGGTTTTACTCTTATGGATATGAAGCATCAACTGACGGTGAGAAAACGCTAATGTTACTTCCGCCGAATTAGTTACATTTTCGCCAGAAACAGACTGTATCAAATATAAGTGACTGACTATCATAAACGATACAGAACCTCCTCCCTGACAATATCGCCAAGACAGTTTGTTTATTTTTGGACCACAATTCTTATATGAGACGATTCTATGATGACCCAATGTTATTCTCCATAGCGAAATTACTTTACGAACCTGGGGATGAACAAGTGACGTCAGGACTTCTGTACTCTATTGCTCCAGTGACACCCGTAAATACTCCCCTTCCTCAGGGGGCGTGCACCAATTCCCACCAACCAGCATTGGTTTTCAAACGCTGTGTGGAGGCACACTGGTGTTCCATGAGACGAGTCCAGATGTGACAACCACACAATTATTATTGTATACAACTATACAAAACGTTATGAATTATATTCGACTTTACTATATTAGTACTTTGTGCGCACTCATTTCCCAAAACAGAGACACATTATACACGCTAAAAATATATTTGAATTACTTTCAACCTGGTGGCCCTGATTTGGGCAAAAGCTTCCCCCCCCCCCTTAAATAAATAAACAGTGAGTTTGTAGATCAGCTATTTTCGCTATGAATACTGGTGTGCCTTGAGATTTTGACATGCACATAGGTGTTGCACACTAAACGTTTGAAAATCAGTGACATACGGTATGTATTAACATACACATTACATACAGTATTAGCATATGTAGCCTATGTACAAAACAAATTCAAGGAAAATAAATGTACACCAATCAAACCACCAACAGGCCAATTAACAGCATGCGTGTTAAGTTTCTGTTTTCGTGTTGTTGCAGTTCATTTTCACATGTCATATGTTGGCACACCTTCACAACCTTTCACGATCTGTGAGTCACCGTAAGGACAGACAGGAGAGGGGAAAAAGCAGTGATTCTCAACCTGTGGGTCGGGACCTTGATTTTTTCTTTTGGGTGCCCAGATGACAGTGAAGTGACAATTTAATGACTTTTAAGAGCATTTTAATACCTAAAAAATGAAGAAAGAAATGACAAAAGACCATTACTGCATCAAAAGTAATCAACAAACTATACTTTAAAAACTGGTCAAACATTGGCCAAATTGTCAAGTAATATAAGAAAGAGGCAATAATTGTGAAAATAGTTGATCTACAAGCTCACAATGTTGTGAGCTTGTAGATCAGCTATTTTCACAATATTTATCTGTGGAACCAAGTCAAACGAAATGTAATGCCTCAACTCCTACAATTCCAAGTGTTTGTCAGGGTGGAGGGGTCCCTAGTTCAACTATGTTTATTTTGGGGGGTCCCCTGTTCAAATATGATTATTTTGGAGGGTCCCCAGTTCAACTATGATTATTTTGGGAGGTTGCGGCCTGAAAAGGTTGAGAACCACTGCTCCATTGTATGACGGCATCATGCGCCAAAAAGACCTGATATACAAGTGCACAATGCTTGTTTGTGATGCATTGTGAGCGTGTAGGTCTGCTATTTTTGGCTATTTTCTGTCGTACAATGAAGTATAGATCAGGTTTTGACCCCCCTGTACATTTGCAGTTTCCAGTGCCTTTCTGTAGTCTAGGCCAGGCTGTTTAGGGTCAGTGTTGTACTGTATGTCTTCAATATAGGAGTGATTCTCTCTTTGCCATGAGGAATTTACTACTATCGGCTTCATCTTGGCATAGAACAAGCTCTGGAGTGGCATGTTTTCAAAAGGATGAGTTGTCAAATATAAAACAAAAAATATCCCTCCCATCATTGAATCCCAAGTAGAATTAGAATGAATTCATTTTCAGGAGCATATTTTGCTGACATGCGAGCATTGTGGCATCCCTGCAGTGTTGACAAAGTAACTTTAGGAAATTCTGCAAAGAGATTGTTGAGTGGACAAATCAGCGTTGTTATACTTGGATCGCACATTGTTGCCGTGAAAGTGTGTTTTATTTGGAGCCAGGGTTTCTGGGATGACCCAGGTAAAAGGGATTATAACAAAGTGAGTAAACTGTGGTATGGCATCCCATTAAACTGCCATTAACACACATATTAGTGATTTGTGCCTTTAGTTGATGTCAGATGTTCAAATTTACACTATACTAGAGTCTGGTCGATATGTCGGCCATTATTTAACGTTCAGTATCGGCAATTATGCACATTTAAAAAAAATAAAATAATAATAATTACAATCACATCATCTGTAAAATACAATGTCTTTTACACAGACAAAATGGTGCGGTGTGTATTTTCATCATTATTTAAATTATCAATCCATTGATTGTGTTCCACTTTGGATCAATGGAACCTACTGTACGTGGTATACTTTAAGATCTATTGGTATCGCTTTTTAATATTAATATTATATTGTTCAAATCTTAGTGTTTTGCCAATTATTTGGGGAACCACTTGCAAAACCCTCCCCGTCCACCAGTGGGGCCCCGGCCCACAGGTTGAGAATCACTGTACTAGATATGAAGAGCAATCAGGTTGGATCAGCATTGACCCAGCAGTTACTAAATGATCATAAAAACATACATTTTCCAGCTCAGATTATTTGATGACCGTGATTTTCTGAACTGGAACTGAACAACTGGTGACCCGCTATGGCCACTGATGACCCACTATGGCCACTGATGACCCGCTATGGCCACTGATGACCCACTATGGCCACTGGTGACCCGCTATGGCCACTGATGACCCACTATGGCCACTGATGACCCACTATGGCCACTGATGACCCACTATGGCCACTGGACAGGAGTTTAACCCATTTAGACCGGGAAAGAATCTGTGTAATTTTTTGATTTCTTTGGGCTATTCAAAAATAGCGGATCTACAAGCTCATAGCACGGCACTCTGTGCCGCGCTATGAACTTGTATATCTGCTATTTTGGAATAGCCCAAAGAAATCTAAAATTACAGAGATGTGTTCCCAGATTGAATGGGTTAAAGCCACTTGATTTGGACTTTTCATGAAGCGTTCTAATGCTTACAACACATGCTTAGAACAGAAATAAACTGGAAGAGCATAGGATATTTCACTTTCAAACACTTTTGGGGTAATTTTAACGTATACTCTGGCTTTTGTGAGCACCCCAGACAGTTTTTAAGCTGCTTGATTCAGTATTTAGATATTTGACATTTTATTCCTAAACCCCTTGTAACTTCAAAACCCATTGTAACTTCAAACTCCAATTTAACCACTTTAGATTAATTTAAAACACACGTCCCTGTTTCTGATATTGCCCTTCTAATACGTGAGGGGGTTGTGTTTTTTAATGAAAAAGAACACAGTCCCCTCACGCATTAGAAGGACAATATCAGTCACCAGAACCAATGGCGTGTGTTTTCAATGAGTCTGAAAAGGAAGGGGGCGTGTCTGATAAAATGAATATCAAAAGAGAAAAGACGAATATTGAATCAAGCAAATTAAAACTGTCTGAGGCGCTCACAAAAGCCTGAGTAGATGTTAAAATGACCCCAATGACACATTTATTTTTCCCACTGTTGAATATGCACTGATCCGTCTTGTCAGCTTTCCACCCGACAGCAACGGTATAAAACTTTTTACAGCATGGCTGTCGTCGAGAGGCTAGTCGTCCGTCTCTGAGAGTCAGTGTCAGTCTCTTTGTCCGGAGCTAATCTTGCAAACCATTGACTTTATGCACGCTGCCAGTAAGGCCACAGAAGTACCTCCACTAATTTGTTTCACATACAGTACGTTTCATACCATATTATGTAGTTAAATATATTTAACTTCACGCTGAAAACCGTGGCCCAATTTGGAGTCATACGTCACAGCTATGTCATAGTTGACTGATGTCATTGCTGACCAACATCACAGGTTGGTCACATGTCCGAGATCCACACCGTTCCCATGTCGATCTCGAAGTCCAAATGACACATTTATTTATTTGTATTTTTTATATTATTGATGCAAGAACAATAACTTCTATTTCAGCATGCTAACTTTCCAGGAAGAGAAAGTAGTTTCTATAAATGGATTCCCCATCGATGATGTCACAAACACAGGCAGGTTTCTGAACTGTCCACAATCCACCAATGAGACACAGAGTGAGTAGACAGAAATGGTGCTTATAATGGATTGGTGAGGACCAATTATAAGATAAGGTTGATTAACAACAAAGTAACAAGCTGTATAAAGTGTGGAATAAAATACAATCATCAGCACCAACATTCACACCATACAGACATAATAACAGACAAAAATAATTTGTTTCAATGATTCATATTATGGGATATCAGAGTGACTCCAGTTGCCCATCAGTTTGGAAATGTCATCGAAAAAGACAGAGGGGTTACAAATGGAGCCTTACAAGGCTGTAACACTGAGAATGTGCAAATGGGTCTATTTGGTTCCATTTGTACACTCTGAGAGTTATGATGGTCCTTGAAATTAAAAAAAAGTTTGAGAACCACCGGTATAGTAATTGTAGACGTGAAGTCCACATAGCAGCTCTGACAGTGTGATAAAACCCACAGGAAACGGTTCCAAATGTGATGGAACCCATTCCGGTTCCTCAATGTTGGATCCGGTTCCTCCGGTTCCTCTGGCTCCTGATTGCAACCCTGCACACATTCTATATCAGGGCCGGGCAGCATTTCTTTCCAGTGGCCAAGACAGATTGATTTCCAATAATCTATTTACCATGCCACAATACCTGGGTCCTTGCTTCACAACACAATCATTTTCTGTTTTATTTTATTTTATTGTATTTGATCCGCTGTTATGTGTCACTCTGGTGTACTCCGAGGTTACAATGAAAATATGACTTACATAAAAGAATCCACTTCAACTTTATTACAACAAATGTTGCCAGTTGTCCGATATGCTCCACTCCATAGGTCACTGATAACACACATTGCATTATGATTTAAATGTGAACTGCTTCATAATTATTAACATGTAATATTTGCCATTTAAGTACATACCTGCATCAGTGGAATGCAGATCGGTAGGCTATGTACTCAAATGGTACATTTTAATGATCCATGGGCCGTTTCCCATGTGTGTCCTATAGCACTGGTCCTCAATGTCTGGTCCGGGTACATGGTCCATTTGTGTGTGTTTTACGGTCTATTTGATTCCATTTGTACACTCTCAGAATTAAATAAACACTGAGGATTTTACAGTGTTGATTGCGGTCCCAAAGATTTTTTTTCTTTTTTTTATCACATTCACATGGAGGTCTGTAGCCTAATGTATATCAATTTGTGGGTCCTTGAAATAAAAAAAAATTAGAATCACTGCTCTATATTCTGACCCTAAGGCTCTATGCACAGCAGCCATATTGGAAAGAAATTGGGCCTCTTCTTACTTCCTTAACAGGTGTTACCAATAATACTAATTAAGGATCTGTTCCATTCTGGTCAAACAGAGTCAGGGGGCTGATGTTGTGCATGTTGGCTGACTGGAAACACCAGTGAGTCTCAAAGTGTGGTCCAGGGACCCTCATGGTTCCTTGAGGGGGTTCCAACTGGCCCCTTACGGTGTGTAACTCTGAGAGTGTACAAATGGAACCAAAATGGACCTGTTAGGGTCGATGTGGTTCCATTTGTACACTCTCAGAGTTATGGGGGTCCTTGAAATTAAAACGTTTGAGAACCACTGTGCTACACGAAATGGAACGGAGCCTTCATTAGTATCATTGGTAAGACCTGTGAAGGAAGTAAGGAAGAGGCCCAATTTCCTTCCAATATGGCTGCTGTGCATAGAGCCTATTCACTTATCTCTGGAAACTGCTTTAGTCCTCTCTTGTGTTTTAGCAATGCTCTTTGGACAGCTCACTTAACTGATGAATCTACAGGAATAATAAACCATTCCACATGGGAAACCTTTTTCTTTTTCTATTTGTTTCAAACATAAACTATATAGATAATATGTTATTGAGTGTGAAACCTAATCAATTTGGCTATTTTATGGGTATTGTTATTTCTATTCATGTTGTTATTCTGGTTATTTTATTGTAAAGACGTGCTGCTCTTGTAATGTTGGCTGTACATCAAAGTGAAATAAAAATACAGCATTGTCATTTTGATACAAACTTTGTGGAATGTGTTGCTGCTTTAATATATTATTGTGTATTGTTATGGAAAAAATATATACATCTAGTCCAGGTGAAGCTGATAAGAAATATGTTTATTTGTGGAATCCAACAGCTAACAACAAGCTATGGGGCGAATGATCAAACTGTGCATGCGTCGAATCCATAGACCCACTCTGTTGCTGTCTGCCACAAGCACACACAGAGAACGTGCTGTGTGTGTGTGTGTGTGTGTGTGTGTGTGTGTGTGTGTGTGTGTGTGTGTGTGTGTGTGTGTGTGTGTGCAGGGCCGTGCTTTGCTGTAGTCAAGGTTCGGCGGCCGCCTGGGGCCCCACATAGTCCAAGAGCTTAGCTCCCAAATACAAAGGAATCGTTCAGTTTGTGATAAAAGCATGAAATTTGGTACACTTATAGCTAAAGGCATTCCAAAAAGAATTGGATATGGAGCCATCATGAATTTTCAATTTTTCGACATTTTCCTGTAACTTGTTCCCAGTACATTCTAAGTGGCTGCTGACTTTGTGAGGTCTCTAAAAGTGGGTTTTAGGAGCCCAACACAAAATACATGAGCCCCAATGCCTTCCTTCATACAAAACTGACACCCACTTTCTTTAAAAAATCGTGGCTCAAAATGGCATTTTTGGGCTGAGATAAGCACTTTGGACACATTTTCCTGTAACTTGTTCCCAGTACATTTTAAAGGGGTAGTTCACCCCCAAAATAACTTTTTTTCTATTGATTACACACCCCATGGAGCCTTGAATTCATAGATATTTTTTTGTTTTTGTCACATTCCTAAGCCAATTATTTGATTATAATAAATTTAGCCCCATTGATTCCGGTAGGAGACACAAATGCATTTGTGTCTCCTACCGGAATCAATGGGGCTACATTTAATATAATCAAGTAATAAAGGAAGGAATGCGACAAAAACAAAAAAATATCCATGAATTCAAGGCTCCATGGGGTGAGTAATCAATAGAAAAAAAGTTATTTTGGGGGTGAACTACCCCTTTAAGTGGCTGCTGACTTTGTGAGGTCTGTAAAAGTGGGTTTTAGGAGCCCAACACAAAATACATGAGCCCTAATGCCTTCCTTCAGACAAAACTGACACCCACTTTCTTAAAAAAATCTTTGGTCAAAATAGCATTTTTAGACTGAGATAAGCACTTTGGTGACATTTTCCTGTAACTTGTTCCCAGTACATTCTAAGTAGCTGCTGACTTTGTGATGTCTGTAAAAGTGGGTTTTAGGAGCCCAACACAAAATACATGAGCCCTAATGCCTTCTTTCAGACAAAACTGACACCCACTTTCTTTAAAAAATCTTGGGTCAAAATAGCATTTTTAGACTGAGATAAGCACTTTGGTGACATTTTCCTGTAACTTGTTCCCAGTACATTCTAAGTGGCTGCTGACTTTGTGAGGTCTCTAAAAGTGGGTTTTAGGAGCCCAACACAAAATACATGAGCCCTAATGCCTTCCTTCAGACAAAACTGACACCCACTTTCTTTAAAAAATCTTGGGTCAAAATAGCATTTTCAGACTGAGATAATCACTTTGGTGACATTTTCCTGTAACTTGTTCCCAGTACATTCTAAGTGGCTGCTGACTTTGTGAGGTCTCTAAAAGTGGGTTTTAGGAGCCCAACACAAAATACATGAGCCCTAATGCCTTCTTTCAGACAAAACTGACACCCACTTTCTTTAAAAAATCTTGGGTCAAAATAGCATTTTTAGACTGAGATAAGCACTTTGGTGACATTTTCCTGTAACTTGTTCCCAGTACATTCTAAGTGGCTGCTGACTTTGTGAGGTCTCTAAAAGTGGGTTTTAGGAGCCCAACACAAAATACATGAGCCCTAATGCCTTCCTTCAGACAAAACTGACACCCACTTTCTTTAAAAAATCGTGGCTCAAAATAGCATTTTTGGGCTGAGATAAGCACTTTGGTGACATTTTCCTGTAACTTGTTCCCAGTACATTTTAAGTGGCTGCTGACTTTGTGATGTCTGTAAAAGTGGGTTTTAGGAGCCCAACACAAAATACATGAGCCCTAATGCCTTCTTTCAGACAAAACTGACACCCACTTTCTTTAAAAAATCTTGGGTCAAAATAGCATTTTTAGACTGAGATAAGCACTTTGGTGACATTTTCCTGTAACTTGTTCCCAGTACATTCTAAGTGGCTGCTGACTTTGTGAGGTCTCTAAAAGTGGGTTTTAGGAGCCCAACACAAAATACATGAGCCCTAATGCCTTCCTTCAGACAAAACTGACACCCACTTTCCTTAAAAAATCGTGGCTCAAAATAGCATTTTTGGGCTGAGATAAGCACTTTGGTGACATTTTCCTGTAACTTGTTCCCAGTACATTTTAAGTGGCTGCTGACTTTGTGAGGTCTGTAAAAGTGGGTTTTAGGAGCCCAACACAAAATACATGAGCCCTAATGCCTTCCTTCAGACAAAACTGACACCCACTTTCTTTAAAAAATCGTGGCTCAAAATAGCATTTTTGGGCTGAGATAAGCACTTTGGTGACATTTTCCCCTACAGGCTGGTATTATAATATGTGACTCTCTACCTCCCCCTACAGGCTGGTATTATAATAGGTTACTCTCTACCTCCCCTACAGGCTGGTATTATAATATGTGACTCTCTACCTCCCCCTACAGGCTGGTACTATAATATGTTACTCTCTACCTCCCCCTACAGGCTGGTATTATAATATGTTACTCTCTACCTCCCCCTACAGGCTGGTATTATAATAATTACTCTCTACCTCCCCCTACAGGCTGGTATTATAATATGTTACTCTCTACCTCCCTCTACAGGCTGGTATTATAATATGTTACTCTCTACCTCCCCCTACAGGCTGGTATTATAATATGTTACTCTCTACCTCCCCCTACAGGCTGGTATTATAATATGTTACTCTCTACCTCCCCCTACAGGCTGGTATTATAATATGTTACTCTCTACCTCCCCTACAGGCTGGTATTATAATATGTGACTCTCTACCTCCCCCTACAGGCTGGTATTATAATATGTTACTCTCTACCTCCCCCTACAGGCTGGTATTATAATATGTGACTCTCTACCTCCCCCTATAGGCTGGTATTATAATATGTGACTCTCTACCTCCCCCTACAGGCTGGTATTATAATATGTGACTCTCTACCTCCCCCTACAGGCTGGTATTATAATATGTTACTCTCTACCTCCCCCTACAGGTTGGTATTATAATATGTGACTCTCTACCTCCCCCTACAGGCTGGTATTATAATATGTTACTCTCTACCTCCCCCTACAGGCTAGTATTATAATATGTTACTCTCTACCTCCCTCTACAGGCTGGTATTATAATATGTTACTCTCTACCTCCCCCTACAGACTGGTATTATACTATGTTACTCTCTACCTCCCCCTACAGGCTGGTATTATAATATGTTACTCTACCTCCCTCTACAGGCTGGTATTATAATATCTTACTCTCTACCTCCCCCTACAGACTGGTATTATACTATGTTACTCTCTACCTCCCCCTACAGGCTGGTATAATAATATGTTACTCTCTACCTCCCCCTAAAGGCTGGTATTATAATATGTTACTCTCTACCTCCCCCTAGAGACTGGTATTATACTATGTTACTCTCTACCTCCCCCTACAGGCTGGTATTATAATATGTTACTCTCTACCTCCCCCTACAGGTTGGTATTATAATATGTGACTCTCTACCTCCCCCTACAGGCTGGTATTATAATATGTTACTCTCTACCTCCCCCTACAGGCTGGTATTATAATATGTGACTCTCTACCTCCCCCTACAGGCTGGTATTATAATATGTTACTCTCTACCTCCCCCTACAGGTTGGTATTATAATATGTGACTCTCTACCTCCCCCTACAGGCTGGTATTATAATATGTTACTCTCTACCTCCCCCTACAGGCTAGTATTATAATATGTTACTCTCTACCTCCCTCTACAGGCTGGTATTATAATATGTTACTCTCTACCTCCCCCTACAGACTGGTATTATACTATGTTACTCTCTACCTCCCCCTACAGGCTGGTATTATAATATGTTACTCTCTACCTCCCCCTACAGGTTGGTATTATAATATGTTACTCTCTACCTCCCCCTACAGGCTGGTATTATAATATGTTACTCTCTACCTCCCCCTACAGGTTGGTATTATAATATGTTACTCTCTACCTCCCCCTACAGGCTGGTATAATAATATGTTACTCTCTACCAATCGATTGATCAATCGGTCGAACAATTAACCCCGGCCCCTCCCCCAGCCACTATGTGGGCGTGGCCTATCACCTTGGGGGTGTGGTTTCGAGCCGGGGGTGTGGCCTATTGGTGAGGGGGAAGTGGTTTGGAGCTGTGGGCTTGGCCTATCACCAAGGGGGTGTGGTTTGGAGCTATGGGCGTGGCCTATCGCCAAGGGGGTGTGGTTTAAGGCTAGGGGCGTAGCCTATCGACATGGGGGCGTGGTTTGGAGCTGGGGGCGTGGCCTGTCGGCTTGGGGCGAGGGGCTGTGGTTTGAAGCTGGGGGCGTGGCCTATCGCCATCGGGGCGTGGTTTGGAGCGGGGGGCGTGGCCTGTCGGCTTGGGGGCGTGGTTTACAGCAGTGGGACTCAAAAATAGCAGATCTACAAGCTCGTAGATCATAGCTCTACGAGCTTGTAGATCTGATATCGGCTGGGGTTGGGCGTGGCCTATCACCCCGGGGGGTGGGGTCTGAAGCTGTGGGCGGGGCCTGTCGGCTTGGAGGCGTGGTTTGAAGCTGGGGGCGTGGCTTATCGGCTTGGGGGCGTGGTTTACAGCAGTGGGACTCAAAAATAGCGGATCTACAAGCTCGTAGATCATAGCTCTACGAGCTTGTAGATCTGATATCGGCTGGGGGTGGGCGTGGCCTATCACCCCGGGGGATGGGGTCTGAAGCTCTGGGCGGGGCCTATTGGCTTGGGGGCGTGGTTTCAAGCTGGAGGCGTGGTCTTTCCCGTTGGATTGGGGTCTTAAGCCGTGTGCTTGTCCTCTATCGGCGAGGGGTGTGTGGTTTGAAGCTGGGGGCGTGGCCTATCGCCATGGGGGCATGGTTTGGAGCGGGGGGCGTGGCCTGTCGGCTTGGGGGCGTGGTTTACAGCAGTGGGACTCAAAAATAGCAGATCTACAAGCTCGTAGAGCATAGCTCTACGAGCTTGTAGATCTGATATCGGCTGGGGTTGGGCGTGGCCTATCGCCCTGGGGGGTGGGGTCTGAAGCTGTGGGCGGGGCTTATTGGCTTGGGGGCGTGGTTTCAAGCCGGGGGCGTGGCCTTTCCCCTTGGATTGGGGTTTTAAGCTGTGTGCTTGTCCTCTATCGGCGAGGGGGCTGTGGTTTGAAGCTGGGGGCGTGGCCTATCACCATGGGGGCGTGGTTTGGAGTGGGGGGCGGGGCCTGTCGGCTTGGGGGCGTGGCCTTTCCCCTTGGATTGGGGTCTTAAGCCGTGTGCTTGTCCTCTATCGGCGAGGGGTGTGTGGTTTGAAGCTGGGGGCGTGGCCTATCGCCATGGGGGCGTGGTTTGGAGCTGGGGGCGTGGCTTGTTGGCTTGGGGGCGTGGTATACAGCAGTGGGACTCAAAAATAGCAGATCTACAAGCTCGTAGAGCATAGCTCTACGAGCTTGTAGATCTGATATCGGCTGGGGTTGGGCGTGGCCTATCACCCCGGGGGGTGGGGTATGAAGCTGTGGGCGGGGGCCTGTCGGCTTGGAGGCGTGGTTTGAAGCTGGGGGCGTGGCTTATCGGCTTGGGGGCGTGGTTTACAGCAGTGGGACTCAAAAATAGCAGATCTACAAGCTCGTAGATCATAGCTCTACGAGCTTGTAGATCTGATATCGGCTGGGGGTGGGCGTGGCCTATCACCCCGGGGGGTGGGGTCTGAAGCTGTGGGCGGGGCCTATTGGCTTGGGGGCGTGGTTTCAAGCCGGGGGCGTGGCCTTTCCCCTTGGATTGGGGTTTTAAGCTGTGTGCTTGTCCTCTATCGGCGAGGGGGCTGTGGTTTGAAGCTGGGGGCGTGGCCTATCGCCATGGGGGCGTGGTTTGGAGTGGGGGGCGGGGCCTGTCGGCTTGGGGGCGTGGCCTTTCCCCTTGGATTGGGGTCTTAAGCCGTGTGCTTGTCCTCTATCGGCGAGGGGTGTGTGGTTTGAAGCTGGGGGCGTGGCCTATCGCCATGGGGATGTGGTTTGGAGCTGGGGGCGTGGCTTGTTGGCTTGGGGGCGTGGTATACAGCAGTGGGACTCAAAAATAGCAGATCTACAAGCTCGTAGAGCTATGCTCTACGAGCTTGTAGATCTGCTATTTTTTTCGCCCCCAAGCCAATAGGCCCCGCCCACAGCTTCAGACCCCACCCCCCGGGGTGATAGGCCACGCCCACCCCCAGCCGATATCAGATCTACAAGCTCGTAGAGCTATGATCTACGAGCTTGTAGATCTGCTATTTTTGAGTCCCACTGCTGTAAACCACGCCCCCAAGCCGACAGGCCACGCCCCCCGCTCCAAACCACGCCCCGATGGCGATAGGCCACGCCCCCAGCTTCAAACCACAGCCCCTCGCCCCAAGCCGACAGGCCACGTCCCCAGCACCAAACCACGCCCCCATGGCGATAGGCCACACCCCTATTCTTAAACCACACCCCCCCTTGGCGATAGGCCACGCCCATAGCTCCAAACCACACCCCCTTGGTGATAGGCCAAGCCCACAGCTCCAAACCACTCCCCCCTCACCAATAGGCCACACCCCCGGCTCGAAACCACACCCCCAAGGTGATATGCCACGCCCACATAGTGGCTGGGGGAGGGGCCGGGGTTAATTGTTCGACCGATTGATCAATCGATTGGTAGAGATTAACATATTATTATACCATCCTGTAGGGGGAGGTAGAGAGTAACATATTATAATACCAGCCTTTAGGGGGAGGTATAGAGTAACATAGTATAATACCAGCCTGTAGGGGGAGGTAGAGAGTAACATATTATAATACCAGCCTGTAGGGGGAGGTATAGAGTAACATATTATAATACCAGCCTGTAGGGGGAGGTAGAGAGTAACATATTATAATACCAGCCTGTAGGGGGAGGTAGAGAGTCACATATTATAATACCAGCCTGTAGGGGGAGGTAGAGAGTAACATATTATAATACCAGCCTGTAGGGGGAGGTAGAGAGTAACATAGTATAATACCAGTCTCTAGGGGGAGGTAGAGAGTAACAAATTATAATACCAGCCTCTAGGGGGAGGTAGAGAGTAACATATTATTATACCAGCCTGTAGGGGGAGGTAGAGAGTAACATAGTATAATACCAGTCTGTAGGGGGAGGTAGAGAGTAACATATTATAATACCAGCCTGTAGAGGGAGGTAGAGAGTAACATATTATAATACCAGCCTGTAGGGGGAGGTAGAGAGTAACATAGTATAATACCAGTCTGTAGGGGGAGGTAGAGAGTAACATATTATAATACCAGCCTGTAGAGGGAGGTAGAGAGTAACATATTATAATACCAGCCTGTAGGGGGAGGTAGAGAGTAACATATTATAATACCAGCCTGTAGGGGGAGGTAGAGAGTCACATATTATAATACCAACCTGTAGGGGGAGGTAGAGAGTAACATATTATAATACCAGCCTGTAGGGGGAGGTAGAGAGTAACATAGTATAATACCAGTCTCTAGGGGGAGGTAGAGAGTAACATATTATAATACCAGCCTCTAGGGGGAGGTAGAGAGTAACATATTATTATACCAGCCTGTAGGGGGAGGTAGAGAGTAACATAGTATAATACCAGTCTGTAGGGGGAGGTAGAGAGTAAGATATTATAATACCAGCCTGTAGAGGGAGGTAGAGAGTAACATATTATAATACCAGCCTGTAGGGGGAGGTAGAGAGTAACATAGTATAATACCAGTCTGTAGGGGGAGGTAGAGAGTAACATATTATTATAACAGCCTGTAGAGGGAGGTAGAGAGTAACATATTATAATACCAGCCTATAGGGGGAGGTAGAGAGTAACATATTATAATACCAGCCTGTAGGGGGAGGTAGAGAGTCAAATATTATAATACCAGCCTGTAGGGGGAGGTAGAGAGTCACATATTATAATACCAGCCTGTAGGGGGAGGTAGAGAGTCACATATTATAATACCAGCCTGTAGGGGGAGGTAGAGAGTAACATATTATAATACCAGCCTGTAGGGGGAGGTAGAGAGTCACATATTATAATACCAGCCTGTAGGGGGAGGTAGAGAGTCACATATTATAATACCAGCCTGTAGGGGGAGGTAGAGAGTAACATATTATAATACCAGCCTGAAGAGGGAGGTAGAGAGTAACATATTATAATACCAGCCTATAGGGGGAGGTAGAGAGTAACATATTATTATACCAGCCTGTAGGGGGAGGTAGAGAGTAACATATTATAATACCAGGCTGTAGGGGGAGGTAGAGAGTAACATATTATAATACCAGCCTGAAGAGGGAGGTAGAGAGTAACATATTATAATACCAGCCTATAGGGGGAGGTAGAGAGTAACATATTATTATACCAGCCTGTAGGGGGAGGTAGAGAGTAACATAGTATAATACCAGTCTGTAGGGGGAGGTAGATAGCTCTACGAGCTTGTAGATCTGATATCGGCTGGGGTTGGGCGTGGCCTATCGCCCTGGGGGGTGGGGTCTGAAGCTGTGGGCGGGGCTTATTGGCTTGGGGGCGTGGTTTCAAGCCGGGGGCGTGGCCTTTCCCCTTGGATTGGGGTTTTAAGCTGTGTGCTTGTCCTCTATCGGCGAGGGGGCTGTGGTTTGAAGCTGGGGGCGTGGCCTATCGCCATGGGGGCGTGGTTTGGAGCGGGGGGCGGGGCCTGTCGGCTTGGGGGCGTGGCCTTTCCCCTTGGATTGGGGTCTTAAGCCGTGTGCTTGTCCTCTATCGGCGAGGGGTGTGTGGTTTGAAGCTGGGGGCGTGGCCTATCGCCATGGGGGCGTGGTTTGGAGCTGGGGGCGTGGCTTGTTGGCTTGGGGGCGTGGTATACAGCAGTGGGACTCAAAAATAGCAGATCTACAAGCTCGTAGAGCATAGCTCTACGAGCTTGTAGATCTGATATCGGCTGGGGTTGGGCGTGGCCTATCACCCCGGGGGGTGGGGTATGAAGCTGTGGGCGGGGGCCTGTCGGCTTGGAGGCGTGGTTTGAAGCTGGGGGCGTGGCTTATCGGCTTGGGGGCGTGGTTTACAGCAGTGGGACTCAAAAATAGCAGATCTACAAGCTCGTAGATCATAGCTCTACGAGCTTGTAGATCTGATATCGGCTGGGGGTGGGCGTGGCCTATCACCCCGGGGGGTGGGGTCTGAAGCTGTGGGCGGGGCCTATTGGCTTGGGGGCGTGGTTTCAAGCCGGGGGCGTGGCCTTTCCCCTTGGATTGGGGTTTTAAGCTGTGTGCTTGTCCTCTATCGGCGAGGGGGCTGTGGTTTGAAGCTGGGGGCGTGGCCTATCGCCATGGGGGCGTGGTTTGGAGCGGGGGGCGGGGCCTGTTGGCTTGGGGGCGTGGCCTTTCCCCTTGGATTGGGGTCTTAAGCCGTGTGCTTGTCCTCTATCGGCGAGGGGTGTGTGGTTTGAAGCTGGGGGCGTGGCCTATCGCCATGGGGATGTGGTTTGGAGCTGGGGGCGTGGCTTGTTGGCTTGGGGGCGTAGTATACAGCAGTGGGACTCAAAAATAGCAGATCTACAAGCTCGTAGAGCTATGCTCTACGAGCTTGTAGATCTGCTATTTTTTTCGCCCCCAAGCCAATAGGCCCCGCCCACAGCTTCAGACCCCACCCCCCGGGGTGATAGGCCACGCCCACCCCCAGCCGATATCAGATCTACAAGCTCGTAGAGCTATGATCTACGAGCTTGTAGATCTGCTATTTTTGAGTCCCACTGCTGTAAACCACGCCCCCAAGCCGACAGGCCACGCCCCCCGCTCCAAACCACGCCCCGATGGCGATAGGCCACGCCCCCAGCTTCAAACCAAAGCCCCTCGCCCCAAGCCGACAGGCCACGTCCCCAGCACCAAACCACGCCCCCATGGCGATAGGCCACACCCCTAGCCTTAAACCACACCCCCCCTTGGCGATAGGCCACGCCCATAGCTCCAAACCACACCCCCTTGGTGATAGGCCAAGCCCACAGCTCCAAACCACTCCCCCCTCACCAATAGGCCACACCCCCGGCTCGAAACCACACCCCCAAGGTGATATGCCACGCCCACATAGTGGCTGGGGGAGGGGCCGGGGTTAATTGTTCGACCGATTGATCAATCGATTGGTAGAGATTAACATATTATTATACCATCCTGTAGGGGGAGGTAGAGAGTAACATATTATAATACCAGCCTTTAGGGGGAGGTAGAGAGTAACATAGTATAATACCAGCCTGTAGGGGGAGGTAGAGAGTAACATATTATAATACCAGCCTGTAGGGGGAGGTATAGAGTAACATATTATAATGCCAGCCTGTAGGGGGAGGTAGAGAGTAACATATTATAATACCAGCCTGTAGGGGGAGGTAGAGAGTCACATATTATAATACCAGCCTGTAGGGGGAGGTAGAGAGTAACATATTATAATACCAGCCTGTAGGGGGAGGTAGAGAGTAACATAGTATAATACCAGTCTCTAGGGGGAGGTAGAGAGTAACAAATTATAATACCAGCCTCTAGGGGGAGGTAGAGAGTAACATATTATTATACCAGCCTGTAGGGGGAGGTAGAGAGTAACATAGTATAATACCAGTCTGTAGGGGGAGGTAGAGAGTAAGATATTATAATACCAGCCTGTAGAGGGAGGTAGAGAGTAACATATTATAATACCAGCCTGTAGGGGGAGGTAGAGAGTAACATAGTATAATACCAGTCTGTAGGGGGAGGTAGAGAGTAACATATTATAATACCAGCCTGTAGAGGGAGGTAGAGAGTAACATATTATAATACCAGCCTGTAGGGGGAGGTAGAGAGTAACATATTATAATACTAGCCTGTAGGGGGAGGTAGAGAGTAACATAGTATAATACCAGTCTCTAGGGGGAGGTAGAGAGTAACAAATTATAATACCAGCCTCTAGGGGGAGGTAGAGAGTAACATATTATTATACCAGCCTGTAGGGGGAGGTAGAGAGTAACATAGTATAATACCAGTCTGTAGGGGGAGGTAGAGAGTAAGATATTATAATACCAGCCTGTAGAGGGAGGTAGAGAGTAACATATTATAATACCAACCTGTAGGGGGAGGTAGAGAGTAACATATTATAATACCAGCCTCTAGGGGGAGGTAGAGAGTAAGATATTATAATACCAGCCTGTAGAGGGAGGTAGAGAGTAACATATTATAATACCAGCCTGTAGGGGGAGGTAGAGAGTAACATATTATAATACCAGCCTGTAGGGGGAGGTAGAGAGTCACATATTATAATACCAGCCTGTAGGGGAGGTAGAGAGTAACATATTATAATACCAGCCTGTAGGGGGAGGTAGAGAGTAACATATTATAATACCAGCCTGTAGGGGGAGGTAGAGAGTAACATATTATAATACCAGCCTGTAGGGGGAGGTAGAGAGTAACATATTATAATACCAGCCTGTAGGGGGAGGTAGAGAGTAACATATTATAATACCAGCCTGTAGGGGGAGGTAGAGAGTCACATATTATAATACCAACCTGTAGGGGGAGGTAGAGAGTAACATATTATAATACCAGCCTGTAGGGGGAGGTAGAGAGTAACCTATTATAATACCAGCCTGTAGGGGGAGGTAGAGAGTCACATATTATAATACCAGCCTGTAGGGGGAGGTAGAGAGTAACATATTATAATACCAGCCTGTAGGGGGAGGTAGAGAGTCACATATTATAATACGTATTTTTAAGAAAGTGGGTGTCAGTTTTGTCTGAAGGAAGGCATTAGGGGCCATGTATTTTGTGTTGGGCTCCTAAAACCCACTTTTAGAGACCTCACAAAGTCAGCAGCCACTTAGAATGTACTGGGAACAAGTTACGGGAAAGTGTCACCAAAGTGCTTATCTCAGCTTAAAAATGCTATTTTGACATTTTCCTGTAACTTGTTCCCAGTACATTCTAAGTGGCTGCTGACTTTGTGAGGTCTCTAAAAGTGGGTTTTAGGAGCCCAACACAAAATACATGAGCCCCAATGCCTTCCTTCATACAAAACTGACACCCACTTTCTTTAAAAAATCGTGGCTCAAAATGGCATTTTTGGGCTGAGATAAGCACTTTGGTCACATTTTCCTGTAACTTGTTCCCAGTATATTTTAAGTGGCTGCTGACTTTGTGAGGTCTGTAAAAGTGGGTTTTAGGAGCCCAACACAAAATACATGAGCCCTAATGCCTTCCTTCAGACAAAACTGACACCCACTTTCTTAAAAAAATCTTTGGTCAAAATAGCATTTTTAGACTGAGATAAGCACTTTGGTGACATTTTCCTGTAACTTGTTCCCAGTACATTCTAAGTAGCTGCTGACTTTGTGATGTCTGTAAAAGTGGGTTTTAGGAGCCCAACACAAAATACATGAGCCCTAATGCCTTCTTTCAGACAAAACTGACACCCACTTTCTTTAAAAAATCTTGGGTCAAAATAGCATTTTTAGACTGAGATAAGCACTTTGGTGACATTTTCCTGTAACTTGTTCCCAGTACATTCTAAGTGGCTGCTGACTTTGTGAGGTCTCTAAAAGTGGGTTTTAGGAGCCCAACACAAAATACATGAGCCCTAATGCCTTCCTTCAGACAAAACTGACACCCACTTTCCTTAAAAAATCGTGGCTCAAAATAGCATTTTTGGGCTGAGATAAGCACTTTGGTGACATTTTCCTGTAACTTGTTCCCAGTACATTTTAAGTGGCTGCTGACTTTGTGAGGTCTGTAAAAGTGGGTTTTAGGAGCCCAACACAAAATACATGAGCCCTAATGCCTTCCTTCAGACAAAACTGACACCCACTTTCTTTAAAAAATCTTGGGTCAAAATAGCATTTTTAGACTGAGATAAGCACTTTGGTGACATTTTCCTGTAACTTGTTCCCAGTACATTCTAAGTGGCTGCTGACTTTGTGAGGTCTCTAAAAGTGGGTTTTAGGAGCCCAACACAAAATACATGAGCCCTAATGCCTTCCTTCAGACAAAACTGACACCCACTTTCTTTAAAAAATCGTGGCTCAAAATAGCATTTTTGGGCTGAGATAAGCACTTTGGTGACATTTTCCTGTAACTTGTTCCCAGTACATTTTAAGTGGCTGCTGACTTTGTGATGTCTGTAAAAGTGGGTTTTAGGAGCCCAACACAAAATACATGAGCCCTAATGCCTTCTTTCAGACAAAACTGACACCCACTTTCTTTAAAAAATCTTGGGTCAAAATAGCATTTTTAGACTGAGATAAGCACTTTGGTGACATTTTCCTGTAACTTGTTCCCAGTACATTCTAAGTGGCTGCTGACTTTGTGAGGTCTCTAAAAGTGGGTTTTAGGAGCCCAACACAAAATACATGAGCCCTAATGCCTTCCTTCAGACAAAACTGACACCCACTTTCCTTAAAAAATCGTGGCTCAAAATAGCATTTTTGGGCTGAGATAAGCACTTTGGTGACATTTTCCTGTAACTTGTTCCCAGTACATTTTAAGTGGCTGCTGACTTTGTGAGGTCTGTAAAAGTGGGTTTTAGGAGCCCAACACAAAATACATGAGCCCTAATGCCTTCCTTCAGACAAAACTGACACCCACTTTCTTAAAAAAATCTTGGGTCAAAATAGCATTTTTAGACTGAGATAAGCACTTTGGTGACATTTTCCTGTAACTTGTTCCCAGTACATTCTAAGTGGCTGCTGACTTTGTGAGGTCTCTAAAAGTGGGTTTTAGGAGCCCAACACAAAATACATGAGCCCTAATGCCTTCCTTCAGACAAAACTGACACCCACTTTCTTTAAAAAATCGTGGCTCAAAATAGCATTTTTGGGCTGAGATAAGCACTTTGGTGACATTTTCCCCTACAGGCTGGTATTATAATATGTGACTCTCTACCTCCCCCTACAGGCTGGTATTATAATAGGTTACTCTCTACCTCCCCTACAGGCTGGTATTATAATATGTGACTCTCTACCTCCCCCTACAGGCTGGTACTATAATATGTTACTCTCTACCTCCCCCTACAGGCTGGTATTATAATATGTTACTCTCTACCTCCCCCTACAGGCTGGTATTATAATATGTTACTCTCTACCTCCCCCTACAGGCTGGTATTATAATATGTTACTCTCTACCTCCCTCTACAGGCTGGTATTATAATATGTTACTCTCTACCTCCCCCTACAGGCTGGTATTATAATATGTTACTCTCTACCTCCCCCTACAGGCTGGTATTATAATATGTTACTCTCTACCTCCCCCTACAGGCTGGTATTATAATATGTTACTCTCTACCTCCCCTACAGGCTGGTATTATAATATGTGACTCTCTACCTCCCCCTACAGGCTGGTATTATAATATGTTACTCTCTACCTCCCCCTACAGGCTGGTATTATAATATGTGACTCTCTACCTCCCCCTATAGGCTGGTATTATAATATGTGACTCTCTACCTCCCCCTACAGGCTGGTATTATAATATGTGACTCTCTACCTCCCCCTACAGGCTGGTATTATAATATGTTACTCTCTACCTCCCCCTACAGGTTGGTATTATAATATGTGACTCTCTACCTCCCCCTACAGGCTGGTATTATAATATGTTACTCTCTACCTCCCCCTACAGGCTAGTATTATAATATGTTACTCTCTACCTCCCTCTACAGGCTGGTATTATAATATGTTACTCTCTACCTCCCCCTACAGACTGGTATTATACTATGTTACTCTCTACCTCCCCCTACAGGCTGGTATTATAATATGTTACTCTACCTCCCTCTACAGGCTGGTATTATAATATCTTACTCTCTACCTCCCCCTACAGACTGGTATTATACTATGTTACTCTCTTCCTCCCCCTACAGGCTGGTATAATAATATGTTACTCTCTACCTCCCCCTAAAGGCTGGTATTATAATATGTTACTCTCTACCTCCCCCTAGAGACTGGTATTATACTATGTTACTCTCTACCTCCCCCTACAGGCTGGTATTATAATATGTTACTCTCTACCTCCCCCTACAGGTTGGTATTATAATATGTGACTCTCTACCTCCCCCTACAGGCTGGTATTATAATATGTTACTCTCTACCTCCCCCTACAGGCTGGTATTATAATATGTGACTCTCTACCTCCCCCTACAGGCTGGTATTATAATATGTTACTCTCTACCTCCCCCTACAGGTTGGTATTATAATATGTGACTCTCTACCTCCCCCTACAGGCTGGTATTATAATATGTTACTCTCTACCTCCCCCTACAGGCTAGTATTATAATATGTTACTCTCTACCTCCCTCTACAGGCTGGTATTATAATATGTTACTCTCTACCTCCCCCTACAGACTGGTATTATACTATGTTACTCTCTACCTCCCCCTACAGGCTGGTATTATAATATGTTACTCTCTACCTCCCCCTACAGGTTGGTATTATAATATGTTACTCTCTACCTCCCCCTACAGGCTGGTATTATAATATGTTACTCTCTACCTCCCCCTACAGGTTGGTATTATAATATGTTACTCTCTACCTCCCCCTACAGGCTGGTATAATAATATGTTACTCTCTACCAATCGATTGATCAATCGGTCGAACAATTAACCCCGGCCCCTCCCCCAGCCACTATGTGGGCGTGGCCTATCACCTTGGGGGTGTGGTTTCGAGCCGGGGGTGTGGCCTATTGGTGAGGGGGAAGTGGTTTGGAGCTGTGGGCTTGGCCTATCACCAAGGGGGTGTGGTTTGGAGCTATGGGCGTGGCCTATCGCCAAGGGGGTGTGGTTTAAGGCTAGGGGCGTAGCCTATCGACATGGGGGCGTGGTTTGGAGCTGGGGGCGTGGCCTGTCGGCTTGGGGCGAGGGGCTGTGGTTTGAAGCTGGGGGCGTGGCCTATCGCCATCGGGGCGTGGTTTGGAGCGGGGGGCGTGGCCTGTCGGCTTGGGGGCGTGGTTTACAGCAGTGGGACTCAAAAATAGCAGATCTACAAGCTCGTACGAGCTTGTAGATCTGATATCGGCTGCGGTTGGGCGTGGCCTATCGCCCTGGGGGGTGGGGTCTGAAGCTGTGGGCGGGGCTTATTGGCTTGGGGGCGTGGTTTCAAGCCGGGGGCGTGGCCTTTCCCCTTGGATTGGGGTTTTAAGCTGTGTGCTTGTCCTCTATCGGCGAGGGGGCTGTGGTTTGAAGCTGGGGGCGTGGCCTATCGCCATGGGGGCGTGGTTTGGAGCGGGGGGCGGGGCCTGTCGGCTTGGGGGCGTGGCCTTTCCCCTTGGATTGGGGTCTTAAGCCGTGTGCTTGTCCTCTATCGGCGAGGGGTGTGTGGTTTGAAGCTGGGGGCGTGGCCTATCGCCATGGGGGCGTGGTTTGGAGCTGGGGGCGTGGCTTGTTGGCTTGGGGGCGTGGTATACAGCAGTGGGACTCAAAAATAGCAGATCTACAAGCTCGTAGAGCATAGCTCTACGAGCTTGTAGATCTGATATCGGCTGGGGTTGGGCGTGGCCTATCACCCCGGGGGGTGGGGTATGAAGCTGTGGGCGGGGGCCTGTCGGCTTGGAGGCGTGGTTTGAAGCTGGGGGCGTGGCTTATCGGCTTGGGGGCGTGGTTTACAGCAGTGGGACTCAAAAATAGCAGATCTACAAGCTCGTAGATCATAGCTCTACGAGCTTGTAGATCTGATATCGGCTGGGGGTGGGCGTGGCCTATCACCCCGGGGGGTGGGGTCTGAAGCTGTGGGCGGGGCCTATTGGCTTGGGGGCGTGGTTTCAAGCCGGGGGCGTGGCCTTTCCCCTTGGATTGGGGTTTTAAGCTGTGTGCTTGTCCTCTATCGGCGAGGGGGCTGTGGTTTGAAGCTGGGGGCGTGGCCTATCACCATGGGGGCGTGGTTTGGAGCGGGGGGCGGGGCCTTTCGGCTTGGGGGCGTGGCCTTTCCCCTTGGATTGGGGTCTTAAGCCGTGTGCTTGTCCTCTATCGGCGAGGGGTGTGTGGTTTGAAGCTGGGGGCGTGGCCTATCGCCATGGGGATGTGGTTTGGAGCTGGGGGCGTGGCTTGTTGGCTTGGGGGCGTGGTATACAGCAGTGGGACTCAAAAATAGCAGATCTACAAGCTCGTAGAGCTATGCTCTACGAGCTTGTAGATCTGCTTTTTTTTCTTCCCCAAGCCAATAGGCCCCGCCCACAGCTTCAGACCCCACCCCCCGGGGTGATAGGCCACGCCCACCCCCAGCCGATATCAGATCTACAAGCTCGTAGAGCTATGATCTACGAGCTTGTAGATCTGCTATTTTTGAGTCCCACTGCTGTAAACCACGCCCCCAAGCCGACAGGCCACGCCCCCCGCTCCAAACCACGCCCCGATGGCGATAGGCCACGCCCCCAGCTTCAAACCACAGCCCCTCGCCCCAAGCCGACAGGCCACGTCCCCAGCACCAAACCACGCCCCCATGGCGATAGGCCACACCCCTAGCCTTAAACCACACCCCCCCTTGGTGATAGGCCACGCCCATAGCTCCAAACCACACCCCCTTGGTGATAGGCCAAGCCCACAGCTCCAAACCACTCCCCCCTCACCAATAGGCCACACCCCCGGCTCGAAACCACACCCCCAAGGTGATATGCCACGCCCACATAGTGGCTGGGGGAGGGGCCGGGGTTAATTGTTCGACCGATTGATCAATCGATTGGTAGAGATTAACATATTATTATACCATCCTGTAGGGGGAGGTAGAGAGTAACATATTATAATACCAGCCTTTAGGGGGAGGTAGAGAGTAACATATTATAATACCAGCCTGTAGGGGGAGGTATAGAGTAACATATTATAATACCAGCCTGTAAGGGGGAGGTAGAGAGTAACATATTATAATACCAGCCTGTAGGGGGAGGTAGAGAGTCACATATTATAATACCAGCCTGTAGGGGGAGGTAGAGAGTAACATATTATAATACCAGCCTGTAGGGGGAGGTAGAGAGTAACATAGTATAATACCAGTCTCTAGGGGGAGGTAGAGAGTAACAAATTATAATACCAGCCTCTAGGGGGAGGTAGAGAGTAACATATTATTATACCAGCCTGTAGGGGGAGGTAGAGAGTAACATAGTATAATACCAGTCTGTAGGGGGAGGTAGAGAGTAAGATATTATAATACCAGCCTGTAGAGGGAGGTAGAGAGTAACATATTATAATACCAGCCTGTAGGGGGAGGTAGAGAGTAACATAGTATAATACCAGTCTGTAGGGGGAGGTAGAGAGTAACATATTATAATACCAGCCTGTAGAGGGAGGTAGAGAGTAACATATTATAATACCAGCCTGTAGGGGGAGGTAGAGAGTAACATATTATAATACCAGCCTGTAGGGGGAGGTAGAGAGTAACATAGTATAATACCAGTCTCTAGGGGGAGGTAGAGAGTAACAAATTATAATACCAGCCTCTAGGGGGAGGTAGAGAGTAACATATTATTATACCAGCCTGTAGGGGGAGGTAGAGAGTAACATAGTATAATACCAGTCTGTAGGGGGAGGTAGAGAGTAAGATATTATAATACCAGCCTGTAGAGGGAGGTAGAGAGTAACATATTATAATACCAGCCTGTAGGGGGAGGTAGAGAGTAACATAGTATAATACCAGTCTGTAGGGGGAGGTAGAGAGTAACATATTATAATACCAGCCTGTAGAGGGAGGTAGAGAGTAACATATTATAATACCAGCCTGTAGGGGGAGGTAGAGAGTAACATATTATAATACCAGCCTGTAGGGGGAGGTAGAGAGTCACATATTATAATACCAACCTGTAGGGGGAGGTAGAGAGTAACATATTATAATACCAGCCTGTAGGGGGAGGTAGAGAGTAACATAGTATAATACCAGTCTCTAGGGGGAGGTAGAGAGTAACATATTATAATACCAGCCTCTAGGGGGAGGTAGAGAGTAACATATTATTATACCAGCCTGTAGGGGGAGGTAGAGAGTAACATAGTATAATACCAGTCTGTAGGGGGAGGTAGAGAGTAAGATATTATAATACCAGCCTGTAGAGGGAGGTAGAGAGTAACATATTATAATACCAGCCTGTAGGGGGAGGTAGAGAGTAACATAGTATAATACCAGTCTGTAGGGGGAGGTAGAGAGTAAGATATTATAATACCAGCCTGTAGAGGGAGGTAGAGAGTAACATATTATAATACCAACCTGTAGGGGGAGGTAGAGAGTAACATATTATAATACCAGCCTCTAGGGGGAGGTAGAGAGTAAGATATTATAATACCAGCCTGTAGAGGGAGGTAGAGAGTAACATATTATAATACCAGCCTGTAGGGGGAGGTAGAGAGTAACATATTATAATACCAGCCTGTAGGGGGAGGTAGAGAGTCACATATTATAATACCAGCCTGTAGGGGAGGTAGAGAGTAACATATTATAATACCAGCCTGTAGGGGGAGGTAGAGAGTAACATATTATAATACCAGCCTGTAGGGGGAGGTAGAGAGTAACATATTATAATACCAGCCTGTAGGGGGAGGTAGAGAGTAACATATTATAATACCAGCCTGTAGGGGGAGGTAGAGAGTAACATATTATAATACCAGCCTGTAGGGGGAGGTAGAGAGTCACATATTATAATACCAACCTGTAGGGGGAGGTAGAGAGTAACATATTATAATACCAGCCTGTAGGGGGAGGTAGAGAGTAACCTATTATAATACCAGCCTGTAGGGGGAGGTAGAGAGTCACATATTATAATACCAGCCTGTAGGGGGAGGTAGAGAGTAACATATTATAATACCAGCCTGTAGGGGGAGGTAGAGAGTCACATATTATAATACGTATTTTTAAGAAAGTGGGTGTCAGTTTTGTCTGAAGGAAGGCATTAGGGCTCATGTATTTTGTGTTGGGCTCCTAAAACCCACTTTTAGAGACCTCACAAAGTCAGCAGCCACTTAGAATGTACTGGGAACAAGTTACAGGAAAGAGTCACCAAAGTGCTTATCTCAGCTTAAAAATGCTATTTTGACATTTTCCTGTAACTTGTTCCCAGTACATTCTAAGTGGCTGCTGACTTTGTGAGGTCTCTAAAAGTGGGTTTTAGGAGCCCAACACAAAATACATGAGCCCCAATGCCTTCCTTCATACAAAACTGACACCCACTTTCTTTAAAAAATCGTGGCTCAAAATGGCATTTTTGGGCTGAGATAAGCACTTTGGTCACATTTTCCTGTAACTTGTTCCCAGTACATTTTAAGTGGCTGCTGACTTTGTGAGGTCTGTAAAAGTGGGTTTTAGGAGCCCAACACAAAATACATGAGCCCTAATGCCTTCCTTCAGACAAAACTGACACCCACTTTCTTAAAAAAATCTTTGGTCAAAATAGCATTTTTAGACTGAGATAAGCACTTTGGTGACATTTTCCTGTAACTTGTTCCCAGTACATTCTAAGTAGCTGCTGACTTTGTGATGTCTGTAAAAGTGGGTTTTAGGAGCCCAACACAAAATACATGAGCCCTAATGCCTTCTTTCAGACAAAACTGACACCCACTTTCTTTAAAAAATCTTGGGTCAAAATAGCATTTTTAGACTGAGATAAGCACTTTGGTGACATTTTCCTGTAACTTGTTCCCAGTACATTCTAAGTGGCTGCTGACTTTGTGAGGTCTCTAAAAGTGGGTTTTAGGAGCCCAACACAAAATACATGAGCCCTAATGCCTTCCTTCAGACAAAACTGACACCCACTTTCCTTAAAAAATCGTGGCTCAAAATAGCATTTTTGGGCTGAGATAAGCACTTTGGTGACATTTTCCTGTAACTTGTTCCCAGTACATTCTAAGTGGCTGCTGACTTTGTGAGGTCTCTAAAAGTGGGTTTTAGGAGCCCAACACAAAATACATGAGCCCTAATGCCTTCTTTCAGACAACACTGACACCCACTTTCTTAAAAAAATCTTGGGTCAAAATAGCATTTTTAGACTGAGATAAGCACTTTGGTGACATTTTCCTGTAACTTGTTCCCAGTACATTCTAAGTGGCTGCTGACTTTGTGAGGTCTCTAAAAGTGGGTTTTAGGAGCCCAACACAAAATACATGAGCCCTAATGCCTTCCTTCAGACAAAACTGACACCCACTTTCTTTAAAAAATCGTGGCTCAAAATAGCATTTTTGGGCTGAGATAAGCACTTTGGTGACATTTTCCT
Source organism: Gymnoscopelus braueri (assembly GCF_963280865.1). NCBI lineage: Eukaryota > Metazoa > Chordata > Actinopteri > Myctophiformes > Myctophidae > Gymnoscopelus > Gymnoscopelus braueri. The sequence continues at coordinate 55,957,864 of NC_137613.1, forward strand.
GTAACTTGTTCCCAGTACATTTTAAGTGGCTGCTGACTTTGTGATGTCTGTAAAAGTGGGTTTTAGGAGCCCAACACAAAATACATGAGCCCTAATGCCTTCTTTCAGACAAAACTGACACCCACTTTCTTTAAAAAATCTTGGGTCAAAATAGCATTTTTAGACTGAGATAAGCACTTTGGTGACATTTTCCTGTAACTTGTTCCCAGTACATTCTAAGTGGCTGCTGACTTTGTGAGGTCTCTAAAAGTGGGTTTTAGGAGCCCAACACAAAATACATGAGCCCTAATGCCTTCCTTCAGACAAAACTGACACCCACTTTCCTTAAAAAATCGTGGCTCAAAATAGAATTTTTGGGCTGAGATAAGCACTTTGGTGACATTTTCCTGTAACTTGTTCCCAGTACATTTTAAGTGGCTGCTGACTTTGTGAGGTCTGTAAAAGTGGGTTTTAGGAGCCCAACACAAAATACATGAGCCCTAATGCCTTCCTTCAGACAAAACTGACACCCACTTTCTTTAAAAAATCTTGGGTCAAAATAGCATTTTCAGACTGAGATAATCACTTTGGTGACATTTTCCTGTAACTTGTTCCCAGTACATTCTAAGTGGCTGCTGACTTTGTGAGGTCTCTAAAAGTGGGTTTTAGGAGCTCAACACAAAATACATGAGCCCTAATGCCTTCTTTCAGACAAAACTGACACCCACTTTCTTAAAAAAATCTTGGGTCAAAATAGCATTTTTAGACTGAGATAAGCACTTTGGTGACATTTTCCTGTAACTTGTTCCCAGTACATTCTAAGTGGCTGCTGACTTTGTGAGGTCTCTAAAAGTGGGTTTTAGGAGCCCAACACAAAATACATGAGCCCTAATGCCTTCCTTCAGACAAAACTGACACCCACTTTCCTTAAAAAATCGTGGCTCAAAATAGAATTTTTGGGCTGAGATAAGCACTTTGGTGACATTTTCCTGTAACTTGTTCCCAGTACATTTTAAGTGGCTGCTGACTTTGTGAGGTCTGTAAAAGTGGGTTTTAGGAGCCCAACACAAAATACATGAGCCCTAATGCCTTCCTTCAGACAAAACTGACACCCACTTTCTTTAAAAAATCTTGGGTCAAAATAGCATTTTCAGACTGAGATAATCACTTTGGTGACATTTTCCTGTAACTTGTTCCCAGTACATTCTAAGTGGCTGCTGACTTTGTGAGGTCTCTAAAAGTGGGTTTTAGGAGCTCAACACAAAATACATGAGCCCTAATGCCTTCTTTCAGACAAAACTGACACCCACTTTCTTAAAAAAATCTTGGGTCAAAATAGCATTTTTAGACTGAGATAAGCACTTTGGTGACATTTTCCTGTAACTTGTTCCCAGTACATTCTAAGTGGCTGCTGACTTTGTGAGGTCTCTAAAAGTGGGTTTTAGGAGCCCAACACAAAATACATGAGCCCTAATGCCTTCCTTCAGACAAAACTGACACCCACTTTCTTTAAAAAATTGTGGCTCAAAATAGCATTTTTGGGCTGAGATAAGCACTTTGGTGACATTTTCCCCTACAGGCTGGTATTATAATATGTGACTCTCTACCTCCCCCTACAGGCTGGTATTATAATAGGTTACTCTCTACCTCCCCCTACAGGCTGGTATTATAATAGGTTACTCTCTACCTCCCCTACAGGCTGGTATTATAATATGTGACTCTCTACCTCCCCCTACAGGCTGGTACTATAATATGTTACTCTCTACCTCCCCCTACAGGCTGGTATTATAATATGTTACTCTCTACCTCCCCCTACAGGCTGGTATTATAATATGTTACTCTCTACCTCCCCCTACAGGCTGGTATTATAATATGTTACTCTCTACCTCCCCTACAGGCTGGTATTATAATATGTGACTCTGTCAAGGGTGGCGTAACGGTTACATAACCGTTACGCCATCTCCAACGACGAACTCACGATGACGTCATCCTTCTGGTCTATAAGTATCCATGGACTTCCGTTTCCAGCTGTTCGATTATAAGTTTCCTTAAGCACTCTTTAAAGTCGATTAAGCTGCCTTCCTTACAACCCTTTATTATTCATCTTGATTAATCTAGGTCGTAGGCTTTCCAGCCCCTTACTCCGGTAGCAAGACCATCCTCTACTGGACTCCCCCATCGGTCCCTCTAGACCGACCAAATCAAGACCGGCCTACGCTCACCTACCGGCCCCCTTAACAGTATAATCGAACGCAATTTTATCTTAACAGATTTTTTGATGGACTCCGCCAAGATGATTCAATTAAGTGACTCCGACAAGATGCTTAAAGACGTGGTCGCCTCCTTGACCGTTGCTGCTCACCCCTCCCCAACTGTCATCAAGGACGACATCCTAATCTTCTCCTCCTCCCTCTCGGAGCACGTTTCTCATGTCAAGCAGGTCCTCCAGCGCCTTCTTGAGAATAGACTCTTCGTCAAGGCAGAGAAGTGCGAATTTCATGTTGACACCATTTCATTTCTCGGTTACGTTATTGCTTGTGGCCGTGTCCAGATGGAATCTGGTAAGGTCTCCGCTGTAACGGACTGGCCTACCCCGGACTCTCGTAAGCAGTTGCAGCGTTTCCTCGGTTTCGCCAACTTCTACCGCCGGTTCATTCGAGACTACAGTCGCATTGCTTTGCCCCTCACTGCCCTCACCTCCACCTCCATCCCCTTTCTCTGGTCCCCCCCTGCCGAGGCTGCTTTCCTCGACTTGAAGCGTCGGTTTGTTTCCGCCCCCGTCCTCCTCCATCCGGACCGTTCTCTCCCCTTTATCGTTGAGGTGGACGCTTCTGATTCCGGGGTTGGGGCTGTCCTCTCTCAACGCTCCCCCACCGATGGCTCCATTCATCCCTGCTCCTTTTACTCTCACCGTCTATCTCCTGCTGAGAGGAACTATGATGTCGGCGACCGTGAGCTGCTTGCGGTTAAACTCGCCCTCGAACAGTGGCGCCACTGGCTCGAGGGTGCTGACCAACCCTTCTCGGTTTTGACAGACCATAAGAATCTCACCTATATTAAACAGGTTAAGCGCCTGAGCTCCCGCCAGGCCAGGTGGTCTCTCTTCTTCGGACGTTTTGACTTCATCATTTCCTACCGCCCTGGCTCGCTGAATACGACCTCGGACGCTCTTTCTCGCCAATTTTCTCCCGATGATTCGGATCGTTCACCCGAGCCCGTCATCCCACCCTGCCGCTTTGCGGCTTCTGTCTCCTGGGATATTGAGTCTCAGATCCTTTGTGCGCAATCCTCCCAGCCGGACCCGGGCACGGGCCCCTCCAACCGCACCTTCGTGCCAGCCTCGGTCCGCCCCCAGGTCCTCGAATGGGCTCACTCCTCCCGCCTTTTTGGACACCCTGGCGTTAATCGCACCCTGACCTCTTTACGCCAGCGTTTCTGGTGGCCCTCCATGGAACGTGACACCCGTTCCTTCATCTCTGCTTGTGCGGTCTGTGCTCGTAACAAAACCTCCACGAGACATCCCGCGGGCCTCCTCCTTCCACTCCCCATCCCTGGTCGCCCCTGGTCCCACATTGCTGTCGATTTTGTCACTGGTCTTCCCTCCTCTGGCGGCAACACCGTCATTTTGACAGTGGTCGATCGCTTCTCTAAGGCTGCCCACCTCATCGCCCTCCCCAAGCTTCCTTCTGCGAAGGAGACTGCCGAAGCGTTGGTGAGCAATGTGTTCCGCTTGCACGGCATCCCCGCGGACATTGTCTCCGACAGAGGCCCCCAGTTCACCTCTCAGGTCTGGAAGTCTTTCTGCAAAGCCCTCGGCGCCACGGTCAGCTTGTCCTCTGGTTTCCACCCCCAGACCAACGGGCAGACCGAACGTCTGAACCAGGAGATGGAGACGACTCTTCGCTGCTTCGCCTCCTCTAACCAATCCTCTTGGAGCTCCTTCCTTCCTTGGGTGGAGTACGCACATAACTCTCTGCCCAACGCCTCGACTGGCCTCTCCCCCTTTCTCTGCTCCCTTGGCTACCAGCCGCCTCTCCTTTCTGCGGAGGAAAAGCAAATCTCTGTTCCCTCCGTCCAGGCCCATGTCGAGCGTTGTCATCGCATCTGGCAGCGTACTCAGGCTTCCCTGCTTCGTGCTTCTAAGCGTTCTCAGCTTCAGGCTAACCGGCGCCGCTCCCCTGCTCCCGCCTACGCTGCCGGCCAGCTGGTTTTGCTTAGTACCAAGCACCTCCCCTTCAAGGCCCGGTCTCGCAAACTGGCTCCCCGTTTCCTGGGTCCTTTTGAGATCGACTCCGTCATCAACCCCTCCTCCGTCCGCCTGAAGCTCCCCACCAGCATGCGTTGCCATCCCTCTTACCACGTCTCAGAGATTAAACCTTGGACTCCCGGTCCTCCTCCACACCCTTTGCCTGATGCTCTCCCCCCCCTGGACCCCAATGCCCACCTTCCTGCCCCTTCCATCGTTGTCCACCCTCCCCCTCCGATCGCGGCCGCCCCCTCCACCGCCGCTCCTGCTTCTGCTCCCCCCTTGCCTATCGTTCTTCCCCCTGCCCGCACGATTCGCAAGATTCTGGATGTTCGTAAGCAGGGTCGCGATCTTGAGTATCTTGTTTCCTGGCTTGGTGATCCTTCCGATGACACTACCTGGGTTCCCCGTACCCGGATCCCTTCTCCGGCCCTCATTCTGGATTTCGACGACTCCCGACGTACCTCTTCCATTGTGACGCGCGGTCGCGTCCGTCGAGGGGGGGGTACTGTCAAGGGTGGCGTAACGGTTACATAACCGTTACGCCATCTCCAACGACGAACTCACGATGACGTCATCCTTCTGGTCTATAAGTATCCATGGACTTCCGTTTCCAGCTGTTCGATTATAAGTTTCCTTAAGCACTCTTTAAAGTCGATTAAGCTGCCTTCCTTACAACCCTTTATTATTCATCTTGATTAATCTAGGTCGTAAGCTTTCCAGCCCCTTACTCCGGTAGCAAGACCATCCTCTACTGGACTCCCCCATCGGTCCCTCTAGACCGACCAAATCAAGACCGGCCTACGCTCACCTACCGGCCCCCTTAACAGACTCTCTACCTCCCCCTACAGGCTGGTATTATAATATGTTACTCTCTACCTCCCCCTACAGGCTGGTATTATAATATGTGACTCTCTACCTCCCCCTATAGGCTGGTATTATAATATGTTACTCTCTACCTCCCCCTACAGACTGGTATTATAATATGTGACTCTCTACCTCCCCCTACAGGCTGGTATTATAATATGTGACTCTCTACCTCCCCCTACAGGCTGGTATTATAATATGTTACTCTCTACCTCCCCCTACAGGTTGGTATTATAATATGTGACTCTCTACCTCCCCCTACAGGCTGGTATTATAATATGTTACTCTCTACCTCCCCCTACAGGCTAGTATTATAATATGTTACTCTCTACCTCCCTCTACAGGCTGGTATTATAATATGTTACTCTCTACCTCCCCCTACAGACTGGTATTATACTATGTTACTCTCTACCTCCCCCTACAGGCTGGTATTATAATATGTTACTCTACCTCCCTCTACAGGCTGGTATTATAATATCTTACTCTCTACCTCCCCCTACAGACTGGTATTATACTATGTTACTCTCTACCTCCCCCTACAGGCTGGTATAATAATATGTTACTCTCTACCTCCCCCTAAAGGCTGGTATTATAATATGTTACTCTCTACCTCCCCCTAGAGACTGGTATTATACTATGTTACTCTCTACCTCCCCCTACAGGCTGGTATTATAATATGTTACTCTCTACCTCCCCCTACAGGTTGGTATTATAATATGTGACTCTCTACCTCCCCCTACAGGCTGGTATTATAATATGTTACTCTCTACCTCCCCCTACAGGCTGGTATTATAATATGTGACTCTCTACCTCCCCCTACAGGCTGGTATTATAATATGTTACTCTCTACCTCCCCCTACAGGTTGGTATTATAATATGTTACTCTCTACCTCCCCTACAGGCTGGTATTATAATATGTGACTCTGTCAAGGGTGGCGTAACGGTTACATAACCGTTACGCCATCTCCAACGACGAACTCACGATGACGTCATCCTTCTGGTCTATAAGTATCCATGGACTTCCGTTTCCAGCTGTTCGATTATAAGTTTCCTTAAGCACTCTTTAAAGTCGATTAAGCTGCCTTCCTTACAACCCTTTATTATTCATCTTGATTAATCTAGGTCGTAAGCTTTCCAGCCCCTTACTCCGGTAGCAAGACCATCCTCTACTGGACTCCCCCATCGGTCCCTCTAGACCGACCAAATCAAGACCGGCCTACGCTCACCTACCGGCCCCCTTAACAGTATAATCGAACGCAATTTTATCTTAACAGATTTTTTGATGGACTCCGCCAAGATGATTCAATTAAGTGACTCCGACAAGATGCTTAAAGACGTGGTCGCCTCCTTGACCGTTGCTGCTCACCCCTCCCCAACTGTCATCAAGGACGACATCCTAATCTTCTCCTCCTCCCTCTCGGAGCACGTTTCTCATGTCAAGCAGGTCCTCCAGCGCCTTCTTGAGAATAGACTCTTCGTCAAGGCAGAGAAGTGCGAATTTCATGTTGACACCATTTCATTTCTCGGTTACGTTATTGCTTGTGGCCGTGTCCAGATGGAATCTGGTAAGGTCTCCGCTGTAACGGACTGGCCTACCCCGGACTCTCGTAAGCAGTTGCAGCGTTTCCTCGGTTTCGCCAACATCTACCGCCGGTTCATTCGAGACTACAGTCGCATTGCTTTGCCCCTCACTGCCCTCACCTCCACCTCCATCCCCTTTCTCTGGTCCCCCCCTGCCGAGGCTGCTTTCCTCGACTTGAAGCGTCGGTTTGTTTCCGCCCCCGTCCTCCTCCATCCGGACCGTTCTCTCCCCTTTATCGTTGAGGTGGACGCTTCTGATTCCGGGGTTGGGGCTGTCCTCTCTCAACGCTCCCCCACCGATGGCTCCATTCATCCCTGCTCCTTTTACTCTCACCGTCTATCTCCTGCTGAGAGGAACTATGATGTCGGCGACCGTGAGCTGCTTGCGGTTAAACTCGCCCTCGAACAGTGGCGCCACTGGCTCGAGGGTGCTGACCAACCCTTCTCGGTTTTGACAGACCATAAGAATCTCACCTATATTAAACAGGTTAAGCGCCTGAGCTCCCGCCAGGCCAGGTGGTCTCTCTTCTTCGGACGTTTTGACTTCATCATTTCCTACCGCCCTGGCTCGCTGAATACGACCTCGGACGCTCTTTCTCGCCAATTTTCTCCCGATGATTCGGATCGTTCACCCGAGCCCGTCATCCCACCCTGCCGCTTTGCGGCTTCTGTCTCCTGGGATATTGAGTCTCAGATCCTTTGTGCGCAATCCTCCCAGCCGGACCCGGGCACGGGCCCCTCCAACCGCACCTTCGTGCCAGCCTCGGTCCGCCCCCAGGTCCTCGAATGGGCTCACTCCTCCCGCCTTTTTGGACACCCTGGCGTTAATCGCACCCTGACCTCTTTACGCCAGCGTTTCTGGTGGCCCTCCATGGAACGTGACACCCGTTCCTTCATCTCTGCTTGTGCGGTCTGTGCTCGTAACAAAACCTCCACGAGACATCCCGCGGGCCTCCTCCTTCCACTCCCCATCCCTGGTCGCCCCTGGTCCCACATTGCTGTCGATTTTGTCACTGGTCTTCCCTCCTCTGGCGGCAACACCGTCATTTTGACAGTGGTCGATCGCTTCTCTAAGGCTGCCCACCTCATCGCCCTCCCCAAGCTTCCTTCTGCGAAGGAGACTGCCGAAGCGTTGGTGAGCAATGTGTTCCGCTTGCACGGCATCCCCGCGGACATTGTCTCCGACAGAGGCCCCCAGTTCACCTCTCAGGTCTGGAAGTCTTTCTGCAAAGCCCTCGGCGCCACGGTCAGCTTGTCCTCTGGTTTCCACCCCCAGACCAACGGGCAGACCGAACGTCTGAACCAGGAGATGGAGACGACTCTTCGCTGCTTCGCCTCCTCTAACCAATCCTCTTGGAGCTCCTTCCTTCCTTGGGTGGAGTACGCACATAACTCTCTGCCCAACGCCTCGACTGGCCTCTCCCCCTTTCTCTGCTCCCTTGGCTACCAGCCGCCTCTCCTTTCTGCGGAGGAAAAGCAAATCTCTGTTCCCTCCGTCCAGGCCCATGTCGAGCGTTGTCATCGCATCTGGCAGCGTACTCAGGCTTCCCTGCTTCGTGCTTCTAAGCGTTCTCAGCTTCAGGCTAACCGGCGCCGCTCCCCTGCTCCCGCCTACGCTGCCGGCCAGCTGGTTTTGCTTAGTACCAAGCACCTCCCCTTCAAGGCCCGGTCTCGCAAACTGGCTCCCCGTTTCCTGGGTCCTTTTGAGATCGACTCCGTCATCAACCCCTCCTCCGTCCGCCTGAAGCTCCCCACCAGCATGCGTTGCCATCCCTCTTACCACGTCTCAGAGATTAAACCTTGGACTCCCGGTCCTCCTCCACACCCTTTGCCTGATGCTCTCCCCCCCCTGGACCCCAATGCCCACCTTCCTGCCCCTTCCATCGTTGTCCACCCTCCCCCTCCGATCGCGGCCGCCCCCTCCACCGCCGCTCCTGCTTCTGCTCCCCCCTTGCCTATCGTTCTTCCCCCTGCCCGCACGATTCGCAAGATTCTGGATGTTCGTAAGCAGGGTCGCGATCTTGAGTATCTTGTTTCCTGGCTTGGTGATCCTTCCGATGACACTACCTGGGTTCCCCGTACCCGGATCCCTTCTCCGGCCCTCATTCTGGATTTCGACGACTCCCGACGTACCTCTTCCATTGTGACGCGCGGTCGCGTCCGTCGAGGGGGGGGTACTGTCAAGGGTGGCGTAACGGTTACATAACCGTTACGCCATCTCCAACGACGAACTCACGATGACGTCATCCTTCTGGTCTATAAGTATCCATGGACTTCCGTTTCCAGCTGTTCGATTATAAGTTTCCTTAAGCACTCTTTAAAGTCGATTAAGCTGCCTTCCTTACAACCCTTTATTATTCATCTTGATTAATCTAGGTCGTAAGCTTTCCAGCCCCTTACTCCGGTAGCAAGACCATCCTCTACTGGACTCCCCCATCGGTCCCTCTAGACCGACCAAATCAAGACCGGCCTACGCTCACCTACCGGCCCCCTTAACAGACTCTCTACCTCCCCCTACAGGCTGGTATTATAATATGTTACTCTCTACCTCCCCCTACAGGCTGGTATTATAATATGTGACTCTCTACCTCCCCCTATAGGCTGGTATTATAATATGTTACTCTCTACCTCCCCCTACAGACTGGTATTATAATATGTGACTCTCTACCTCCCCCTACAGGCTGGTATAATAATATGTTACTCTCTACCTCCCCCTACAGGCTGGTATTATAATATGTTACTCTCTACCTCCCCCTAGAGACTGGTATTATACTATGTTACTCTCTACCTCCCCCTACAGGCTGGTATTATAATATGTTACTCTCTACCTCCCCCTACAGGTTGGTATTATAATATGTGACTCTCTACCTCCCCCTACAGGCTGGTATTATAATATGTTACTCTCTACCTCCCCCTACAGGCTGGTATTATAATATGTGACTCTCTACCTCCCCCTACAGGCTGGTATTATAATATGTTACTCTCTACCTCCCCCTACAGGTTGGTATTATAATATGTGACTCTCTACCTCCCCCTACAGGCTGGTATTATAATATGTTACTCTCTACCTCCCCCTACAGGCTAGTATTATAATATGTTACTCTCTACCTCCCTCTACAGGCTGGTATTATAATATGTTACTCTCTACCTCCCCCTACAGACTGGTATTATACTATGTTACTCTCTACCTCCCCCTACAGGCTGGTATTATAATATGTTACTCTCTACCTCCCCCTACAGGTTGGTATTATAATATGTTACTCTCTACCTCCCCCTACAGGCTGGTATTATAATATGTTACTCTCTACCTCCCCCTACAGGTTGGTATTATAATATGTTACTCTCTACCTCCCCCTACAGGCTGGTATAATAATATGTTACTCTCTACCAATCGATTGATCAATCGGTCGAACAATTAACCCCGGCCCCTCCCCCAGCCACTATGTGGGCGTGGCCTATCACCTTGGGGGTGTGGTTTCGAGCCGGGGGTGTGGCCTATTGGTGAGGGGGAAGTGGTTTGGAGCTGTGGGCTTGGCCTATCACCAAGGGGGTGTGGTTTGGAGCTATGGGCGTGGCCTATCGCCAAGGGGGTGTGGTTTAAGGCTAGGGGCGTAGCCTATCGACATGGGGGCGTGGTTTGGAGCTGGGGGCGTGGCCTGTCGGCTTGGGGCGAGGGGCTGTGGTTTGAAGCTGGGGGCGTGGCCTATCGCCATCGGGGCGTGGTTTGGAGCGGGGGGCGTGGCCTGTCGGCTTGGGGGCGTGGTTTACAGCAGTGGGACTCAAAAATAACAGATCTACAAGCTCGTAGATCATAGCTCTACGAGCTTGTAGATCTGATATCGGCTGGGGTTGGGCGTGGCCTATCACCCCGGGGGGTGGGGTCTGAAGCTGTGGGCGGGGCCTGTCGGCTTGGAGGCGTGGTTTGAAGCTGGGGGCGTGGCTTATCGGCTTGGGGGCGTGGTTTACAGCAGTGGGACTCAAAAATAGCGGATCTACAAGCTCGTAGATCATAGCTCTACGAGCTTGTAGATCTGATATCGGCTGGGGGTGGGCGTGGCCTATCACCCCGGGGGATGGGGTCTGAAGCTCTGGGCGGGGCCTATTGGCTTGGGGGCGTGGTTTCAAGCTGGGGGCGTGGCCTTTCCCGTTGGATTGGGGTCTTAAGCCGTGTGCTTGTCCTCTATCGGCGAGGGGTGTGTGGTTTGAAGCTGGGGGCGTGGCCTATCGCCATGGGGGCATGGTTTGGAGCGGGGGGCGTGGCCTGTCGGCTTGGGGGCGTGGTTTATAGCAGTGGGACTCAAAAATAGCAGATCTACAAGCTCGTACGAGCTTGTAGATCTGATATCGGCTGCGGTTGGGCGTGGCCTATCGCCCTGGGGGGTGGGGTCTGAAGCTGTGGGCGGGGCTTATTGGCTTGGGGGCGTGGTTTCAAGCCGGGGGCGTGGCCTTTCCCCTTGGATTGGGGTTTTAAGCTGTGTGCTTGTCCTCTATCGGCGAGGGGGCTGTGGTTTGAAGCTGGGGGCGTGGCCTATCGCCATGGGGGCGTGGTTTGGAGCGGGGGGCGGGGCCTGTCGGCTTGGGGGCGTGGCCTTTCCCCTTGGATTGAAGTCTTAAGCCGTGTGCTTGTCCTCTATCGGCGAGGGGTGTGTGGTTTGAAGCTGGGGGTGTGGCCTATCGCCTTGGGGGCGTGGTTTGGAGCTGGGGGCGTGGCTTGTTGGCTTGGGGGCGTGGTATACAGCAGTGGGACTCAAAAATAGCAGATCTACAAGCTCGTAGAGCATAGCTCTACGAGCTTGTAGATCTGATATCGGCTGGGGTTGGGCGTGGCCTATCACCCCGGGGGGTGGGGTATGAAGCTGTGGGCGGGGGCCTGTCGGCTTGGAGGCGTGGTTTGAAGCTGGGGGCGTGGCTTATCGGCTTGGGGGCGTGGTTTACAGCAGTGGGACTCAAAAATAGCAGATCTACAAGCTCGTAGATCATAGCTCTACGAGCTTGTAGATCTGATATCGGCTGGGGGTGGGCGTGGCCTATCACCCCGGGGGGTGGGGTCTGAAGCTGTGGGCGGGGCCTATTGGCTTGGGGGCGTGGTTTCAAGCCGGGGGCGTGGCCTTTCCCCTTGGATTGGGGTTTTAAGCTATGTGCTTGTCCTCTATCGGCGAGGGGGCTGTGGTTTGAAGCTGGGGGCGTGGCCTATCGCCATGGGGGCGTGGTTTGGAGCGGGGGGCGGGGCCTGTCGGCTTGGGGGCGTGGCCTTTCCCCTTGGATTGGGGTCTTAAGCCGTGTGCTTGTCCTCTATCGGCGAGGGGTGTGTGGTTTGAAGCTGGGGGCGTGGCCTATCGCCATGGGGATGTGGTTTGGAGCTGGGGGCGTGGCTTGTTGGCTTGGGGGCGTGGTATACAGCAGTGGGACTCAAAAATAGCAGATCTACAAGCTCGTAGAGCTATGCTCTACGAGCTTGTAGATCTGCTATTTTTTTCTTCCCCAAGCCAATAGGCCCCGCCCACAGCTTCAGACCCCACCCCCCGGGGTGATAGGCCACGCCCACCCCCAGCCGATATCAGATCTACAAGCTCGTAGAGCTATGATCTACGAGCTTGTAGATCTGCTATTTTTGAGTCCCACTGCTGTAAACCACGCCCCCAAGCCGACAGGCCACGCCCCCCGCTCCAAACCACGCCCCGATGGCGATAGGCCACGCCCCCAGCTTCAAACCACAGCCCCTCGCCCCAAGCCGACAGGCCACGTCCCCAGCACCAAACCACGCCCCCATGGCGATAGGCCACACCCCTAGCCTTAAACCACACCCCCCCTTGGCGATAGGCCACTCCCATAGCTCCAAACCACACCCCCTTGGTGATAGGCCAAGCCCACAGCTCCAAACCACTCCCCCCTCACCAATAGGCCACACCCCCGGCTCGAAACCACACCCCCAAGGTGATATGCCACGCCCACATAGTGGCTGGGGGAGGGGCCGGTGTTAATTGTTCGACCGATTGATCAATCGATGGGTAGAGATTAACATATTATTATACCATCCTTTAGGGGGAGGTAGAGAGTAACATATTATAATACCAGCCTTTAGGGGGAGGTAGAGAGTAACATAGTATAATACCAGCCTGTAGGGGGAGGTAGAGAGTAACATATTATAATACCAGCCTGTAGGGGGAGGTATAGAGTAACATATTATAATACCAGCCTGTAGGGGGAGGTAGAGAGTAACATATTATAATACCAGCCTGTAGGGGGAGGTAGAGAGTCACATATTATAATACCAGCCTGTAGGGGGAGGTAGAGAGTAACATATTATAATACCAGCCTGTAGGGGGAGGTAGAGAGTAACATAGTATAATACCAGTCTCTAGGGGGAGGTAGAGAGTAACAAATTATAATACCAGCCTCTAGGGGGAGGTAGAGAGTAACATATTATTATACCAGCCTGTAGGGGGAGGTAGAGAGTAACATAGTATAATACCAGTCTGTAGGGGGAGGTAGAGAGTAAGATATTATAATACCAGCCTGTAGAGGGAGGTAGAGAGTAACATATTATAATACCAGCCTGTAGGGGGAGGTAGAGAGTAACATAGTATAATACCAGTCTGTAGGGGGAGGTAGAGAGTAACATATTATAATACCAGCCTGTAGAGGGAGGTAGAGAGTAACATATTATAATACCAGCCTGTAGGGGGAGGTAGAGAGTAACATATTATAATACCAGCCTGTAGGGGGAGGTAGAGAGTCACATATTATAATACCAACCTGTAGGGGGAGGTAGAGAGTAACATATTATAATACCAGCCTGTAGGGGGAGGTAGAGAGTAACATAGTATAATACCAGTCTCTAGGGGGAGGTAGAGAGTAACATATTATAATACCAGCCTCTAGGGGGAGGTAGAGAGTAACATATTATTATACCAGCCTCTAGGGGGAGGTAGAGAGTAACATAGTATAATACCAGTCTGTAGGGGGAGGTAGAGAGTAAGATATTATAATACCAGCCTGTAGAGGGAGGTAGAGAGTAACATATTATAATACCAGCCTGTAGGGGGAGGTAGAGAGTAACATAGTATAATACCAGTCTGTAGGGGGAGGTAGAGAGTAAGATATTATAATACCAGCCTGTAGAGGGAGGTAGAGAGTAACATATTATAATACCAGCCTGTAGGGGGAGGTAGAGAGTAACATAGTATAATACCAGTCTGTAGGGGGAGGTAGAGAGTAAGATATTATAATACCAGCCTGTAGAGGGAGGTAGAGAGTAACATATTATAATACCAGCCTGTAGGGGGAGGTAGAGAGTAACATAGTATAATACCAGTCTGTAGGGGGAGGTAGAGAGTAACATATTATAATACCAGCCTGTAGAGGGAGGTAGAGAGTAACATATTATAATACCAGCCTATAGGGGGAGGTAGAGAGTAACATATTATAATACCAGCCTGTAGGGGGAGGTAGAGAGTAACATATTATAATACCAGCCTGTAGGGGGAGGTAGAGAGTCACATATTATAATACCAGCCTGTAGGGGGAGGTAGAGAGTCACATATTATAATACCAGCCTGTAGGGGGAGGTAGAGAGTCACATATTATAATACCAGCCTGTAGGGGGAGGTAGAGAGTAACATATTATAATACCAGCCTGTAGGGGGAGGTAGAGAGTCACATATTATAATACCAGCCTGTAGGGGAGGTAGAGAGTAACATATTATAATACCAGCCTGTAGGGGGAGGTAGAGAGTAACATATTATAATACCAGCCTGTAGGGGGAGGTAGAGAGTCACATATTATAATACGTATTTTTAAGAAAGTGGGTGTCAGTTTTGTCTGAAGGAAGGCATTAGGGCTCATGTATTTTGTGTTGGGCTCCTAAAACCCACTTTTAGAGACCTCACAAAGTCAGCAGCCACTTAGAATGTAGTGGGAACAAGTTACAGGAAAGTGTCACCAAAGTGCTTATCTCAGCTTAAAAATGCTATTTTGACATTTTCCTGTAACTTGTTCCCAGTACATTCTAAGTGGCTGCTGACTTTGTGAGGTCTCTAAAAGTGGGTTTTAGGAGCCCAACACAAAATACATGAGCCCCAATGCCTTCCTTCATACAAAACTGACACCCACTTTCTTTAAAAAATCGTGGCTCAAAATGGCATTTTTGGGCTGAGATAAGCACTTTGGTCACATTTTCCTGTAACTTGTTCCCAGTACATTTTAAGTGGCTGCTGACTTTGTGAGGTCTGTAAAAGTGGGTTTTAGGAGCCCAACACAAAATACATGAGCCCTAATGCCTTCCTTCAGACAAAACTGACACCCACTTTCTTAAAAAAATCTTTGGTCAAAATAGCATTTTTAGACTGAGATAAGCACTTTGGTGACATTTTCCTGTAACTTGTTCCCAGTACATTCTAAGTAGCTGCTGACTTTGTGATGTCTGTAAAAGTGGGTTTTAGGAGCCCAACACAAAATACATGAGCCCTAATGCCTTCTTTCAGACAAAACTGACACCCACTTTCTTTAAAAAATCTTGGGTCAAAATAGCATTTTTAGACTGAGATAAGCACTTTGGTGACATTTTCCTGTAACTTGTTCCCAGTACATTCTAAGTGGCTGCTGACTTTGTGAGGTCTCTAAAAGTGGGTTTTAGGAGCCCAACACAAAATACATGAGCCCTAATGCCTTCCTTCAGACAAAACTGACACCCACTTTCCTTAAAAAATCGTGGCTCAAAATAGCATTTTTGGGCTGAGATAAGCACTTTGGTGACATTTTCCTGTAACTTGTTCCCAGTACATTTTAAGTGGCTGCTGACTTTGTGAGGTCTGTAAAAGTGGGTTTTAGGAGCCCAACACAAAATACATGAGCCCTAATGCCTTCCTTCAGACAAAACTGACACCCACTTTCTTTAAAAAATCTTGGGTCAAAATAGCATTTTCAGACTGAGATAATCACTTTGGTGACATTTTCCTGTAACTTGTTCCCAGTACATTCTAAGTGGCTGCTGACTTTGTGAGGTCTGTAAAAGTGGGTTTTAGGAGCCCAACACAAAATACATGAGCCCTAATGCCTTCCTTCAGACAAAACTGACACCCACTTTCTTAAAAAAATCTTTGGTCAAAATAGCATTTTTAGACTGAGATAAGCACTTTGGTGACATTTTCCTGTAACTTGTTCCCAGTACATTCTAAGTAGCTGCTGACTTTGTGATGTCTGTAAAAGTGGGTTTTAGGAGCCCAACACAAAATACATGAGCCCTAATGCCTTCTTTCAGACAAAACTGACACCCACTTTCTTTAAAAAATCTTGGGTCAAAATAGCATTTTTAGACTGAGATAAGCACTTTGGTGACATTTTCCTGTAACTTGTTCCCAGTACATTCTAAGTGGCTGCTGACTTTGTGAGGTCTCTAAAAGTGGGTTTTAGGAGCCCAACACAAAATACATGAGCCCTAATGCCTTCCTTCAGACAAAACTGACACCCACTTTCCTTAAAAAATCGTGGCTCAAAATAGCATTTTTGGGCTGAGATAAGCACTTTGGTGACATTTTCCTGTAACTTGTTCCCAGTACATTTTAAGTGGCTGCTGACTTTGTGAGGTCTGTAAAAGTGGGTTTTAGGAGCCCAACACAAAATACATGAGCCCTAATGCCTTCCTTCAGACAAAACTGACACCCACTTTCTTTAAAAAATCTTGGGTCAAAATAGCATTTTCAGACTGAGATAATCACTTTGGTGACATTTTCCTGTAACTTGTTCCCAGTACATTCTAAGTGGCTGCTGACTTTGTGAGGTCTCTAAAAGTGGGTTTTAGGAGCCCAACACAAAATACATGAGCCCTAATGCCTTCTTTCAGACAAAACTGACACCCACTTTCTTAAAAAAATCTTGGGTCAAAATAGCATTTTTAGACTGAGATAAGCACTTTGGTGACATTTTCCTGTAACTTGTTCCCAGTACATTCTAAGTGGCTGCTGACTTTGTGAGGTCTCTAAAAGTGGGTTTTAGGAGCCCAACACAAAATACATGAGCCCTAATGCCTTCCTTCAGACAAAACTGACACCCACTTTCTTTAAAAAATCGTGGCTCAAAATAGCATTTTTGGGCTGAGATAAGCACTTTGGTGACATTTTCCCCTACAGGCTGGTATTATAATATGTGACTCTCTACCTCCCCCTACAGGCTGGTATTATAATATGTTACTCTCTACCTCCCCTACAGGCTGGTATTATAATATGTGACTCTCTACCTCCCCCTACAGGCTGGTACTATAATATGTTACTCTCTACCTCCCCCTACAGGCTGGTATTATAATATGTTACTCTCTACCTCCCCCTACAGGCTGGTATTATAATATGTTACTCTCTACCTCCCCCTACAGGCTGGTATTATAATATGTTACTCTCTACCTCCCTCTACAGGCTGGTATTATAATATGTTACTCTCTACCTCCCCCTACAGGCTGGTATTATAATATGTTACTCTCTACCTCCCCCTACAGGCTGGTATTATAATATGTGACTCTCTACCTCCCCCTATAGGCTGGTATTATAATATGTGACTCTCTACCTCCCCCTACAGGCTGGTATTATAATATGTGACTCTCTACCTCCCCCTACAGGCTGGTATTATAATATGTTACTCTCTACCTCCCCCTACAGGTTGGTATTATAATATGTGACTCTCTACCTCCCCCTACAGGCTGGTATTATAATATGTTACTCTCTACCTCCCCCTACAGGCTAGTATTATAATATGTTACTCTCTACCTCCCTCTACAGGCTGGTATTATAATATGTTACTCTCTACCTCCCCCTACAGACTGGTATTATACTATGTTACTCTCTACCTCCCCCTACAGGCTGGTATTATAATATGTTACTCTCTACCTCCCTCTAAAGGCTGGTATTATAATATCTTACTCTCTACCTCCCCCTACAGGCTGGTATAATAATATGTTACTCTCTACCTCCCCCTAAAGGCTGGTATTATAATATGTTACTCTCTACCTCCCCCTAGAGACTGGTATTATACTATGTTACTCTCTACCTCCCCCTACAGGCTGGTATTATAATATGTTACTCTCTACCTCCCCCTACAGGTTGGTATTATAATATGTGACTCTCTACCTCCCCCTACAGGCTGGTATTATAATATGTTACTCTCTACCTCCCCCTACAGGCTGGTATAATAATGTGTTACTCTCTACCAATCGATTGATCAATCGGTCGAACAATTAACCCCGGCCCCTCCCCCAGCCACTATGTGGGCGTGGCCTATCACCTTGGGGGTGTGGTTTTGAGCCGGGGGTGTGGCCTATTGGTGAGGGGGAAGTGGTTTGGAGCTGTGGGCTTGGCCTATCACCAAGGGGGTGTGGTTTGGAGCTATGGGCGTGGCCTATCGCCAAGGGGGTGTGGTTTAAGGCTAGGGGCGTAGCCTATCGACATGGGGGCGTGGTTTGGAGCTGGGGGCGTGGCCTGTCGGCTTGGGGCGAGGAGCTGTGGTTTGAAGCTGGGGGCGTGGCCTATCGCCATCGGGGCGTGGTTTGGAGCGGGGGGCGTGGCCTGTCGGCTTGGGGGCGTGGTTTACAGCAGTGGGACTCAAAAATAGCAGATCTACAAGCTCGTAGATCATAGCTCTACGAGCTTGTAGATCTGATATCGGCTGGGGTTGGGCGTGGCCTATCACCCCGGGGGGTGGGGTCTGAAGCTGTGGGCGGGGCCTGTCGGCTTGGAGGCGTGGTTTGAAGCTCGGGGCGTGGCTTATCGGCTTGGGGGCGTGGTTTACAGCAGTGGGACTCAAAAATAGCGGATCTACAAGCTCGTAGATCATAGCTCTACGAGCTTGTAGATCTGATATCGGCTGGGGGTGGGCGTGGCCTATCACCCCGGGGGATGGGGTCTGAAGCTCTGGGCGGGGCCTATTGGCTTGGGGGCGTGGTTTCAAGCTGGAGGCGTGGCCTTTCCCGTTGGATTGGGGTCTTAAGCCGTGTGCTTGTCCTCTATCGGCGAGGGGTGTGTGGTTTGAAGCTGGGGGCGTGGCCTATCGCCATGGGGGCATGGTTTGGAGCGGGGGGCGTGGCCTGTCGGCTTGGGGGCGTGGTTTACAGCAGTGGGACTCAAAAATAGCAGATCTACAAGCTCGTAGAGCATAGCTCTACGAGCTTGTAGATCTGATATCGGCTGGGGTTGGGCGTGGCCTATCGCCCTGGGGGGTGGGGTCTGAAGCTGTGGGCGGGGCTTATTGGCTTGGGGGCGTGGTTTCAAGCCGGGGGCGTGGCCTTTCCCCTTGGATTGGGGTTTTAAGCTGTGTGCTTGTCCTCTATCGGCGAGGGGGCTGTGGTTTGAAGCTGGGGGCGTGGCCTATCGCCATGGGGGCGTGGTTTGGAGCGGGGGGCGGGGCCTGTCGGCTTGGGGGCGTGGCCTTTCCCCTTGGATTGGGGTCTTAAGCCGTGTGCTTGTCCTCTATCGGCGAGGGGTGTGTGGTTTGAAGCTGGGGGCGTGGCCTATCGCCATGGGGGCGTGGTTTGGAGCTGGGGGCGTGGCTTGTTGGCTTGGGGGCGTGGTATACAGCAGTGGGACTCAAAAATAGCAGATCTACAAGCTCGTAGAGCATAGCTCTACGAGCTTGTAGATCTGATATCGGCTGGGGTTGGGCGTGGCCTATCACCCCGGGGGGTGGGGTATGAAGCTGTGGGCGGGGGCCTGTCGGCTTGGAGGCGTGGTTTGAAGCTGGGGGCGTGGCTTATCGGCTTGGGGGCGTGGTTTACAGCAGTGGGACTCAAAAATAGCAGATCTACAAGCTCGTAGATCATAGCTCTACGAGCTTGTAGATCTGATATCGGCTGGGGGTGGGCGTGGCCTATCACCCCGGGGGGTGGGGTCTGAAGCTGTGGGCGGGGCCTATTGGCTTGGGGGCGTGGTTTCAAGCCGGGGGCGTGGCCTTTCCCCTTGGATTGGGGTTTTAAGCTGTGTGCTTGTCCTCTATCGGCGAGGGGGCTGTGGTTTGAAGCTGGGGGCTTGGCCTATCGCCATGGGGGCGTGGTTTGGAGCGGGGGGCGGGGCCTGTCGGCTTGGGGGCGTGGCCTTTCCCCTTGGATTGGGGTCTTAAGCCGTGTGCTTGTCCTCTATCGGCGAGGGGTGTGTGGTTTGAAGCTGGGGGCGTGGCCTATCGCCATGGGGATGTGGTTTGGAGCTGGGGGCGTGGCTTGTTGGCTTGGGGGCGTGGTATACAGCAGTGGGACTCAAAAATAGCAGATCTACAAGCTCGTAGAGCTATGCTCTACGAGCTTGTAGATCTGCTATTTTTTTCGCCCCCAAGCCAATAGGCCCCGCCCACAGCTTCAGACCCCACCCCCCGGGGTGATAGGCCACGCCCACCCCCAGCCGATATCAGATCTACAAGCTCGTAGAGCTATGATCTACGAGCTTGTAGATCTGCTATTTTTGAGTCCCACTGCTGTAAACCACGCCCCCAAGCCGACAGGCCACGCCCCCCGCTCCAAACCACGCCCCGATGGCGATAGGCCACGCCCCAGCTTCAAACCACAGCCCCTCGCCCCAAGCCGACAGGCCACGTCCCCAGCACCAAACCACGCCCCCATGGCGATAGGCCACACCCCTAGCCTTAAACCACACCCCCCCTTGGCGATAGGCCACGCCCATAGCTCCAAACCACACCCCCTTGGTGATAGGCCAAGCCCACAGCTCCAAACCACTCCCCCCTCACCAATAGGCCACACCCCCGGCTCGAAACCACACCCCCAAGGTGATATGCCACGCCCACATAGTGGCTGGGGGAGGGGCCGGGGTTAATTGTTCGACCGATTGATCAATCGATTGGTAGAGATTAACATATTATTATACCATCCTGTAGGGGGAGGTAGAGAGTAACATATTATAATACCAGCCTTTAGGGGGAGGTAGAGAGTAACATAGTATAATACCAGCCTGTAGGGGGAGGTAGAGAGTAACATATTATAATACCAGCCTGTAGGGGGAGGTATAGAGTAACATATTATAATACCAGCCTGTAGGGGGAGGTAGAGAGTAACATATTATAATACCAGCCTGTAGGGGGAGGTAGAGAGTCACATATTATAATACCAGCCTGTAGGGGGAGGTAGAGAGTAACATATTATAATACCAGCCTGTAGGGGGAGGTAGAGAGTAACATAGTATAATACCAGTCTCTAGGGGGAGGTAGAGAGTAACAAATTATAATACCAGCCTCTAGGGGGAGGTAGAGAGTAACATATTATTATACCAGCCTGTAGGGGGAGGTAGAGAGTAACATAGTATAATACCAGTCTGTAGGGGGAGGTAGAGAGTAAGATATTATAATACCAGCCTGTAGAGGGAGGTAGAGAGTAACATATTATAATACCAGCCTGTAGGGGGAGGTAGAGAGTAACATAGTATAATACCAGTCTGTAGGGGGAGGTAGAGAGTAACATATTATAATACCAGCCTGTAGAGGGAGGTAGAGAGTAACATATTATAATACCAGCCTGTAGGGGGAGGTAGAGAGTAACATATTATAATACCAGCCTGTAGGGGGAGGTAGAGAGTAACATAGTATAATACCAGTCTCTAGGGGGAGGTAGAGAGTAACAAATTATAATACCAGCCTCTAGGGGGAGGTAGAGAGTAACATATTATTAGACCAGCCTTTAGGGGGAGGTAGAGAGTAACATAGTATAATACCAGTCTGTAGGGGGAGGTAGAGAGTAAGATATTATAATACCAGCCTGTAGAGGGAGGTAGAGAGTAACATATTATAATACCAGCCTGTAGGGGGAGGTAGAGAGTAACATAGTATAATACCAGTCTTTAGGGGGAGGTAGAGAGTAACATATTATAATACCAGCCTGTAGAGGGAGGTAGAGAGTAACATATTATAATACCAGCCTGTAGGGGGAGGTAGAGAGTAACATATTATAATACCAGCCTGTAGGGGGAGGTAGAGAGTCACATATTATAATACCAACCTGTAGGGGGAGGTAGAGAGTAAAATATTATAATACCAGCCTGTAGGGGGAGGTAGAGAGTAACATAGTATAATACCAGTCTCTAGGGGGAGGTAGAGAGTAACATATTATAATACCAGCCTCTAGGGGGAGGTAGAGAGTAACATAGTATAATACCAGTCTGTAGGGGGAGGTAGAGAGTAAGATATTATAATACCAGCCTGTAGAGGGAGGTAGAGAGTAACATATTATAATACCAGCCTGTAGGGGGAGGTAGAGAGTAACATAGTATAATACCAGTCTGTAGGGGGAGGTAGAGAGTAAGATATTATAATACCAGCCTGTAGAGGGAGGTAGAGAGTAACATATTATAATACCAACCTGTAGGGGAGGTAGAGAGTAACATATTATAATACCAGCCTCTAGGGGGAGGTAGAGAGTAAGATATTATAATACCAGCCTGTAGAGGGAGGTAGAGAGTAACATATTATAATACCAGCCTGTAGGGGGAGGTAGAGAGTAACATATTATAATACCAGCCTGTAGGGGGAGGTAGAGAGTCACATATTATAATACCAGCCTGTAGGGGGAGGTAGAGAGTAACATAGTATAATACCAGTCTCTAGGGGGAGGTAGAGAGTAACAAATTATAATACCAGCCTCTAGGGGGAGGTAGAGAGTAACATATTATTATACCAGCCTGTAGGGGGAGGTAGAGAGTAACATAGTATAATACCAGTCTGTAGGGGGAGGTAGAGAGTAAGATATTATAATACCAGCCTGTAGAGGGAGGTAGAGAGTAACATAGTATAATACTAGTCTGTATGGGGAGGTAGAGAGTAAGATATTATAATACCAGCCTGTAGAGGGAGGTAGAGAGTAACATATTATAATACCAGCCTGTAGGGGGAGGTAGAGAGTAACATAGTATAATACCAGTCTGTAGGGGGAGGTAGAGAGTAAGATATTATAATACCAGCCTGTAGAGGGAGGTAGAGAGTAACATATTATAATACCAGCCTGTAGGGGGAGGTAGAGAGTAACATAGTATAATACCAGTCTGTAGGGGGAGGTAGAGAGTAACATATTATAATACCAGCCTGTAGGGGGAGGTAGAGAGTAACATAGTATAATACCAGTCTGTAGGGGGAGGTAGAGAGTAAGATATTATAATACCAGCCTGTAGAGGGAGGTAGAGAGTAACATATTATAATACCAGCCTGTAGGGGGAGGTAGAGAGTAACATAGTATAATACCAGTCTGTAGGGGGAGGTAGAGAGTAACATATTATAATACCAGCCTGTAGAGGGAGGTAGAGAGTAACATATTATAATACCAGCCTATAGGGGGAGGTAGAGAGTAACATATTATAATACCAGCCTGTAGGGGGAGGTAGAGAGTAACATATTATAATACCAGCCTGTAGGGGGAGGTAGAGAGTCACATATTATAATACCAGCCTGTAGGGGGAGGTAGAGAGTCACATATTATAATACCAGCCTGTAGGGGGAGGTAGAGAGTCACATATTATAATACCAGCCTGTAGGGGGAGGTAGAGAGTAACATATTATAATACCAGCCTGTAGGGGGAGGTAGAGAGTCACATATTATAATACCAGCCTGTAGGGGAGGTAGAGAGTAACATATTATAATACCAGCCTGTAGGGGGAGGTAGAGAGTAACATATTATAATACCAGCCTGTAGGGGGAGGTAGAGAGTAACATATTATAATACCAGCCTGTAGGGGGAGGTAGAGAGTAACATATTATAATACCAGCCTGTAGGGGGAGGTAGAGAGTCACATATTATAATACCAGCCTGTAGGGGGAGGTAGAGAGTCACATATTATAATACCAACCTGTAGGGGGAGGTAGAGAGTAACATATTATAATACCAGCCTGTAGGGGGAGGTAGAGAGTAACATATTATAATACCAGCCTGTAGGGGGAGGTAGAGAGTCACATATTATAATACGTATTTTTAAGAAAGTGGGTGTCAGTTTTGTCTGAAGGAAGGCATTAGGGCTCATGTATTTTGTGTTGGGCTCCTAAAACCCACTTTTAGAGACCTCACAAAGTCAGCAGCCACTTAGAATGTACTGGGAACAAGTTACAGGAAAGTGTCACCAAAGTGCTTATCTCAGCTTAAAAATGCTATTTTGACATTTTCCTGTAACTTGTTCCCAGTACATTCTAAGTGGCTGCTGACTTTGTGAGGTCTCTAAAAGTGGGTTTTAGGAGCCCAACACAAAATACATGAGCCCTAATGCCTTCCTTCAGACAAAACTGACACCCACTTTCCTTAAAAAATCGTGGCTCAAAATAGCACTTTTGGGCTGAGATAAGCACTTTGGTGACATTTTCCTGTAACTTGTTCCCAGTACATTCTAAGTGGCTGCTGACTTTGTGAGGTCTCTAAAAGTGGGTTTTAGGAGCCCAACACAAAATACATGAGCCCTAATGCCTTCCTTCAGACAAAACTGACACCCACTTTCCTTAAAAAATCGTGGCTCAAAATAGCACTTTTGGGCTGAGATAAGCACTTTGGTGACATTTTCCTGTAACTTGTTCCCAGTACATTCTAAGTGGCTGCTGACTTTGTGAGGTCTCTAAAAGTGGGTTTTAGGAGCCCAACACAAAATACATGAGCCCTAATGCCTTCCTTCAGACAAAACTGACACCCACTTTCCTTAAAAAATCGTGGCTCAAAATAGCACTTTTGGGCTGAGATAAGCACTTTGGTGACATTTTCCTGTAACTTGTTCCCAGTACATTCTAAGTGGCTGCTGACTTTGTGAGGTCTCTAAAAGTGGGTTTTAGGAGCCCAACACAAAATACATGAGCCCTAATGCCTTCCTTCAGACAAAACTGACACCCACTTTCCTTAAAAAATCGTGGCTCAAAATAGCACTTTTGGGCTGAGATAAGCACTTTGGTGACATTTTCCTGTAACTTGTTCCCAGTACATTCTAAGTGGCTGCTGACTTTGTGAGGTCTCTAAAAGTGGGTTTTAGGAGCCCAACACAAAATACATGAGCCCTAATGCCTTCCTTCAGACAAAACTGACACCCACTTTCCTTAAAAAATCGTGGCTCAAAATAGCACTTTTGGGCTGAGATAAGCACTTTGGTGACATTTTCCTGTAACTTGTTCCCAGTACATTCTAAGTGGCTGCTGACTTTGTGAGGTCTCTAAAAGTGGGTTTTAGGAGCCCAACACAAAATACATAAGCCCTAATGCCTTCTTTCAGACAAAACTGACACCCACTTTCTTAAAAAAATCTTGGGTCAAAATAGCATTTTTAGACTGAGATAAGCACTTTGGTGACATTTTCCTGTAACTTGTTCCCAGTACATTGTAAGTGGCTGCTGACTTTGTGAGGTCTCTAAAAGGTGGTTTTAGGAGCCCAACACAAAATACATGAGCCCTAATGCCTTCCTTCAGACAAAACTGACACCCACTTTCCTTAAAAAATCGTGGCTCAAAATAGCACTTTTGGGCTGAGATAAGCACTTTGGTGACATTTTCCTGTAACTTGTTCCCAGTACATTCTAAGTGGCTGCTGACTTTGTGAGGTCTCTAAAAGTGGGTTTTAGGAGCCCAACACAAAATACATGAGCCCTAATGCCTTCCTTCAGACAAAACTGACACCCACTTTCCTTAAAAAATCGTGGCTCAAAATAGCACTTTTGGGCTGAGATAAGCACTTTGGTGACATTTTCCTGTAACTTGTTCCCAGTACATTCTAAGTGGCTGCTGACTTTGTGAGGTCTCTAAAAGTGGGTTTTAGGAGCCCAACACAAAATACATGAGCCCTAATGCCTTCCTTCAGACAAAACTGACACCCACTTTCCTTAAAAAATCGTGGCTCAAAATAGCACTTTTGGGCTGAGATAAGCACTTTGGTGACATTTTCCTGTAACTTGTTCCCAGTACATTCTAAGTGGCTGCTGACTTTGTGAGGTCTCTAAAAGTGGGTTTTAGGAGCCCAACACAAAATACATGAGCCCTAATGCCTTCCTTCAGACAAAACTGACACCCACTTTCCTTAAAAAATCGTGGCTCAAAATAGCACTTTTGGGCTGAGATAAGCACTTTGGTGACATTTTCCTGTAACTTGTTCCCAGTACATTCTAAGTGGCTGCTGACTTTGTGAGGTCTCTAAAAGTGGGTTTTAGGAGCCCAACACAAAATACATGAGCCCTAATGCCTTCCTTCAGACAAAACTGACACCCACTTTCCTTAAAAAATCGTGGCTCAAAATAGCACTTTTGGGCTGAGATAAGCACTTTGGTGACATTTTCCTGTAACTTGTTCCCAGTACATTCTAAGTGGCTGCTGACTTTGTGAGGTCTCTAAAAGTGGGTTTTAGGAGCCCAACACAAAATACATAAGCCCTAATGCCTTCTTTCAGACAAAACTGACACCCACTTTCTTAAAAAAATCTTGGGTCAAAATAGCATTTTTAGACTGAGATAAGCACTTTGGTGACATTTTCCTGTAACTTGTTCCCAGTACATTGTAAGTGGCTGCTGACTTTGTGAGGTCTCTAAAAGGTGGTTTTAGGAGCCCAACACAAAATACATGAGCCCTAATGCCTTCCTTCAGACAAAACTGACACCCACTTTCCTTAAAAAATCGTGGCTCAAAATAGCACTTTTGGGCTGAGATAAGCACTTTGGTGACATTTTCCTGTAACTTGTTCCCAGTACATTCTAAGTGGCTGCTGACTTTGTGAGGTCTCTAAAAGTGGGTTTTAGGAGCCCAACACAAAATACATGAGCCCTAATGCCTTCCTTCAGACAAAACTGACACCCACTTTCCTTAAAAAATCGTGGCTCAAAATAGCACTTTTGGGCTGAGATAAGCACTTTGGTGACATTTTCCTGTAACTTGTTCCCAGTACATTCTAAGTGGCTGCTGACTTTGTGAGGTCTCTAAAAGTGGGTTTTAGGAGCCCAACACAAAATACATGAGCCCTAATGCCTTCCTTCAGACAAAACTGACACCCACTTTCCTTAAAAAATCGTGGCTCAAAATAGCACTTTTGGGCTGAGATAAGCACTTTGGTGACATTTTCCTGTAACTTGTTCCCAGTACATTCTAAGTGGCTGCTGACTTTGTGAGGTCTCTAAAAGTGGGTTTTAGGAGCCCAACACAAAATACATGAGCCCTAATGCCTTCCTTCAGACAAAACTGACACCCACTTTCCTTAAAAAATCGTGGCTCAAAATAGCACTTTTGGGCTGAGATAAGCACTTTGGTGACATTTTCCTGTAACTTGTTCCCAGTACATTCTAAGTGGCTGCTGACTTTGTGAGGTCTCTAAAAGTGGGTTTTAGGAGCCCAACACAAAATACATGAGCCCTAATGCCTTCCTTCAGACAAAACTGACACCCACTTTCCTTAAAAAATCGTGGCTCAAAATAGCACTTTTGGGCTGAGATAAGCACTTTGGTGACATTTTCCTGTAACTTGTTCCCAGTACATTCTAAGTGGCTGCTGACTTTGTGAGGTCTCTAAAAGTGGGTTTTAGGAGCCCAACACAAAATACATGAGCCCTAATGCCTTCCTTCAGACAAAACTGACACCCACTTTCCTTAAAAAATCGTGGCTCAAAATAGCACTTTTGGGCTGAGATAAGCACTTTGGTGACATTTTCCTGTAACTTGTTCCCAGTACATTCTAAGTGGCTGCTGACTTTGTGAGGTCTCTAAAAGTGGGTTTTAGGAGCCCAACACAAAATACATAAGCCCTAATGCCTTCTTTCAGACAAAACTGACACCCACTTTCTTAAAAAAATCTTGGGTCAAAATAGCATTTTTAGACTGAGATAAGCACTTTGGTGACATTTTCCTGTAACTTGTTCCCAGTACATTGTAAGTGGCTGCTGACTTTGTGAGGTCTCTAAAAGGTGGTTTTAGGAGCCCAACACAAAATACATGAGCCCTAATGCCTTCCTTCAGACAAAACTGACACCCACTTTCCTTAAAAAATCGTGGCTCAAAATAGCACTTTTGGGCTGAGATAAGCACTTTGGTGACATTTTCCTGTAACTTGTTCCCAGTACATTCTAAGTGGCTGCTGACTTTGTGAGGTCTCTAAAAGTGGGTTTTAGGAGCCCAACACAAAATACATGAGCCCTAATGCCTTCCTTCAGACAAAACTGACACCCACTTTCCTTAAAAAATCGTGGCTCAAAATAGCACTTTTGGGCTGAGATAAGCACTTTGGTGACATTTTCCTGTAACTTGTTCCCAGTACATTCTAAGTGGCTGCTGACTTTGTGAGGTCTCTAAAAGTGGGTTTTAGGAGCCCAACACAAAATACATGAGCCCTAATGCCTTCCTTCAGACAAAACTGACACCCACTTTCCTTAAAAAATCATGGCTCAAAATAGCACTTTTGGGCTGAGATAAGCACTTTGGTGACATTTTCCTGTAACTTGTTCCCAGTACATTCTAAGTGGCTGCTGACTTTGTGAGGTCTCTAAAAGTGGGGTTTAGGAGCCCAACACAAAATACATAAGCCCTAATGCCTTCTTTCAGACAAAACTGACACCCACTTTCTTAAAAAAATCTTGGGTCAAAATAGCATTTTTAGACTGAGATAAGCACTTTGGTGACATTTTCCTGTAACTTGTTCCCAGTACATTGTAAGTGGCTGCTGACTTTGTGAGGTCTCTAAAAGGTGGTTTTAGGAGCCCAACACAAAATACATGAGCCCTAATGCCTTCCTTCAGACAAAACTGACACCCACTTTCCTTAAAAAATCGTGGCTCAAAATAGCACTTTTGGGCTGAGATAAGCACTTTGGTGACATTTTCCTGTAACTTGTTCCCAGTACATTCTAAGTGGCTGCTGACTTTGTGAGGTCTCTAAAAGTGGGTTTTAGGAGCCCAACACAAAATACATGAGCCCTAATGCCTTCCTTCAGACAAAACTGACACCCACTTTCCTTAAAAAATCGTGGCTCAAAATAGCACTTTTGGGCTGAGATAAGCACTTTGGTGACATTTTCCTGTAACTTGTTCCCAGTACATTCTAAGTGGCTGCTGACTTTGTGAGGTCTCTAAAAGTGGGTTTTAGGAGCCCAACACAAAATACATGAGCCCTAATGCCTTCCTTCAGACAAAACTGACACCCACTTTCCTTAAAAAATCGTGGCTCAAAATAGCACTTTTGGGCTGAGATAAGCACTTTGGTGACATTTTCCTGTAACTTGTTCCCAGTACATTCTAAGTGGCTGCTGACTTTGTGAGGTCTCTAAAAGTGGGTTTTAGGAGCCCAACACAAAATACATGAGCCCTAATGCCTTCCTTCAGACAAAACTGACACCCACTTTCCTTAAAAAATCGTGGCTCAAAATAGCACTTTTGGGCTGAGATAAGCACTTTGGTGACATTTTCCTGTAACTTGTTCCCAGTACATTCTAAGTGGCTGCTGACTTTGTGAGGTCTCTAAAAGTGGGTTTTAGGAGCCCAACACAAAATACATGAGCCCTAATGCCTTCCTTCAGACAAAACTGACACCCACTTTCCTTAAAAAATCGTGGCTCAAAATAGCACTTTTGGGCTGAGATAAGCACTTTGGTGACATTTTCCTGTAACTTGTTCCCAGTACATTCTAAGTGGCTGCTGACTTTGTGAGGTCTCTAAAAGTGGGTTTTAGGAGCCCAACACAAAATACATGAGCCCTAATGCCTTCCTTCAGACAAAACTGACACCCACTTTCCTTAAAAAATCGTGGCTCAAAATAGCACTTTTGGGCTGAGATAAGCACTTTGGTGACATTTTCCTGTAACTTGTTCCCAGTACATTCTAAGTGGCTGCTGACTTTGTGAGGTCTCTAAAAGTGGGTTTTAGGAGCCCAACACAAAATACATAAGCCCTAATGCCTTCTTTCAGACAAAACTGACACCCACTTTCTTAAAAAAATCTTGGGTCAAAATAGCATTTTTAGACTGAGATAAGCACTTTGGTGACATTTTCCTGTAACTTGTTCCCAGTACATTGTAAGTGGCTGCTGACTTTGTGAGGTCTCTAAAAGGTGGTTTTAGGAGCCCAACACAAAATACATGAGCCCTAATGCCTTCCTTCAGACAAAACTGACACCCACTTTCCTTAAAAAATCGTGGCTCAAAATAGCACTTTTGGGCTGAGATAAGCACTTTGGTGACATTTTCCTGTAACTTGTTCCCAGTACATTCTAAGTGGCTGCTGACTTTGTGAGGTCTCTAAAAGTGGGTTTTAGGAGCCCAACACAAAATACATGAGCCCTAATGCCTTCCTTCAGACAAAACTGACACCCACTTTCCTTAAAAAATCGTGGCTCAAAATAGCACTTTTGGGCTGAGATAAGCACTTTGGTGACATTTTCCTGTAACTTGTTCCCAGTACATTCTAAGTGGCTGCTGACTTTGTGAGGTCTCTAAAAGTGGGTTTTAGGAGCCCAACACAAAATACATGAGCCCTAATGCCTTCCTTCAGACAAAACTGACACCCACTTTCCTTAAAAAATCGTGGCTCAAAATAGCACTTTTGGGCTGAGATAAGCACTTTGGTGACATTTTCCTGTAACTTGTTCCCAGTACATTCTAAGTGGCTGCTGACTTTGTGAGGTCTCTAAAAGTGGGTTTTAGGAGCCCAACACAAAATACATAAGCCCTAATGCCTTCTTTCAGACAAAACTGACACCCACTTTCTTAAAAAAATCTTGGGTCAAAATAGCATTTTTAGACTGAGATAAGCACTTTGGTGACATTTTCCTGTAACTTGTTCCCAGTACATTGTAAGTGGCTGCTGACTTTGTGAGGTCTCTAAAAGGTGGTTTTAGGAGCCCAACACAAAATACATGAGCCCTAATGCCTTCCTTCAGACAAAACTGACACCCACTTTCCTTAAAAAATCGTGGCTCAAAATAGCACTTTTGGGCTGAGATAAGCACTTTGGTGACATTTTCCTGTAACTTGTTCCCAGTACATTCTAAGTGGCTGCTGACTTTGTGAGGTCTCTAAAAGTGGGTTTTAGGAGCCCAACACAAAATACATGAGCCCTAATGCCTTCCTTCAGACAAAACTGACACCCACTTTCCTTAAAAAATCGTGGCTCAAAATAGCACTTTTGGGCTGAGATAAGCACTTTGGTGACATTTTCCTGTAACTTGTTCCCAGTACATTCTAAGTGGCTGCTGACTTTGTGAGGTCTCTAAAAGTGGGTTTTAGGAGCCCAACACAAAATACATGAGCCCTAATGCCTTCCTTCAGACAAAACTGACACCCACTTTCCTTAAAAAATCGTGGCTCAAAATAGCACTTTTGGGCTGAGATAAGCACTTTGGTGACATTTTCCTGTAACTTGTTCCCAGTACATTCTAAGTGGCTGCTGACTTTGTGAGGTCTCTAAAAGTGGGTTTTAGGAGCCCAACACAAAATACATGAGCCCTAATGCCTTCCTTCAGACAAAACTGACACCCACTTTCCTTAAAAAATCGTGGCTCAAAATAGCACTTTTGGGCTGAGATAAGCACTTTGGTGACATTTTCCTGTAACTTGTTCCCAGTACATTCTAAGTGGCTGCTGACTTTGTGAGGTCTCTAAAAGTGGGTTTTAGGAGCCCAACACAAAATACATAAGCCCTAATGCCTTCTTTCAGACAAAACTGACACCCACTTTCTTAAAAAAATCTTGGGTCAAAATAGCATTTTTAGACTGAGATAAGCACTTTGGTGACATTTTCCTGTAACTTGTTCCCAGTACATTGTAAGTGGCTGCTGACTTTGTGAGGTCTCTAAAAGGTGGTTTTAGGAGCCCAACACAAAATACATGAGCCCTAATGCCTTCCTTCAGACAAAACTGACACCCACTTTCCTTAAAAAATCGTGGCTCAAAATAGCACTTTTGGGCTGAGATAAGCACTTTGGTGACATTTTCCTGTAACTTGTTCCCAGTACATTCTAAGTGGCTGCTGACTTTGTGAGGTCTCTAAAAGTGGGTTTTAGGAGCCCAACACAAAATACATGAGCCCTAATGCCTTCCTTCAGACAAAACTGACACCCACTTTCCTTAAAAAATCGTGGCTCAAAATAGCACTTTTGGGCTGAGATAAGCACTTTGGTGACATTTTCCTGTAACTTGTTCCCAGTACATTCTAAGTGGCTGCTGACTTTGTGAGGTCTCTAAAAGTGGGTTTTAGGAGCCCAACACAAAATACATGAGCCCTAATGCCTTCCTTCAGACAAAACTGACACCCACTTTCCTTAAAAAATCGTGGCTCAAAATAGCACTTTTGGGCTGAGATAAGCACTTTGGTGACATTTTCCTGTAACTTGTTCCCAGTACATTCTAAGTGGCTGCTGACTTTGTGAGGTCTCTAAAAGTGGGTTTTAGGAGCCCAACACAAAATACATGAGCCCTAATGCCTTCCTTCAGACAAAACTGACACCCACTTTCCTTAAAAAATCGTGGCTCAAAATAGCACTTTTGGGCTGAGATAAGCACTTTGGTGACATTTTCCTGTAACTTGTTCCCAGTACATTCTAAGTGGCTGCTGACTTTGTGAGGTCTCTAAAAGTGGGTTTTAGGAGCCCAACACAAAATACATAAGCCCTAATGCCTTCTTTCAGACAAAACTGACACCCACTTTCTTAAAAAAATCTTGGGTCAAAATAGCATTTTTAGACTGAGATAAGCACTTTGGTGACATTTTCCTGTAACTTGTTCCCAGTACATTGTAAGTGGCTGCTGACTTTGTGAGGTCTCTAAAAGGTGGTTTTAGGAGCCCAACACAAAATACATGAGCCCTAATGCCTTCCTTCAGACAAAACTGACACCCACTTTCCTTAAAAAATCGTGGCTCAAAATAGCACTTTTGGGCTGAGATAAGCACTTTGGTGACATTTTCCTGTAACTTGTTCCCAGTACATTCTAAGTGGCTGCTGACTTTGTGAGGTCTCTAAAAGTGGGTTTTAGGAGCCCAACACAAAATACATGAGCCCTAATGCCTTCCTTCAGACAAAACTGACACCCACTTTCCTTAAAAAATCGTGGCTCAAAATAGCACTTTTGGGCTGAGATAAGC
Source organism: Gymnoscopelus braueri (assembly GCF_963280865.1). Taxonomy (NCBI): domain Eukaryota; kingdom Metazoa; phylum Chordata; class Actinopteri; order Myctophiformes; family Myctophidae; genus Gymnoscopelus; species Gymnoscopelus braueri. The sequence continues at coordinate 55,990,568 of NC_137613.1, forward strand.
ACTTTGGTGACATTTTCCTGTAACTTGTTCCCAGTACATTCTAAGTGGCTGCTGACTTTGTGAGGTCTCTAAAAGTGGGTTTTAGGAGCCCAACACAAAATACATGAGCCCTAATGCCTTCCTTCAGACAAAACTGACACCCACTTTCCTTAAAAAATCGTGGCTCAAAATAGCACTTTTGGGCTGAGATAAGCACTTTGGTGACATTTTCCTGTAACTTGTTCCCAGTACATTCTAAGTGGCTGCTGACTTTGTGAGGTCTCTAAAAGTGGGTTTTAGGAGCCCAACACAAAATACATGAGCCCTAATGCCTTCCTTCAGACAAAACTGACACCCACTTTCCTTAAAAAATCGTGGCTCAAAATAGCACTTTTGGGCTGAGATAAGCACTTTGGTGACATTTTCCTGTAACTTGTTCCCAGTACATTCTAAGTGGCTGCTGACTTTGTGAGGTCTCTAAAAGTGGGTTTTAGGAGCCCAACACAAAATACATAAGCCCTAATGCCTTCTTTCAGACAAAACTGACACCCACTTTCTTAAAAAAATCTTGGGTCAAAATAGCATTTTTAGACTGAGATAAGCACTTTGGTGACATTTTCCTGTAACTTGTTCCCAGTACATTGTAAGTGGCTGCTGACTTTGTGAGGTCTCTAAAAGGTGGTTTTAGGAGCCCAACACAAAATACATGAGCCCTAATGCCTTCCTTCAGACAAAACTGACACCCACTTTCCTTAAAAAATCGTGGCTCAAAATAGCACTTTTGGGCTGAGATAAGCACTTTGGTGACATTTTCCTGTAACTTGTTCCCAGTACATTCTAAGTGGCTGCTGACTTTGTGAGGTCTCTAAAAGTGGGTTTTAGGAGCCCAACACAAAATACATGAGCCCTAATGCCTTCCTTCAGACAAAACTGACACCCACTTTCCTTAAAAAATCGTGGCTCAAAATAGCACTTTTGGGCTGAGATAAGCACTTTGGTGACATTTTCCTGTAACTTGTTCCCAGTACATTCTAAGTGGCTGCTGACTTTGTGAGGTCTCTAAAAGTGGGTTTTAGGAGCCCAACACAAAATACATGAGCCCTAATGCCTTCCTTCAGACAAAACTGACACCCACTTTCCTTAAAAAATCGTGGCTCAAAATAGCACTTTTGGGCTGAGATAAGCACTTTGGTGACATTTTCCTGTAACTTGTTCCCAGTACATTCTAAGTGGCTGCTGACTTTGTGAGGTCTCTAAAAGTGGGTTTTAGGAGCCCAACACAAAATACATGAGCCCTAATGCCTTCCTTCAGACAAAACTGACACCCACTTTCCTTAAAAAATCGTGGCTCAAAATAGCACTTTTGGGCTGAGATAAGCACTTTGGTGACATTTTCCTGTAACTTGTTCCCAGTACATTCTAAGTGGCTGCTGACTTTGTGAGGTCTCTAAAAGTGGGTTTTAGGAGCCCAACACAAAATACATAAGCCCTAATGCCTTCTTTCAGACAAAACTGACACCCACTTTCTTAAAAAAATCTTGGGTCAAAATAGCATTTTTAGACTGAGATAAGCACTTTGGTGACATTTTCCTGTAACTTGTTCCCAGTACATTGTAAGTGGCTGCTGACTTTGTGAGGTCTCTAAAAGGTGGTTTTAGGAGCCCAACACAAAATACATGAGCCCTAATGCCTTCCTTCAGACAAAACTGACACCCACTTTCCTTAAAAAATCGTGGCTCAAAATAGCACTTTTGGGCTGAGATAAGCACTTTGGTGACATTTTCCTGTAACTTGTTCCCAGTACATTCTAAGTGGCTGCTGACTTTGTGAGGTCTCTAAAAGTGGGTTTTAGGAGCCCAACACAAAATACATAAGCCCTAATGCCTTCTTTCAGACAAAACTGACACCCACTTTCTTAAAAAAATCTTGGGTCAAAATAGCACTTTTAGACTGAGATAAGCACTTTGGTGACATTTTCCTGTAACTTGTTCCCAGTACATTGTAAGTGGCTGCTGACTTTGTGAGGTCTCTAAAAGGTGGTTTTAGGAGCCCAACACAAAATACATGAGCCCTAATGCCTTCCTTCAGACAAAACTGACACCCACTTTCCTTAAAAAATCGTGGCTCAAAATAGCACTTTTGGGCTGAGATAAGCACTTTGGTGACATTTTCCTGTAACTTGTTCCCAGTACATTCTAAGTGGCTGCTGACTTTGTGAGGTCTCTAAAAGTGGGTTTTAGGAGCCCAACACAAAATACATGAGCCCTAATGCCTTCCTTCAGACAAAACTGACACCCACTTTCCTTAAAAAATCGTGGCTCAAAATAGCACTTTTGGGCTGAGATAAGCACTTTGGTGACATTTTCCTGTAACTTGTTCCCAGTACATTCTAAGTGGCTGCTGACTTTGTGAGGTCTCTAAAAGTGGGTTTTAGGAGCCCAACACAAAATACATGAGCCCTAATGCCTTCCTTCAGACAAAACTGACACCCACTTTCCTTAAAAAATCGTGGCTCAAAATAGCACTTTTGGGCTGAGATAAGCACTTTGGTGACATTTTCCTGTAACTTGTTCCCAGTACATTCTAAGTGGCTGCTGACTTTGTGAGGTCTCTAAAAGTGGGTTTTAGGAGCCCAACACAAAATACATGAGCCCTAATGCCTTCCTTCAGACAAAACTGACACCCACTTTCCTTAAAAAATCGTGGCTCAAAATAGCACTTTTGGGCTGAGATAAGCACTTTGGTGACATTTTCCTGTAACTTGTTCCCAGTACATTCTAAGTGGCTGCTGACTTTGTGAGGTCTCTAAAAGTGGGTTTTAGGAGCCCAACACAAAATACATGAGCCCTAATGCCTTCCTTCAGACAAAACTGACACCCACTTTCCTTAAAAAATCGTGGCTCAAAATAGCACTTTTGGGCTGAGATAAGCACTTTGGTGACATTTTCCTGTAACTTGTTCCCAGTACATTCTAAGTGGCTGCTGACTTTGTGAGGTCTCTAAAAGTGGGTTTTAGGAGCCCAACACAAAATACATGAGCCCTAATGCCTTCCTTCAGACAAAACTGACACCCACTTTCCTTAAAAAATCGTGGCTCAAAATAGCACTTTTGGGCTGAGATAAGCACTTTGGTGACATTTTCCTGTAACTTGTTCCCAGTACATTCTAAGTGGCTGCTGACTTTGTGAGGTCTCTAAAAGTGGGTTTTAGGAGCCCAACACAAAATACATAAGCCCTAATGCCTTCTTTCAGACAAAACTGACACCCACTTTCTTAAAAAAATCTTGGGTCAAAATAGCATTTTTAGACTGAGATAAGCACTTTGGTGACATTTTCCTGTAACTTGTTCCCAGTACATTGTAAGTGGCTGCTGACTTTGTGAGGTCTCTAAAAGGTGGTTTTAGGAGCCCAACACAAAATACATGAGCCCTAATGCCTTCCTTCAGACAAAACTGACACCCACTTTCCTTAAAAAATCGTGGCTCAAAATAGCACTTTTGGGCTGAGATAAGCACTTTGGTGACATTTTCCTGTAACTTGTTCCCAGTACATTCTAAGTGGCTGCTGACTTTGTGAGGTCTCTAAAAGTGGGTTTTAGGAGCCCAACACAAAATACATGAGCCCTAATGCCTTCCTTCAGACAAAACTGACACCCACTTTCCTTAAAAAATCGTGGCTCAAAATAGCACTTTTGGGCTGAGATAAGCACTTTGGTGACATTTTCCTGTAACTTGTTCCCAGTACATTCTAAGTGGCTGCTGACTTTGTGAGGTCTCTAAAAGTGGGTTTTAGGAGCCCAACACAAAATACATGAGCCCTAATGCCTTCCTTCAGACAAAACTGACACCCACTTTCCTTAAAAAATCGTGGCTCAAAATAGCACTTTTGGGCTGAGATAAGCACTTTGGTGACATTTTCCTGTAACTTGTTCCCAGTACATTCTAAGTGGCTGCTGACTTTGTGAGGTCTCTAAAAGTGGGTTTTAGGAGCCCAACACAAAATACATGAGCCCTAATGCCTTCCTTCAGACAAAACTGACACCCACTTTCCTTAAAAAATCGTGGCTCAAAATAGCACTTTTGGGCTGAGATAAGCACTTTGGTGACATTTTCCTGTAACTTGTTCCCAGTACATTCTAAGTGGCTGCTGACTTTGTGAGGTCTCTAAAAGTGGGTTTTAGGAGCCCAACACAAAATACATAAGCCCTAATGCCTTCTTTCAGACAAAACTGACACCCACTTTCTTAAAAAAATCTTGGGTCAAAATAGCATTTTTAGACTGAGATAAGCACTTTGGTGACATTTTCCTGTAACTTGTTCCCAGTACATTGTAAGTGGCTGCTGACTTTGTGAGGTCTCTAAAAGGTGGTTTTAGGAGCCCAACACAAAATACATGAGCCCTAATGCCTTCCTTCAGACAAAACTGACACCCACTTTCCTTAAAAAATCGTGGCTCAAAATAGCACTTTTGGGCTGAGATAAGCACTTTGGTGACATTTTCCTGTAACTTGTTCCCAGTACATTCTAAGTGGCTGCTGACTTTGTGAGGTCTCTAAAAGTGGGTTTTAGGAGCCCAACACAAAATACATGAGCCCTAATGCCTTCCTTCAGACAAAACTGACACCCACTTTCCTTAAAAAATCGTGGCTCAAAATAGCACTTTTGGGCTGAGATAAGCACTTTGGTGACATTTTCCTGTAACTTGTTCCCAGTACATTCTAAGTGGCTGCTGACTTTGTGAGGTCTCTAAAAGTGGGTTTTAGGAGCCCAACACAAAATACATGAGCCCTAATGCCTTCCTTCAGACAAAACTGACACCCACTTTCCTTAAAAAATCGTGGCTCAAAATAGCACTTTTGGGCTGAGATAAGCACTTTGGTGACATTTTCCTGTAACTTGTTCCCAGTACATTCTAAGTGGCTGCTGACTTTGTGAGGTCTCTAAAAGTGGGTTTTAGGAGCCCAACACAAAATACATGAGCCCTAATGCCTTCCTTCAGACAAAACTGACACCCACTTTCCTTAAAAAATCGTGGCTCAAAATAGCACTTTTGGGCTGAGATAAGCACTTTGGTGACATTTTCCTGTAACTTGTTCCCAGTACATTCTAAGTGGCTGCTGACTTTGTGAGGTCTCTAAAAGTGGGTTTTAGGAGCCCAACACAAAATACATAAGCCCTAATGCCTTCTTTCAGACAAAACTGACACCCACTTTCTTAAAAAAATCTTGGGTCAAAATAGCATTTTTAGACTGAGATAAGCACTTTGGTGACATTTTCCTGTAACTTGTTCCCAGTACATTGTAAGTGGCTGCTGACTTTGTGAGGTCTCTAAAAGGTGGTTTTAGGAGCCCAACACAAAATACATGAGCCCTAATGCCTTCCTTCAGACAAAACTGACACCCACTTTCCTTAAAAAATCGTGGCTCAAAATAGCACTTTTGGGCTGAGATAAGCACTTTGGTGACATTTTCCTGTAACTTGTTCCCAGTACATTCTAAGTGGCTGCTGACTTTGTGAGGTCTCTAAAAGTGGGTTTTAGGAGCCCAACACAAAATACATGAGCCCTAATGCCTTCCTTCAGACAAAACTGACACCCACTTTCCTTAAAAAATCGTGGCTCAAAATAGCACTTTTGGGCTGAGATAAGCACTTTGGTGACATTTTCCTGTAACTTGTTCCCAGTACATTCTAAGTGGCTGCTGACTTTGTGAGGTCTCTAAAAGTGGGTTTTAGGAGCCCAACACAAAATACATGAGCCCTAATGCCTTCCTTCAGACAAAACTGACACCCACTTTCCTTAAAAAATCGTGGCTCAAAATAGCACTTTTGGGCTGAGATAAGCACTTTGGTGACATTTTCCTGTAACTTGTTCCCAGTACATTCTAAGTGGCTGCTGACTTTGTGAGGTCTCTAAAAGTGGGTTTTAGGAGCCCAACACAAAATACATGAGCCCTAATGCCTTCCTTCAGACAAAACTGACACCCACTTTCCTTAAAAAATCGTGGCTCAAAATAGCACTTTTGGGCTGAGATAAGCACTTTGGTGACATTTTCCTGTAACTTGTTCCCAGTACATTCTAAGTGGCTGCTGACTTTGTGAGGTCTCTAAAAGTGGGTTTTAGGAGCCCAACACAAAATACATGAGCCCTAATGCCTTCCTTCAGACAAAACTGACACCCACTTTCCTTAAAAAATCGTGGCTCAAAATAGCACTTTTGGGCTGAGATAAGCACTTTGGTGACATTTCCTGTAACTTGTTCCCAGTACATTCTAAGTGGCTGCTGACTTTGTGAGGTCTCTAAAAGTGGGTTTTAGGAGCCCAACACAAAATACATAAGCCCTAATGCCTTCTTTCAGACAAAACTGACACCCACTTTCTAAAAAAAATCTTGGGTCAAAATAGCATTTTTAGACTGAGATAAGCACTTTGGTGACATTTTCCTGTAACTTGTTCCCAGTACATTGTAAGTGGCTGCTGACTTTGTGAGGTCTCTAAAAGGTGGTTTTAGGAGCCCAACACAAAATACATGAGCCCTAATGCCTTCCTTCAGACAAAACTGACACCCACTTTCCTTAAAAAATCGTGGCTCAAAATAGCACTTTTGGGCTGAGATAAGCACTTTGGTGACATTTTCCTGTAACTTGTTCCCAGTACATTCTAAGTGGCTGCTGACTTTGTGAGGTCTCTAAAAGTGGGTTTTAGGAGCCCAACACAAAATACATGAGCCCTAATGCCTTCCTTCAGACAAAACTGACACCCACTTTCCTTAAAAAATCGTGGCTCAAAATAGCACTTTTGGGCTGAGATAAGCACTTTGGTGACATTTTCCTGTAACTTGTTCCCAGTACATTCTAAGTGGCTGCTGACTTTGTGAGGTCTCTAAAAGTGGGTTTTAGGAGCCCAACACAAAATACATGAGCCCTAATGCCTTCCTTCAGACAAAACTGACACCCACTTTCCTTAAAAAATCGTGGCTCAAAATAGCACTTTTGGGCTGAGATAAGCACTTTGGTGACATTTTCCTGTAACTTGTTCCCAGTACATTCTAAGTGGCTGCTGACTTTGTGAGGTCTCTAAAAGTGGGTTTTAGGAGCCCAACACAAAATACATGAGCCCTAATGCCTTCCTTCAGACAAAACTGACACCCACTTTCCTTAAAAAATCGTGGCTCAAAATAGCACTTTTGGGCTGAGATAAGCACTTTGGTGACATTTTC